>NC_056750.1:358965039-359008659 GCF_019279795.1 Protopterus annectens | reverse complement strand
TGTGGTCTCTGGACCGTGTGGTATGGAGGGATTGGGATTTCTTTAGATGTAGCATTTCTAACCGAGCTGGGTCAGACATGGCTTTGTAAGTCAAGCAAAGATCGCCTCTTAGTGAGTTTTTTTTTTTTTTTTTGTCTGTCCGTGTAGGACGCATGTTTAAGGTCTGGGATCCTCTTTGTGAGGTACTTTTGCAGCCTTTCCAGCTTATCCTTATAGCTCAGGTCTATCCACTGCAGGATAAAAGCCCAATAAAGGTCTGCACACCTAAAAATATAAATACTCCCAATGACTGAAAAAACAATTTAATCCAGAACAGATGTAAAAGGTTAAGTGCTTTTGTTTCAACATAGGAAACTTCTTCCGAACAATAACTATAAAGACAAGGCAGTTTAAATGCATCTGGTAGTGAAATGATTGGATAAAAAGCAACAATCCTGTAAAACTTTACATCTAGCCACCGATTTACATAAATACAGCATCTACATTCATCTAGTACAAAAAGCACACAAATCAATTTTTTTTAAACTATATATATATATATATATATATATATATATATATATATATATATTAGTGTTTTTATAAAAAAAATAATATTTTTAAAACCTGTTAGCTCTCATCTTAAGAGCAAGCATAATGGAAATCATCATCAGCCCCCTTTTTTTCTACATGGGGTTTGGGTATCATGTTAACTGTCGCCAACTCTCTCGATTCAGTGCCACACTGCTGCTTTCTTAAACACTCATGCCTGACCGTCACAGATGATCTTTCACACTATCCATCCACCTCTTTGCTGGATTTCCTCGCTTCCTTTTACCCTTTCTTCCTGTCTGTCCCAAATCTTCCTCAACAGATTGTCTTCTGCTTTTCCACACGTGCCCAAACCATTGTTATCTGTTCTCTCTGATATTTTCTGAAATTGGAGCTACTTTGCTTCTACTCTTATGTCATTTCTTCATCTGTCCCACAGTGTGCATCCTACCACCTTTCTCTGGCACTTATTTCTATCACCTTTAGCTTCAAATGTTCTGCCTTTACTGCCCAGGTTTCAGTACCATACAATAGTACTGGTCATACCACTGTCTTGTACACCTTACCTTTCAGTTTCTTTGGCATTCTTCTGTCATATCAGACACCTGATATGCCATGCCAGTTGGCTGCAGCCCCTCTGATTCTAGCCTTGACCTCTTCATTCATACTACCCTTTTCCTCAACTACTCTTCCCAGATACTTGAAGCTGTTTACCTGTTTCACCATCTTTCCTTCTCTCTCTATTCTCAGCTTCTTCCGATTTCCCCAATTTGCTGCCATTACCACAGTCTTATCTGTGCTTAGTTCCATCCCAAGTACCTTCAGATTTACATTCCATTCTCCTATCCTTTGCAGAAGTTCTAGCTCAGAGTCTGCCTGTACTACCACATCATCTGCATACAGCAGCTTCGTTGATCCGTCCCCTCCAACCTGTTTGCTAATGTAGTCCATCACCAGTATGAACCGCAGTGGGCTCAGAGATGAACCCTGATGTACACCCACTCCCACTAGAAACCTCTCTGTGAGGCCAAACACTGTTCATACTTGAGCCATTGGATCCTTGTACATAGCCTGCACTAATTCTACCGATGTTTCTGGGACTTCAAACCACCACAGTACTGCCCAGATCAGCTTTCTTGGAACATTGTCATATGCTTTCTCCAAGTCTAGGAATGCCCAGTTGGACTCTTTCCTCATCTCTAGCTTCTCAAATATCTGTCTCAATGCAAACATCGCGTCAATTGTGCTGCATCCTGATCCAATTCCAAACTGCTCATCTCTCATCTTATATTCTTCTACTCTGCAAATCAGTATCAATCACCCTCTCCAGAACTTTCATGCAATGCGATAGGAGCTTGATGCCTCTGTACTGCCCACAGTTGTGAATGTCCCCCTTTGTCTTTGTACACTGGCATGAGTATGTTTATTTTCCTATCTGGGATACGCTTCTCTCCACACTGCTATTAGTACCCTCAAGAACCATTTCTCCCCTATATCACCCAGCATCTTTATCATATCTGCTGTGACCTCATTCGAGCCAGCTGCTTTCCATGACTTCATCTTCTAGGGTGGGCTCCTCTTCCTCTCATCATAGGCTGTTTCTGGGGCAGTACAGCTTCTGTGGGGTTTTCTTCATTCAGAAGCTGCTAGAAATGCTCCTTCCATCTGCCTTTAATGTCTTCTGGGCTGGTAAGCAGGTTGTTGCTGGCATCCCTTATGAAGGGTGTCGGACCATCTTCTTTATCTTTCTGCCTTTGCCTTGCAACCTGATATAGTTTATTTATGGCCCTTACTGAGTCACTTTCCATAAGTTATTACAGTGCCTCCAATGCCCTATTTTTTGCTATTGCAACTTCTTTCTTAGCTTGTTAGCCAACCAGTAGCTTTCTAAATTACTTGGGGAGGAGAGGGAATATTCTGAGAACAAAGCATATACTATGTTTTTACCCAAACAAAGTTGATTAGGCTGTACATGAGGAGAGGGATGTGAATATTAACAATGAACAAATCATTGATAGGGAGAAAGGAATACAGGGGTCTTTTAGGCAAAACCCCTTGAGGAGATGTCCCAGAATCAGAATTTCCACCCCACTTATGCACAAGTTGCCCAAAGTTGGCAACACAACCAGAGGAACAGGGAGAGAAGTAAACGGAGGACAAACAATGTTTTATGTACCCACAACCCTAATTCTCACATTACAGTGGACCGTGGTTGTATATTCTCATTGAATAATTTTTTCGTGTTCAATTACACTGACTTGTTAGTGGAAGAACTACATTTTAAACTATTTCAAAAGCGTTTTTACCTTTATACCTGCTAGCAGGGGCAAATGTTATGAAACACTACTTGACACCAAAATGTTTATCAGGAATTTAAACCTTCAGGAATTGTTCTTAAGGATTGTGATGACATTCTAAGATTATCTGACACAGAGAACTTACCCATAAGAGTATTTTTAACCCCCCCCCATCCTGTACTGGCTAATTTTGATACTTTATTGGAAAATGAGATTAAACAGCATTTCAAAACCAAGAAACGGTTTAAAGACAATCTTAGCCAGGAAGAGAAAAACCTCCTGCATATTTAAAGTGAAAGGAGGGAAATGAGGGATTTATGTATCATGAAACTTGACAAGGGAGGGGGTGCGATTATGGAACAATGGAATTACAAGGGTAAAATGTTTGAAATTCTCAATGATGAAGGAACATACTGCAATGTGTCTCAATGAAATAGGGATAGCATACAGGAAGATAGATTTGAACCTTGAAGACAATTTATTACAAGGAATGATCAAAAATTATACGACTTTTTACGCGTTAAAAACTGTTATTCCTGGGATTTTTGGAATTCCCAAGGTTCATAAGAATGCCCTGGACCCACCCCTGAGGCCTATTGTTGACCCAACCCTTGGCGATGTATACAGACTCCAAATTCATGAAATTTTCTTACAAAAATGGGGAATATTATGTTTGATGACAATTTAAGTTTCCTTGCCATTGATGTAAAGGATCTTTTTTGCTGTCATACCCCACCAGACTGAAGTGGTTTGAAGAAACTTTAGTTTTGATATTCTCTCTGGTAATGACTTTATATAAACAATGGAAACAATTGAAGGTGTTTTGAAAAACAATTTTATTTTCAAGGAGAATACTACAAACAGTTAAACGGGGTGGCCATGGGCATGGCTTGCACCCCAGTATATGCAAATCTTGTGTTACTATATTTGGAAATGAAATATGTTTTTGAAAGTGAATATTGGGAGTCCATTCGGCTTACTTCCATTATTTGAATAACACTTGTGTGGCAAGGTTCAATAAATCACGTGGACAAATTTAGGGAATACTTAGAGTCTACAACTGATTTTTTATCCTTCACACATATGCTAGATGATTTCAGCCATAGCATATTTACACATACATATCATGAAGTATACAGTCAATCACTGTTTTACCTTCAAAATTCATACACAAGATTATTTTTCAAATTCATATTTACATTTCAAGAGTAACCATCCTTATTCCCAGAAGAAAAATATAGTGAAAGGCCAAATGGTTATGGCTGCCAGGATGACCTCTGTATGGGATGATTTGATTCTGGAACTAGAATATATAGGTAAATTAATTATTTCTAGGGAGTACCCAAAATGTCCCACTGAAGCTACCAAAAGGGAAATTTTAGGAGGATGGGGTAAAAAATATTACCCCTTACTTAACGGTCTCATGGTGGAAGGGAATACTTCCCCTCCTGATTCATCTTTGAACATGCTTATTGCAGCTCCGCAGATACCATTAGGACTCATCTCAGACCAAGGCTATGGTTACGAAATGTTGGAATTTGTTTGCCAATATGCCACACACAGTTAAGGCTTTTCAAAGTTCATTTAAGGTCAGCTTTATAAGTGTTAACCACAAAAAAGTTATTTGAAGGGGATGACCCTTTTAAATGTGGCAACTGCACAAAGTGCTCTATAGTAGTTAATGATACAGAACTATTTTTACCTAGTTTGCAAAAATACATACCTACTGATGGTTATTATTAAACTGTGTCCAAGGGGGTCTGTTTTGCATTTTATATTGGTAAAAAACAAAAGAAATTTAAAACAGAGAATTTACAAACATGTACATGACATGAACAGAGGAAGGGAGACCAATGTTGTATACAGACATAGGACTCTGTACCCAGATGCAAAATTTAAATTTTGGATCATTGAGCAGGTTAAACATATGGAACAGGGTGGCGACTGGGAGACCAAGCTTGAACTTCATGAAACGATATGGCAGTTGACCCTGGATGCTTGTACTAGCCCGGGTTTAAATTACCATATTTCCATTATGCCTGCCCTTAAGATGAGAGCCAACAGGTTTTAAAAATATTTTTTTTTTATAAAAGCAATATATATAGTTCTTAAAAAAAAAAAAAGACATTTGTGTGTTTTTTGTACTAGATTAATGTAGATATGTTTTTGTGCATTTATGTAAATCAGTGGCTAGATATCAAGTTTTACAGGGATCTATTGTTTAGGTCTAGAATTACGTTAACATTTCTTTATCTTTCATTGTGGACTAATTGTTGCTTTTTATGCAATCATTTCACTACCAGGTGTATTTAAACTGCCTTGTCTTTATATTTATTGTTCTGAAGAAGTTTCCTATGTTGAAATGAAAGCTTTTAATCTTTTACATCTGTGTTGTGGATTAAACTGCTTACTCAGTCATTAAAGTATTTGCATTTTTGGGTGTGCAGACCTTTATTGGGCTTTCATCCTGCAGTGCTGATTTCCATTCAGTGCGGTTTGTGTTCTTTACAGCATTCCTTCATCGGTTACCAGCTATACTCTCCGGAAATTAATTCCAAACATGGAGTCTCCACTGCAGTTTCCAAAAGATAAGACCAGCTGCTGCTCAACTGAACTCTGAATTTCAAACAGCCCCAAGGCCGGACCATCCTGTTTAGTTTACATGTCAAATGTAATATTCCTGCTTGCACACACAGTTCTGTATAAATGCAGTCCTGTTATGTGATTTGTTTTAGGCACCAGAACTAGTGGTTAAGTCCATGGATTTTTGCATTTCTATACTACCACCAGCTTTAATGACCCTATAAGGGAGTCCATACGATTGGCCGTTGGATCCCTGGGTTGGACAGTAGTGCATTAAGTATATCCTGTCTTAGCAAGGAACATAACCTTAAACTCTTGCAGTACTAGTCAGACGTCTTGAACCTGGGTAAAGAATAGCTACTGTGGCAGGATTACCTCATCTACTTATGTACAACTAAAATAGTAGTAAGGTCCATTACCAAGATCCGCCTTTGATTCCTATTGTGACATCTGTGACCAACTACAATTATTACCTACTGCTGTCATTCTATTATGATAGGGCTTCATCATATTAATATGAGTGTGTTTCTGCCTCCTGCCATGCAGCTCCACCACATAATTAACATTGCTGCCTTCCTCAACAGTGAAATGACCCTAACATGATGCTTGTGGCTTATTCTGTTCAACAGGAATTAGCACCACTGCCTTTTGTTTGATTGCAAAATCTTTGGCTGCAATGTTCCTGCTCTACCAGATCTTTGGCTGCAATGTTCCTGTTCTACCAGACCTTCTGTTGATATTGTGATTGGGCACAGTGCTGCTGTGCCACCCTCATGACATTAGTCCCGAAACTCAGGACTTATTCCAATCAAACATGTTGTGCAAATGGTTTTCATCCTTTTACTCATTAATTATGTCTACCCCCCCCCCCCACACACACACACACATTCCCTAGTCAAATGGCCAAAAAAAAAAATGGCTCTTTGGGCACCTCTCTGCATGGAGACAGGAAATGTGGGAATGGGACGGTTGTCTTCCTCTAAAACTGGTCCACAGATATGCACAGCATTGTCTTAAAAGTAGACACAAACTTCTAAAGTGAACCTTTATGGATGGCAATTTTTAAGTTTACTCCATACTGATTCCACAAAGTTCACATCAGTTATGCATCTAGCCCCTCTGCATATTGGTACTCACAGAGAAAATGCATTCTGCTGAAAATTTCTAATTATTTGCCACCTTTTTTCCTTCAATAGAGAAGGAAAACCACCCATGCAGGGTACCTGGTAGCATAATCCAACAAAGCCACAGAGCTCTACCTCTTTTTTTCAAGTTGCTTGAGGCCAAGAGGCCCTACAGTGTCCATGGCTACCCGCTGAAACCATTACTTGATAACAGACAAAGGCGGCATCAAAGCAAACCATGACCGAACCTCCATACTCCAAACAAATGCAGCAACTATAGTCCAAATATGTAAAAGAAAATAAAAATGCAGGTATCTGTGGCACTTAAAGCAACCAGGCAGTAGAACAAATTAATTGTGTCTGGGGAAATGAAGATAAATACAAAAAACTTTAGTCACTAAGGAATTAAATGAATTAAATTGAAAGTGTTTGCTTTAAGAATGGAGAGAGTTAAATGGTTTGATTGAATGTAATTGGTGGTCAGTTTGTATAAAAGTGAATTTTTTGGAGATGTTTTATTCTAAGGTGGTGGTGACAGAGATGCTAGAATAAAAAGGCATCAAAGCAGCCTGTGCTTTGTACCCTGGGATCCTAACATTTTGGCACTGCTCAAACATCTTGTAGTACCCTCTTGCATCATTTGCAATGCTTGGTCATTATACAATTTTGCATAATTTTCCTTTTGTGTTTCATGACCATATGTCCCGAAAAATAAATATCATGGGCTACAGCCATAACTGCCCATCAGTAAGCTCTTGGGACTACCAGATGCAATATTACTTTCCCCGCTAGCCTTCCTTCAGAAATTCAGTCACTGTTTGTCTCAGTATAGAGACCCCTTTCTGTCAGAGAGTCAAACGTCCCCAGAGTTACCACCGTCATGTCCTGTAAGGTGAGATCAGATAGTTGTCCCAATCTAAAATTTCCCTGAGATTCTCCCTTGCTTCCCTCTTTAAAGATAGAAATATGTTCTGACAGTTTTGGCTCTGATTCAGGCTTGCTGCTACTATCTAGCACATTCCATGAAGTAACCACATCATAAACCTCTGCTAAGTATGTGATCACTGGACAGTTTTCTCTGTACCATCTTCCCAGCTTGTCACCATGCCTACCTGCATGTAACTGCACAAACACATGCTAATATTCATCTATTACTACTACAAAAAAAAAAAAAAAAAAAAAAAAAAAAAGCTATGTATGTAGCATCTCTCTCAAGTGTACCTCATTACAAGGAATGCTCCTGATTTGGGTCTTAAATAGTGTTACTCAAATTCACAATGAAGGGGTCCATTATACATTCAGTGTTGCAATTATTTTAACAGATACCCATAAAAAATAGAACATTCTTATAATAATTACAAGAACTATTCTTTTAGTAAACAGTGCATTTTTATCAATCATTCCAAGAGCTTCCTACTTGAAGGAGTTAGTAAGATTTTAGTAAATGCTTCACATCTTCCCCATATATTCAACGTTATGAGAGATAGTGTTCTACATTTTGATGAAGGAAGGTTGAGAGTAATTATATATAAAGGTAGTTTATTTTCAAAAATGTACACAAATATAATGACATCAGCTTAGATGTTTTTAAACCCTAGCTTACACTTAAATTATTCAACAACTGTTTCTTTCTGAAATTGGTACACCTTGTTTGCTGTAGCATAGACTAGATCCAGGCCTGCTGAATCTAGCTTTGTTTGCATGCTTGTTGTTTGTTTGCTTGTTATTTCCCTGAAACGCTAATTCCACCTAAAACACGGCTTTTCAGCGCTTCTGTGGATCCCTAGTGATATCTGCATTGCGTACTGTACTTATTTCCTTGTTTCACTTGAAAGAAAGTTACTGTTTGTCATTTTTGCATTTAAGTTACCTGTAACACATTGCATTTAAGTTACCTGGCACTTGCTCACTAAGTCAGCACTAAAAAATTAAACGCACTACACCCTCACAAACTCCCCTCGAGTACCTTGTTCCCCATTGGCCCTTTTTTTCAATTATAAAGGAATTCCCAATACTATTCTAGCATGTCCAAAGGTCAGTTGTCAATCTCCTCTCCGGTCCAGCTGGTGAATCTGGGAATCTTGAGGCAATGTTACAACTGCCTCATGTACACAGACAACCCTCTTTTCCTCCCAACAAATTCCAACACATGTGAGAGATGCAACCATATAGCCAAACTGGAGGCTAAGCTCTCTCAACTCAGTACTGGCGTAACCAGTCAGGAGGAGAAAGAAACCACACTCACTACAATTCCAGTCTCACATAGACCTACCACAACAGAAAACCAAACACAAACACACAAAAACATACTCGGAGGCTCTAAATAAAAATCTGCTTAAGCAGCAGAGACCTCCAAAGCAGACACCCAAGCAACCGCTACCCCAAAACACACCACGTGCAACACATAGCTCACAAAGCCAGTGTGCTAAACAGTCACAGCCCTTAAGGCTAAACAACACACCTGATACACTTGTAATAGGTGACTATCATCAGGCACACTGACGTCCCACTCACCAGGCTGAACAAGGAGAAGGTCACGGTGAGCTGCCTGTCGGGCGCTAGGATCTGCCATATAACACAAGCACTCTGGTCACGCCAAGGCAAGTACAAATATGACTCTGTCATTGTCCATGCTGGTGTGAATGACCTGAGACGTACCTCCCTGGACTACATGAAGAGACAGAGGAGCTCTCTGAGCATGTAGTCCAGGCCGGTATGACCCTGACCTTGAGTACCATTTTACCCTCACCAAGAATGATGCCACAATATGAAGACAAGATGATCAATTTCAACAATTGGCTTAAGTATTGGTGTCATTCAAAGGGGATCCAATGCCTGTTAGCCTGGGATGACATGCTCGACAAGCCACGATGCTTCACTAGGGACAGCTTGCACCTGTCACCCCTGGGCTTTCGGATATTGGCAAAGGCTCTTGCTACCCCCATAGTGCATTTTTTAGGCAAGGCTCAAAAGACAAACCCACCTCCATAAGTATCACAAGGGATAAGAAAAGTACAGTTTTGTACCTACCATAAATGTAGATGTTAGAGTGTACACCCTGTTGCAGTCATCACACTTGGGTTATCCTGTCATCAGGCGGTCCCGCAGTCAGCCAGAATTCCAAAGTCTTGGTCCGGCGTCGGTTGCTGTCGCTTCTTCCCTGACGTCAGTGCACCAGGGGTATATATAATGCATCCGACGCCATTTTCTTCAGTTTTTCTTGCCCCAGATGTCAGGTGCCCCCAAAAAGGTGGACAGTAATTAGTACCAATTTAAGAAATTTTAGCACAAACACAAAATCCCTCCAGCTATAAGCAAATACATCAGGAAGGTATTGTAGAGATTTAGCCAGTTAGATCAGAGTGGATGGAGGGAGGGTAACCTGGACTGCAGCAGGGTGCACACTCTAACATCTACATTTATGGTAGGTACAAAACTGTACTATGTTCATCATGTTACCCCGCTGCAGTCATCACACTTGGGTAGAATCCCAAAGCTAAGGATGGGTGGAGGAGTCAGAGGGTTAGAGGAGGCTAGAAGGCCCTGCAGAACTGCAGTGGCGAAGTCAGCTCTAGTCTTAGAGTAAAATGGTAAGTGATAGTGTTTGATAAAGGTGTGTACTGAACTCCAAGTTGCAGCTTCCAAAATCTCCTTGGTTGGAACCCCCCTGAGGAAGGCTGTAGATGTAGCTGTTGCCCTGGTAGAGTGGGGCCTAATGGTAGCAGGAACTGGTTTTCCATGATGGGTATAGCAAAAACGAATGCAATGTCCTATCCACTTGGAAATGGTTTGTTTTGATATAGCCTTCCCTTGTGAAGCTATAGCATAGGATACAGCTGGTCAGATTTTCTGAAAACCTTAGTTTTATCCAAGTAGTAACAAAGTTGCCTGTGAAAGTCCAAGGAATGCAGGAGTCTTACTCCTTTGTTCTGTGGATTTGGGAAGAAGGTGGGTAAGTGGATGGTTTGATTTAAAGTCACACTGGAAACCACCTTAGGCATGAAGGAAGGATTAGTTCGTAGAGAAACTCTGCCTTGATGGAAAATGAGGAAAGGTTCCACTGCCATTAGTGCCTGCAGCTCTGAGACTCTTCTAGCTGAAGTTATTGCTAGCAGCAGGGCAGTCTTCCATGATAGAAACTGTAGATCTTCAGAGAAAGCTGGTTCAAAGGGAGATAGCGTAAGTTTTTCCAGAACAAAATTGAGGTCCCATGTTGGCGTAGGTGCTCTCCTGAGGGGCCTAATGTTTTTTTCCCCTCTGAGGTACTGCCTTAGAAGTGGATGTGAAAATAAAGGTGGACCCATGTTGTAGTGGGCTGAAATAGCTGATGCATGGATTTTAATGGAAGAAAAAGAAAGTCCTTTGTGCAACATCTCAGTTAAATACTGTAGAATCTGAGGCATGTGAGGCTGAAGTGTGTTTTGGCCTTTAGCTTTGTTCCATGCACAAAACCTTTTCCATTTGTCCGAGTAGGCCTTTCTGGTGCTGGGCCTCCTAGCTTCCAGGATAACATCCATAACTGCTTGGGAAAGAGGAGCTGGCTGGATGCTTAGGTGATTTGCCATGCAGCCAGATTTAAGGTTTTAAGCTGGCTGTGTAGAATCTGATTGTTTTGCTGTGTGAGCAAATGGGCAATTTGTGGTAAAATCCAAGGTGGGCCCTGGGCCATATTCCTTAATAGTGGGTACCAGTGCTGGTGTGGCCAGTCTGGGGCTATGAGTATCAGTCGTGGTTCTCTCCTTTCTGACTTTCAGAAGCACCTTTGTGAGGAGAGGCAATGGAGGGAAGGCATATACTGTTAGGTTTTTCCAACTGAATGAGAGTGCGTCCACTTTCCAAGCTTGATGGTGAAGTGTCCTTGTACAAAATTTTGTTAGCTGATAGTTTTGGGGGCTGGCACACAGGTCTATGTCTGGAAGGCCCCATTTTCGAGTTATCATTGCAAATATTTATGGATCCAGTTTCCACTCATGTTTCTGCTGAGGTCGTCTGCCAATGTGTTCTTTTTTCCTGGCAGGAATTGAGCTTGTAACTGAACTTGGTAAGCTAGTGCTGTGTTCCACAAGGTCATTGCTTGCCTGCAGAGAGGGTAGGAGTGTGTGCCCCCTTGTTTGTTTATGTACCACATTACTGTGGTGTTGTCCGTCCTTATTGTAAGTTGTCCTGGATGTAATAGGTTCTTGAAGGCTGTCAGAGCATTCTGTACAGCTAGCATCTCTTTTTGATTGATGCGCAGATTCCTTTGATCTGCAGTCCATACACCTTGAACGCACTGTCCTGCCATGTGTGCCCCCCAGGCGTAGTCCGATGCATCTGTTGTCAAGGTTTGCCTGGCTGGGGGCAAGGTGAAAGGCTGACCCTTGTTGAGGTGACATGCCTGTGACCACCATAGAAACTCCTGTTGTAGGCAGGGAATGAGAGATATCATTGTGTCCAAGCTGTGGTTGTGTTGAGACCATACGCTTTTTAGGTACCACTGTAATTTCCTCATATGCAGCTTTGCAAATGGTATTAGTATTATGCAAGATGATATGAAGCCCAAAGCCTGCAGAATTTTTCTTGTAGGGAGTTGGGTCTTTGTTGCCATTGTTTTGAAATATTGAGTCAGTTGTAGTTTGTCTGGCGTCAGATAAGCCTTCTGGGCCGTTGTATTCAAGCTGGCACCCAGGAATGTCATATTTTGTGAGGGTACTAGTTTTGATTTCTTTTCATTTACTGTGTACCCCAGGCAACTTAGAAGATGTGTTACAAAAGCCAGATGCTGTAAGAGAAAGTCCTTGCTTTCTGCTTGGATGAGGCAGTCGTCCAGGTATGGGTATATTTGAATTCCTCTTTTTCTGCAGTATGCAATTACTGGTGCCAGGCATTTTGTGAAGACCCTGGGTGCAGTAGATAAGCCAAACGGCAGTGCAGACAATTGGTAATGAGTTGAACCTGCAATGAAATGGAGGTATATTCTGCAACTTTGTCTGATAGGGACATGCAGGTATGCCTCCTTGAGGTCCAGCGTTACTAGCCATGCTTTCTTGCCCAACATGGGAAGCTGCTGCTGTAGTGTTAGCATCTTGAATTTGGGTACTTGTAAGAAGGTGTTTAGAATTGAAAGGTCCAGAATTTGTCTCCAGGCATTGTCCTTTCTGGGGACTAGAAAGAGTCTTGAGTAAAATCCTTGGCCTTGCTCTCGTGTAGGTACCAGCTGAATGGCTCTCATGTCCATGAGAGCTGTAATTTGTTTTTGTGTCTCTGCCCATTGATTTTGTGGAAGGTTTGGGATTCCTCTTTTCATTGGCAAGGTGTGGAAATGGAATCTGTATCCTCGTGAAATTATGTCTAGGACCCATTTGTCCTTTGCGACAATGTGCCAGTTGTCTGAAAAAAGTGCGAGTTTTCCTCCCAAGGGGGCTGCCAAGAGAGTGTTGCTTGGCCAGATGAGGTGCAAGTCATTGAGTTTGCCTTCTGGTAGTTTGGGACCTGTCTTCTCCTCCCTTCTGTGTTGCAGTGTCCCATTGTTGAGGTTTGTATTGGGCTTGTGGTTGTCCTCTGCCTCTTGGACGTCTGTATTTACCCCTCTGTGGTCTGTCAGTAGCTGGAAAGGATCAATTTTTTGTTGGCCAATTTCTGCTGAAGCGAGGGGGCTGTACCTGTAGAAAATCTTTGACTGTCTGCATAGATTTTGCCTTATCCTCCATTTTCTTTAAGACTTCTTCTGCTTTAACTCCAAATAGAACATCCTGCTGTAAGGGAGCATCTAGAAGCTTGCTTTAACATGATCAGGCAGAGTTTGTTCCTTTAACCAAGCATGCCTATGTATATCAGACCCAATGACAGCTGCTCTGCAGGAAGCCTCCAAAGAATCAAACCCACATTGTAAAAGTATGTTTGCCCACCTGTTCAGTTGCATGCAACAGATCCTGCATTTCTTTCAATTCAGACTGTTGAGGGAGTGTGCTCATTTTTTGTTTTAACTGAGACATTAGAAAACCGCTGATATTTTAGCATGTGAAATTGGAAATTTACTGCTCTCATAGCTAGAGTGGCTGAGGTGTAAACCTTTTTCCCCCACCTGTCTAGTGCTCTGGAGTCCCTTTCCGAGGGTACAGGATTTTTTGCCATAGAAGCCTTAGCCCCTTTGGGACCCTGGGAGATTGTCTCTGGATCAGCAACAGGGCTTTTATAAAGGAATTTGTGGGAATCAGGCACTCTATAGTATCTGTCAGGTTTGGCTGGAGCAGGAGGCAGAGAATCTGGGTTCAAACTAGATTCTAAGTAAACATCATCCACAATGTCTAAAACTGGGGGAATAGCAAGTGGTCTGTGCTGGGGGAGCAAAATAAACTCTCCGAGCCTTTTCTTGGAGTCAGAGTAGTCCTGACCTTCCCAGTGAAAATGTTCCCTCATAGTGTGTAAAGTTTCCCCAAAGGAGTAGTCTTCAGGAGGAGAAGCTCAGGGAATAGAATCCTCAGCATCAGAATCTTCATAAGGGCAGAAGGAGTAATCTTGGTCCTCAGAGGAGCCTGAGGAAATAGACACTTTATCAGAGGAGGCATAATCTTCCTCTTGTCAGGCCTTTTGTCGGGTGGGGGTTGGGAACCCCTGATTAGAGAGATCAAATCTTCTGCCATTTTAAGCATCTGTTTCTTAGGCATGGGGCCTTGAACTGGAGACTGAAGTGCAGTCTTTTTAGGTTTAATAGGAGTCTTAAGTTTAGGATACGTTTTTATGGTGAGCGTAGTCGGTCTGAAGATGCCTTCAGAAACCGAAGGTGTTTCTGCAGCACCGACATCTTTCTGCAGTGTCGTCGGTAGGGGCTAAGCAAAATGGCTCTGTCGGCATAGCACTCTCCGCCAAAGGCTCCGAAGCGGTCTCTGGTTCCAAATCTGCGGTAGTCAGAGGCTGCCTCAGAGCCTCACTGAAGACCTGTGAACCGGAGACTGGACCAGCCGAGGCCTCGGAGTCTGGCTTGGGTCTAGGCTGCCAGTCCTTATCCTTGCGTTCTTTGTGCAATCCGGTAGTCTGTTGCTCCGACGGCATTGTGTAGTTAAATTTTCTACCGAAGTAGTGTCGTGCGAAATGAAAGCGTCTTTTTATAGTACGCTCATTAAACCTAGCACAAAAACAACAACCAGTGACGTTGTTGTCTGGGCCTAGGCAAGGTATGCAGTAAGAATGAAAATCCTTATGAGGTATTTGCTTCCCACAAGAAATACAATTGTTAACTTTTTCTGACATCGGTCTGAGGCAAGAAAAGTTTCCCCAATGGGGTAACTTAGCTTTATTGAAGACATCGGATCTGAAATTCGACTTCGAAAATCTCAGGAGTCGGCTGACCGGCACTTGCGAACTGCTTCTGCTTCGGGCACCGCACATCAAGAAAGACTGGAGAAAATGGCATTGGATGCATTATATATACCCCTGGCACACTGACGTCAGGGAAGAAGCGACAGCAACTGACGCCGGACCAAGACTTTGGAATTCCGGCCGACTGTGGGACCGCCTGACGATAGGATAACCCAAGTGTGATGACTGCAGCAGGGTAACACGATGAACATCTAAGAGTAATGCTACACAACACCAGAAGTCTAAACCTCAAGATGCACACACTTGAAACTCTGCTTAGCATGTTGAACAAAGATATCTGTGTACTAACAGAAACCTGGTTCAAGGCTCCCGAGAGCACCCCAGAACTACCAGGTTATACCTCATACCATGCTTTTCGGCCCCAAAACTTGGACCGAACCACAAAAGGAGGGGGAGTATCAATATTCGTCAAAGATACCCACACCTCCAGGTTGGTGGCACAGCACAAAGCATCAGAGATTATTCATGTGCAACTAACAGTGGGTAAAACTGCCTTCCAGTTTATAGACTGCTACAGACCACCCTCCCAAACCCAGGAATCCCACTCGGCCTTCCTGAGAACACTGGAAAATATGAAGGCCTCTCCAAACACCATTATATTGGGCGACTTCAACGACCCAAACAGACTGGGAGCATTACTCTAGCTCCAACACCCTAGCCCAAAGGTTCCTAGAATTTATAAACTCAAATTCTATGGAACAACTTGTTACCACTCCCACAAGAGGAGAAAACATACTGGACCTGATCATCACCAACATGGGGACTCTACGCTCCAGACCAGAAGTGTATCCCTCACTGGTAAGATCAGACCATAAACTAATCTCACTGGATATTCACATCCGGACCCCACCCCCTGCCCAGAAAACCACAGTGAAAAACTTCTCTAAAGCAAATTTCACACTCCTCAAAACTGAGGTGGAATCCTTCAAAGCCCCAGGGCTTGTGGAAAATACCGCCCAGACCGCAGAATCCTCTATAAACGCATTCTATGAACACCTTCAGGAATGCGTGGATCATGCAATCCCAAATAAAACCAATACCCAATCCTCCAAAAGCAGACGTCCTGTCTGGTGGACCCCAGCCATAAACAAACTATACAATAGAAGGAGGAAGCTACTACATGATAGAGCAAAATCCCAAAAAGGTAAGGGATCTCTGATCAGTATTAGCAAAAAACTACGGGCACTCATGAAATCGTCTAAGGCCAGCTTAGAGAGAAAAATTGCACAAGACACTAAGGATAATCACAAGGCTTTCTTTAGTTATGTTAGGAACCTGGGTGGGAATTCCCAATTATGCTCAGAATTAGTCCAAAATGACAAAAAAAATACACCAAACCCACAGACATTGGCAACATCCTAGCTGACAGGTTCAGCGCAAACTCCCCCCCCCTCCCCACCAAAAGGGCAAATATCTATCCCAGCAGAGTGCTGCCCCCCTGACATCTCAGATGCTCAGGTAAGAGCCGCCCTTCTCCAAAGCAAAAAACACAGCATCAATGGGACCAGACGGTGTCCCGGGCTGCGTCCTACATGAACTCCAAGAAGAGCTAAACCCAAACATAAAACTACTGTTCAATCTCAGCCTTACTACAGGATATGTACCCAAAGAGTGGCGTACAGCAACAGTGGTCCCTCTCCACAAAGGTGGTGCCTCAATGGATCCTGGAAACTATCGCCCCATAAGCCTGACTAGCTTGGTCTGCAAAGCTATGGAAAGGATCATCATGGACCTCAAAGATATTGGGAACCTACAGGCACTTGATTCTACCCAGTTCGGCTTTGTTAAGGGCAGATCCTGCCTCTTATACCTGGTTGATTTCTTTGAAACAATCACCAACGCCATTGACGAGGGGAAGGTGGTTCACACACAGCCTACCTGGACCTCGCAAAAGCCTTCGATACAATACCCCACTCGGGCATTATGGATAAGCTCACCAGATTAAATATAAACCCCTATGTCACTAGATGGGTTGCAAACTGGCTCAAGGACAGAACCCACATGGTTAGAATTGCTGGAGCCATGTCAGACTCCAAACCAGTTACAACTGGCGTCCCACAAGGCTCAGTCCTGGGACCTCTCTTGTGCGGTATATATTTCTCGGAGGTACAGGCCAACACAGAAGGACTGTGGCTGACCAAGTTCGCAGATGACTGCAAACTGGGCGCCATAATCGACTCTACAGCCAACACAAGCATCCTCCAAAAGGGCCTCATAGAAACAGACAACTGGTGCCAGAGCCATGGCCTCAAGCTAAACGCCAAAAAGTGTATAGTCATCCCCTTTGGCAAAAACAAAGTGCCCACAAATTACCACATAGGTGGTAATCCATTAAGTACAGAAGAAGTAATTAGGGACCTGGGGACCCAAGTTGATAGCAATCTCTCATTTGACAACCACGTGGCCAAAGAGGTTAGAAAAACATTTTATATAGTCCACCTAATCATGAAGGGATTCACATCTAGATCAGGGGAGGTCATCATGCCTCTAACTCATCCCTCATCAGGCCCATAAATGAGTACAATGCCCCTTTTGGGATGTACCTTACCAGACACCTGCAGCAACTGGAAAGACCCCAAAAGTACATCACCAAGAGGATCAAAGGACTCAAACAGATGCCATATGCTGCCCGGTTAAAGAAACTCCAGCTCTACTCAGTGGCATACCGCCTGCTCAGAGGCGATCTGTGCCCAACGTATAAAGCCATGTCCAACCCGGAATTAATGGACATGCTGCACCTCAGAAAATCCAAATCCCATCGAGCTCGCTCGAGACTTGAACCTCAGCACTGAAATAAATAGGACATGCTGGAGGGACAGATTCATAACCCAGAGGCTCCCTTCACTCTGGAATAAAATTCCAGTCCAGGTTAGGCAGAGTCCCTCATTGACTCTCTTCAAGAGGAATCTTGATGAGTGGATGGGAGATCGTAGGTTTACCCCGGGTATCACTTCTGTGTCACTGTTAGACAGAGGCACAGTATACTAACCTTGAAAAAGGGCATAGCAAAATTAATTTAAAATGGGTGGCGAAAGCCAAACACTCTGGCTAGGCTTATAAATGCCCTAGGGCAGATAGCCTAGTATGAACCTATGAACCTATAATGAAATGCAAAGCACTGCTATTACCAAACGGGGGAAAAACAAAAATATTCCTATCTTACTCAGCAGGACATGGGCAACCCTTTCCAGAAACAATACAGGTTTAAAGTAACTCTAGCATACAGTCTCACTTAGTGTCCCAACAGAACTCTATTATGCAGTCTTCTGACTGCATTCACCCATGCATTATTCTCCAGTCTTCTGAATTACTTAGGCCATAGCCACTAAAAATAGACTAAAACTTCATCAGACAAAAGAAATAACAGTACTAGTTAAAAAAAAAAATTATGAAAAGGTTCCATCTGGTGGTTGAACTGCATTATTACAACATCTGTAGATAACACCCATTACAATCTCTTGTCTATGAAAATAGAAAGAAACAGTTCAGCACTGCATCAAATTTCATTACTGCAGTTTATTCGAGAAAAAGAGGATTCCTTTTCAAGCATTTGGCTAAAATCCTATTATATATACATCCTCTAGATATAGCCCTGAAATGGTACTTCTTGATTTGTTAAATGGAGCCCTTTTAGAGGTGGTAAACTACAACTGCCACCAAGTAAACAGGTTATACCATTAAACCTACTGCCATTAAAACAAACTGCAATTCTGAGAAATGACACACTAGCAATCAAAAACATTGTCAAAGTATGTTGTTTTGCAGCAATAAAGACCTTTTATTCACCATTTAAAAGAAACTGCATCTGTAGTTAATGCCACATTAGTGGCAATGAACTACAGATTTATCCTTTAACTGTGACAGAGCTCATACAGAACTGTGTGTTAATTACTCAGTGAGGCTATTTAATAAAAGTATGGGAAATAGTTTAGAAACAAAATTTCAGTGTGCCTAATATTAATAATCCCTGCCCAAGTATAGTATCTGTGAAAAAGGATTTAAACATACCTTGTAAATTTCACCCACTTGGGCTTCGCCCTCTTAGATAAGCTGCTCCAGCCATAGGTAAATTCTGTTTTTTTCAATGCCTTAGGTAAATTTCAAAATCTGGAAGTAATGACCGTTTCTCCTCAAAGGTGGCAATTATTCATACAGCAGTTCTTACAATGATCACTGCTAGTAGGGTAATTATTAAGAGTCAAGAAAAATTTATGGGCCGTCATTTGGTGAGGGGTCAAGCCATACTCTGTTGTGCATTACGTGGTGCATGTCAAAGATGAAAAGGACTTGCGATTGAAAACTGTTAATCTTCCTGGGAAGGGAATGAAGAAACAACCCTTTACCTCCAAGTACTTCTGGTTATTGTACCCATTCGAAAAGGATAATACAGTGGCCTGTGGGTCATAAATAATGTAGGTCATAAAATGCCTATCAGCGGTCTGTTTGGTCTTAACGTCACAATGCATGTGAAATACCATGAACAGCCACATACTTAATGAAGTTTGGCAACAAACTAAGTTGTCCCGGGACATCTTCATGGGGGGATTGAGTTAATATTAGGGGGCGTTAAGTGGGTTGGGGAGGTGAAAGGGTTAAGTGGAGGCAGGGATAGTTGAGAGGAAATGAGAATGATGGGGAGGGGCTTAAGAGGTTTAGGCTAGTGTAGTTGGATCAAGCAATCACATTTGGAGTGAACTTGCTACAGCAGGGATGCCCATGACGACCTATAGGTAAACATAAGAGTCAACGTAGGCGTCTGGGTGCTAATTGGTGGCATGAGTAGTTGGAGTTCATTAGTTATTACTATGTTGGAGTTTATTAGTTATTACTTAGTTTTCCCCTTTTTTTTTTTTTTTGGATAAGTTTTACTCTGGAGGTCAATGTTTCTGGTGCGTAGGTTGATTCTGGTAGTCCGGTTCATAAATTGTATTCATTTTGTCTTCGGTGATGGCATTAAGCTGTGGAGAGGAGAGTTATCAGGCTTTTACATGTTGAGGGAGGGCTCCGCGAGTAGGAGCATGGTCACAGAATAATAAATAAATAGTCTGTGGATCATTGCGAGGCTCTGGTGGAGGGTTAGTAGTGCTGATTTGAGTGGGGGGTGGTTTAAGAGAGGCACATGTCAACGGCACTCGGGGAGGTGGGTTCGCCATTAGTTGTGAGTTGCATGAGAGGGATAGGTGGCAGTTGCTCGTTCATTGGGTGCTGTTGATCTCTGTTAGGCAGGCAGGCTGGTCCTGGCCTGGTGAGGCACAAGCCTGGTTTGGGTCTGCGTGTCACTCAGTCTTACCGGTAGTGTGTTGGTGGTTACTGAGATGTGTATCCCTCGGACTGAGGGATGGAGGGTCCGAAAGTGATGTGCAGCTAGGTGATGAGGCAGCAAGTGGCAAAGATGTTTCATCAGTCAGTGAGGGGCTTGAGCTTGGAAGGGCATTGCCAGTGTCTCGTGTCTTCTGGTGGTGAGGCTATGCTCGCCAGATGTGCAGGCGATGGTTTGTGGTGTTTTCATGGGCTACCAGAGCAGTATTACTCTTGCGTATACATGTCTGCTGTCACTGTGATTCTAGTTATCTATCAATGGTGCAGGATTCCACACAAGTGTCAGATTTGGGGGATGTTTTGGTCCGGTCGCAATTTGGAGTTCTCCACCTTGGTGTCATTCTGTGAAGGGCTGCTAGTCAGAGTTTAGGAGTAAGTGCCGTGAGTTCGGTAGGGTTGGTTCTGTTGCTTGAATTGGGGAGGGGGGTGATCAGGACATTGCGGTGTCCTCTTTTGTGAGAAGTCTGGACGGTAGTAAGAAAGATTAACTACTGTTGAATGTCATGATGAAAGGAGCATCGTGGCAATGAGGTCTAACTCTGCGGAAAATATATTGGTTCAAACTGAAATCATGGCTGACAACATGTAACTGGAGTGGAAATTGATTGAATATTGACCTAAGGAAACAGTGTACTGTTTTGATCCACTGAATGTCTGATTTGGATGTTTATATCAAACCATGCTGACTAGTTTGTTACAGACTTTATGTTGTGTTATTTGCAAATAATAAAAAGTTGATGGGGAAAAATTTGTTGATTGTTGGTTTGAAAAAGGGATTCATGGATAGGGGATTCAGCATTTCCTTTGTTTGTTGATTTCACTGCTTGTACCATGTGCAGAGGGTTCATTGGCTGGTTTGTGAAAGGAGAGGAGTCAGTTTGTGCACAGTTTTCCAGCTGATGAGTGATGCCTCTTATTCAGGAGAGTTTTGTGTAATGAGGGGAACATTTGACATACTTCTGGTCTTCTCAAACAAGATCCAGACTCCCATGGCACTTGCATTTTGGAGGTAGACACAAGCAAGGTGTTGAATGGCGGAGTAGCCATCCCTGAGGTGTTTTGCTCCCTAAATGGAAAGAGACTGATGCTGTCACTGCATCACAGTTTGAGGATGCGTCTCCTATTCCATGGATTATTGAGTGGAATGCATGCCACTGTGTCGTCCAATTGTTATTGGGGCTTTGTCTGGATTTCTTGTGCTGTGGAGTTTGGGGTTTGTTGCTGAGCTGTGGGGATTTTTGCACAGGCTATATGTGGGCTGGGATTCAGCGTCGCTTTTGCAGAGGTGGAGGGTATGTCGTTTGTTGTGGGGGCATGGCTGCAGTCATGGTTTCTTGCCTGTGGGACAGATTCAGTCCATCGGGCCGAGTTGTGGGTGGATGTTCTGGCTCTTGATGACATTTATACAGCCTTGTGTGTTGGCTGTTTGTTCACAGGCTTAAGAGTCAGCGGTTAATGGCTGCGCATGCACAGTCAGGCTTCGTATCTTCTCTTGGTTCTCATACCTTGCACAGATATCGAGTTTCACAGGAAGGGCAGACTGGTTTCATAATTCAGGTCTGTTCCTCATAGAAATGTGTTTTGCTGGCATATGGTAAGGATTAAGGTCAGGATAGAGGACTGTACAATACCAAACACCAAACCTGAACTTTAAGAAATTATTTCAGTTAATGGAATATTTATATAAAGCAGTAGTCTTCTTGCTAATTTTGATGTCATTACTGGGTTCATAGATTCTAGTTTAATGCTGTTGCACATAGGTTTTAGGTAGCACTACCATTTCAGCAGCTTCTATATAGTATATTAAGTTAAGTATTTGTTGACTTTTATGCATATTTAAGTAGGGTGCTTGTGCACATCTGATTGTATTACACACTGAACCGTTTGTTTAGTGGGTCCGTAAAGTCAGGATATGACAAACTGCAGATAAATGTGGGGTTTTAACAGATATACTAATCCTTAACTGGTTACACAGTTAACTTTCTAAGTCGGTAAGCGCATATTTAAAGTTTGACCTCATACTGACCTCATGGTTATATCGTGGTCAGATTTTCTGGTCTGGGAGGTTGAGAGGTATGTAGTCATGTTGTGCCTATTTGCAATGGTGCCCCGTTTAGCAGGTAGGTATTCAGGTCAGAATGATGGGGGTGGGGCCTTAAGTGAGATGGGTATTAAAAAAAAAAAAAGAAAAAAAAAAAACAGGTTCGTCAGGTAGGAAACCATTGGAAGTGAGCGAGGTTAAGGAAATTTCCCTTACATTGCAGCTCATTGGTCCTTTCCACAGTTGAACAGGGTGCCCCAGTGGCACTTAAGGTTTACTTCAGGAGCTTGTGGAGGTGTGTGCTCAGAACTTACAATTTTCTTTTCTTTTGCAGGTGGGGAACAGAGTGGACATCAGTCAGTGACTGGAAGGAAGTGGCTTCAAAGGTGCAGGTACCAGCATGCCGAGTACCAGTTGTGGCGATGCACAGTGAATTCACAGATGATGGAAGCGGTGGTGAGCAAGAAGGTTACACATGGGGAGCACACGTGGGCAACAGTTACTGACGGAAATTGCTAAAGTGCAGAAAGCATCATGCGGTGGATTCAAAGGTGACGTTTTAGTAGGATGGATGTTCTTGTTACTGGAGGGTCTGAGTAATCACCTTAGTAATGCATGTTAGAGCTCTGTTTAAATTAGTGGGAGATGATTATTGCATTGGTATAGGGAGTAAGGAAGAGGTAGATATGGGGAGCCAAGGTTCTGTCGGGTACAGTTTATGGGGAGTGTGGGGATGATTAGAGTCATGACATTCATAGTAGCACAGGAACATATTAGACTACAGCCCTATGGCTCTTGCAAGCGAGTGAAGTTCAATCCTTGCTTTCTTGGAACCTTGGGGTGCTTGTATTCACTCATCCAGTTATTGAACCATAAGGGCCATTGAGGTGTTGGACAGGATGCTGGAGTTTGTTCCTAATGTGTGGCATCTTTGGGAGTGATAAAATTTGTCCCTTGAGTAGGTAGTGTTAATGTTGCATACCAGGTTAAGGTTTTACAGAATAGCACAAGGATCATTTCACTTGGGTATTGGGTGAATTTGTAGATAGGGTTTAGGAAGCATGGTAGGTAGGTGGCTGTATTGGGGTGGTTTTAGAAACTGGGTGTATTCTTACAGTGGAGTTAGAAGGTTTAAAGGAAGCTTGGTTGCAGGATATGGCAGCTGTAGGACAGGGGGGGGTGGTTTTCTGCCAGCTAGGGTAGGACATTAAAGTTGGAGTTAAACTGTTCCCTACAGTAAGGGGGTTGTTGCACATATAGAACTGGGTAGTGGGTGGGCTAAGGTGATATGCTACGGTTAAGAGGGTCTAGAGTGTGAGATTTGCTACTAGTTGTTTGACTGGGTGCCGTCTTATAGTTTGTGGTTTTGTTGTGGTTATAGGCTGACAATACATTCAGGTTGAGCCATGATTTCAGCTTTGAAGGCAGTGGGCCAAAAGGGTTGGCGTTCCTTTGGTGTTGAGGTTCCGGTGTTGCAACGGGGTCACAGTAATCCTACTTTATTTAGTTTCCTAAGGGTGTGTTTCAGTGATGGCATGGCAAAGGGGTTTATGACGGGATTCTAAGGTGCTTTACAGATAATGGGTACACCAAATGATGTTTGGCTTGACCTTTCCCTTTATGGGAAGTGGATTGAACAGTTTTGGGTAGAAGGGATGCGGGAACAGACTGGTCAGGCTAGTTGGCAGAGACGAAGGATAGGCTTGCCCTCTTCTGTTCCCCTCTCTGATGTCTGGATATTCATTTCAAGGATCTGGGGAAAGGAAATGAGTAGATGGAGGAAGCTTGCTGAATGGATAAGCAAGCTGAGGTAAGGATGGTGCCTATTTGGTGGAAGATGTATGAAGTGAGTTGGGACACTGCTTCATAAGTAAAGTAAGCGAGCAGAGGTATGGACCCTGCTTGTTGGGCAGGGTGAGTTGGTACGCTGCCCTGATTAACATTACAATGAATGGTGTATGAAGTGAGTTGGGATGCTGCTTCATAAGTAAAGTAAGTGAGTAGAGGTATGGACACTGCTTACTGGGGCAGGGTGAGTAGGTACACTGCCCAGATTAACATTACAAGGATGTTATGCTGTATTTAGAATTGTATAATGAATAGTTGTGATTAATAAAGTTGGTGATCAAAGCCATGTTATGGAAATTTAATAAAGGTCGTCAAATGTAATTTGGTGTGATGTGTATTATTGAAGGGGACCGGGACAAATGGGTTGTAGCAGGTATGACATTGCATCTGCTTGCTAGTGTGGTAGGGTGGGGGAGATTGAACTCTAAGTCAGCACTTCCTGAAGAAAACATAACATCCTTGCCACGGAAAAGGGATACCCCCCAAAACCTGGGAGTCAATGTCCTAACAAGAAATCTGGACAAAACCTTAAATAATTAGGGGACAAAGACCAAAAAATAGGGACAGATTTTAAATATTGCTATCATAAACTTAGAATGCTTTTAGAACAGGTTTTATGCTATCTTGTATTTTTTCTGAAGGATATGAAGTCTGAAACTCAAATATATGCCATTATTCAGTCATTTGTAGTTTGCCTGAAAAACACAAATTTTAAGAGTAGAAAAAAATGAGGCAAAAATCTGGACATTCTGCTGAAATCTAGACAGTTGAGAGGTATGCCCCAAATGGCAACATGCAATGCCACAGTGCCAGAGAACTGTGTGGGAAAGAATAGGAAAATGGGGTATTGAGAAGACCTTATGGTTGGGGCCAGTGTTAGCAAACCGCTAACAATACAAGCCATTTAATAAATAAATACTAAGCAATAAAAAGAGAGAGAAAAAGGAAGAAGACGTGCAAAAGAAAATCTAAAATTACACAGAATTCAAAGAATTTCTTGCATACAAGTCATAATACCAAACCTTGAAATGTAAAAACTAATTAATTACCAAGTTTTGAATCTGCACAAATCTTCTACTTCTCACAGTCATACTATACCAGATACTACAGGGAAAAAGAGAGTGGTAGATACTGAAGTAAGGAAAAACATAAAAACACCCAATATTTTCATTTCTCAAAAAAATGTTTATCAGGAGAAAGGTACAGCTGTGTGAATGCTAGTATTGTGAAGGGCACAACTCCATAACTCAGTAGAAGATTAGATCTACCCTAGTTGCAAGAATAATTAGTTAGGAAGTAAAGGTGCAAAGCTACCCACAAGAAAAAAAGTTTCTTCTGACGGTTTATACTAATGGCATTTGAAGTGCGATTGCTGCAGTTCCAGTGTTCAGACACTGGCACCCTCAGCATACATTAATCTTTGCTCACAACAATGCTGCTGGAGGTTGAATCACAGTGAAACCTGGTGGAAGTCACGGTTACCCATATGGAGACAGATTAGTGATTTACAGTCCTTTATGACAACCTGCTAATGCACTGAGGTTAAGACACCACCACTGGTGTATATTAATATTTAAGTGGACAAAGCAAAATAACCTACATCTAACAAACACCTACTCCAAGGATATCAAACAAGGCAATTTTCAATGCAGCCGTGTGACATTTTACCTTACCAAATGTGCAATACGCAAGAATACAAGAGGTCATCTGGTACATAGAGGTGAGATTTGATACAGCTTTGCCTTAGGTTTTTAATAGTAACATGAACTGGCTTCAACTCCACCAGATTAGATTTTTTTTTAAACATTAACTCATGCTACCTATTAAAATTAAACATGCTAAGGGCATTACTCCTAACTGAAGGTTTTATGGCAAATGGCTCCCCATAATATTTCATCTTGCTGGAAAATCCACAGCATTCTTCTCCAGTGTCAAAGGCTATTTAAGTTATAAGAAATGAGGTAAGAATGTCCCCTGATATTTTTCTGCTAATTTGTCACAAACTTTTCAAATCATTTATCATAAGAGTGAAGAGTGCAACCGATTTGCATTGAAAGGAGGCCGACTGGAAAGACATGTTAAGCAAGTGACCTGCTTCCACTTCAGCATTCAGTATTATTGAGATCACTCAACCTTCTCCAATTACTGACTCACTAAAAGCCAAGGCAATAGTAATAACTCATAATTGGGCTTCACAAAATTCCAAGTACTACATCGGTGTTTGATTTAGGAAGGCAAGAGAATACAGTATTTGGGCCCATCTATTAGTACCATATGACTGAAATAAAGGACGACAATTTTAAGTGAGCTTAACGTCATGGCTTTAAAGTAAACGCAACACTAGGCCAGTCACATTTCTTTACAAGAAAGGTTAATGCAATAAGGATTAACATACTGCCCATAAATGTGCATCTTTGGAGGACTCTCACCATCAGCTTGTTGCAGACACGGTTCAACAGTTTCTCAAAGTTCTTACAGACAGCAAAGCCAGCTAAAACAGCACTGTAACAAATGGACTACACTACGAGAGTACAGTGGTACCAAACTGCTAAACCTCAAGGGTTTCTTTAACGGTTTCCCCATATTTTTAAGATATATAGTGATATCTCAGATGAGAAATGAAGGATATTCCAATGGAAAGTAAAAGAGGTTAGTTCAGGATAGGTAAAAACACCCACTAACCTACTCTGCGGTATGGAGTGTCAAGAATCACTCCATGAGCAGCATAGATCATGCAGATGGTAAAAGTCATGACTGTAGCCCACACAGCCACAGATTGAATTACTGGCTCAAATGACAAAGCTGGCAGAAAAGGATGTGCATGGCCAGCCAGGGGATGGGTAAGAAGCAGCCAGCCAGAGATCATTCTAGTCCCGTTGGATTAGCATTTAGGATGCAAAAGATATTGACTGGGGACAGATATTAGGCACAGAAGTTTGTGATGGGTGATGGCCTTCACAGCAGGCATAGGTGAGTGTGCATCCATGTGTGGAAGGCACTGAGGATCTGCAATGACGAGATTCACTCATCACCCTACAAAAGGGGTCAGGTTAGCACCATAGTGAATGTCTTCATAGCTAGAATACAAGCAACTCATTTTGTCACCTGAATAATTCACCCCTCCCCCTGCCAGACTGCTCTGCTATGGTTGGTAGTCTACCATAACCATAGAGGTGAAAGCAAGAACCACCTAGGAAAAATGACAAAAAAAAGACCATTGCAGGGATAGCAGGACTAAGCTTCCAGACTGTCTTTGAGATGTTGGAAAAGCCAGAGAGCCAACCTTGTCTGGAAGGACAAAATGGATAATCGCCATTAGGAAACCCAGCATTCTTAGCCAGCACTACCTGGGGTTTGTACAGAAGTGGTCATCTTGAGGGTGGCTTCAGGAGAAACTCTTATGGCAACACCACCTGATGGGGTGGCAGAGGTTTTCTTAATTTAGTTCAGCTGAAATTTTCTTTACTTTTTGTAAAACAAAAATGGCAGTATCACAAGACAAAACTTTATACCTGGCAGGTGATGATATCTGACCTCTCCTTCATTCGTAGTCATACCAAGGTATCCCAAGGCAAAGCTGACTGCAGGGAATATCCATCTCTCTTGGAAGCCTGAACAAATAGTGAATGCACGTGCCAACTAGCTGGTCCTATCAATTGCAGGCTGTAGTAATATTGATCTCTGTCCTTCGGTCTCCGATGCAAGGCTTCATGTACATCACCTCTCACTTCCCCAGGCTGTCTCAACCCAATATCACCCTCCATTCTGCTCTCTCTAACCTTACATGGAGAACCATAATAAAAAGCCTTTTGTTGAAACCTACCATAGCATTATTAAATTACTGGCCTATTTTTCTTACTTCTCTAATGCTGGCTGTCACTCAAGCTTTCTTACTGTCCCTCTCTATATCCAGCTACGTTTCCATTCTAAGCCAACTTTTCTCTCAAAAACTACATCTTAACAATTCCTTTCCCCATTCCCACACACCCTCTCAATTACATTTATACCTATAGACCCACCCACTTAACCAATCTTACCCCAAACACCTACTAATTAGCATAACCATCCAAAGATGCAATAATTAACCCTACTAACATCATTAATACTTTAAGCTGAATATCTCGCACATCCTAATCACCTTACTCTCAAATAAACCTCTGTGTATCCTTTCTACCACCTAACACACTGACTAACTTCTATACAAAAACATTAGTCACCCCCACTCAAAATATCCAACTCACTGCATATAATAAATTCAAACTATCCAAATAAAATGGTTCACCTTAGAAAGACTCACTTACACAACACTCCAAGTCACCACTAGTTCTATGCTACCACTCATACTTCACCTCATACCACACACTACTGCAATACAACATTCCTCCTCCCTGGCAGAGCTCACCACCTATGTAGCCAAACATACCACCCAAGTATACTAGCTCCATCCCTTTTCTCTATCTCACACACAGACCTTCACCTTTACAAAGTCTATCCCCCAAGAAATGATTCCCACACCTCTCAAAAGCTACAGAGCTACTAGATAAACTCGTTAAACACTACTTATACATACTTAACCAGCTAAACCAATCTGGTGGCACACACCCCAATCCTGGTCCCACACCAACACCCACCAGTTAACTCAATTATCATCACCCCAGGAAGTGTGCAGAAAAACAAGAACCCCTGGTTATAATATTCTAGGAAAAGACAGGATATCTAGAAAGTCTGGAGGTGTAACACTCATTTAAAAATCACCTAATTCTAGACCACTTAGACAAACATTCCTGAATTATATAACACTGAACTCATCTTTGCCAAATTAAAAATGAATCCCAAAAACACATTAATATTGATCGGTGGTTATATCCCACCAGGAAACAATATCCCCACTCTGGAAAACTTACTACTCTGGGTCTTCAACTCATCCACGAGAAACCATTCTGATGGGAGAATATCGACTGGCTTAACTGCTCCTCAGAAAATCCATCTTCCCATATAAACCTCCCCTAGGACGACTGAAATCTTCCAAATGACAGTACATTTTTGACTGGATTTTGGTTAGCAACCCCCTTCAGGCATTTCAATCAGGCTGCCAGACAGTCTAAGTGACCTTCTGTCAACCTTTCTTCTTAGGACCCAGACTCACCAAGTCATCCAACCCACTTCCACTTAATCAGAAAAAAAAAATTAAACTTAAATAGCTTCATCACTGGGAATTCTCTCAGTTACCTCTTGAAGATGCAGAAACTCATTCAGCACCACATTCTTAGACGTACTGAACTCCCATGCACTCCCTAGAACTATGAGTTGAGCAGTAAACCGCTACTCAAGGTTAAAGCCAAAGCCTGACAACAATTAAAAAAAAAGAAAAACTAAGCAAACCTATCTAGAACTTCAGAATAAAATGACAATACAAACTAATAAAATTAGGCAAAAATCAACTATCAAAACATCCAAAATAATCATTCAAAAACCCCCAAAAATTCTGGGCACCAGTTAACATAGTTAAATGAAATCCACCACCCCTGCACAAAATTCTGATATTGCAACCCATTTTAATAAAATTCACAGAAACTATCCAATCCATAACAAACTCTAAGGCTTTGTCAGGAACTGTACCACCCTTGCTCCACAAAACACCACCAACTCCTAAGAGTCCACCTCCCACTTCAACTTACACCCAGTATGTTATAACTGTAAAATAACTACTTCAAAAACTTAAACCAACAACTCTAGCCACCGATAACCTTCCAGCAGAATTTCTACAAAGTGCAGCTGAAGCAATAGCCTACCCAGTAGCCATACTCAAACTATGCAATATCTAAAAGCCAGGAACCCGTAATATGGAAAACCTCACACATTCTACCACTATACAGGGGAGGGAATTCCACTGACCTCACTAACCACCCAATTGCCATTCTATCTCCCTTATCCAAAATACTAGAAAGAGTCGTGCACACCCAAATAATGAACTACTATCAAAAACCAAACATGGCTTCCATCCCTGTCACAGCACTACTGTCCTTTACAAACAGTTGGCCATCATAAAAAACAATGGATTTGTATCAGCCATATTTTTAGACTTAGCCAAGACCTTTGGTATGGTCTATCACAATAAACTCAATTATTCGCTCCTCTCTAAACCTCAGCAATTCCACTAATACATGGTTTGAAAGCTACCTAACAGGATGACTGCAAGCTGTCCACTGGCAACACAAACTCTCCCCTCTTCCTCCAGTCTCCTCAGGGGTTCCACAAGGCTCAATCCTTGGACCACTACCATTTTGTCTACTGACTAACCAATGCAGGACTTCCACACTGCAAGCCTCTGTAGTACAATATGGATACTCTGACTCCACCTTAATATGCGCTGCCCCCAAACATTGGAAGACCTCCACACCAAAACCCAAGATTAGTTTCTGTCAGTAGAAATCTGGCTCATGAAACTCCCAGCAGATTCTAAATCCCAACAAAACCTAGCTCCTTTTTATTCCAACTAAATTCCCCTCATCTTCCCAGTCCTTTAATATCTTGTCCAGGAATAATAGTATGATCACCCCAAGCACTCGCACTAAACTGCTTGGGGTCAAAATGGACAACAACTTGAAATTAGATATTCACATAGCCAAACCATCAAAAAGGTTCACAAAAAATAGGTTTCCTATATAGAACAATTTCTTACAAACACAAAAAGCTACCATAACCCACACACGTCTGCTATCACTCCTCTATGCCTCCCCAGCATTAACCAATCTCTGCAAAACTCATCTAAACCAACTAGAATCTTGCTATAATGAAATAGCAAGATTTGCCATGGGAGTTTTACATAGATCACACTGTACATCATTAAAACAGCTTAATTATCTCAAATTTCTGCAGCTTTTACATTTCAATCAACTAACCTTTGCCCACAAAATTTTCCACTGACCTGATAAAACCCCTTCTCTCCAAAAACTAATTTCAGCCATATACCACAGCTTGATCTTTTCGCTCCAGGAGTCAGCAACTTCTAGATGCAACAAAGCCAACAACTCAGCTGGGAAATCTCTCTTCTAACTATATTCTTAAAATTTGGAATAAACTGCCAACCCCAATAACAGCTCTCTCTCAGAATTCAAGAAGCTCCTCAAATCACACCTAGTGGACACCTGGCTTTGCTGTTGTTACTCCCCTGGTTAGGCCCTCCTGATTTCCCAAACAATCTACTACCCTTTTTATTTTACATAACAGCAAGTAGTAAGTTCATCCATTAAGATTATAACCCTCTATAATTTCAGTCGCATTTGTAGTGACTACATCTGTATATGTATAAAGTACAGTTGTGTACACTTACCAGAAATGCAGATATTCAAGTGTATTCACTGTTGCAGTCATCACACTTGGGTTTATCTGCTTGCAGGTAGCTCTCAGTCTGCTGGAATACCAGAGTCTTGGGATTTCTGCATCTGATGCTGTTGCCTCATCCATGACGTCAGGTTGTCAGGGGTATAAAACATGCAGCAGACGTCATTACATCAGTTTTTCTTGCCCCAGATGTCAGGAGCCCCCAAAATAAGATGCAATCAAATGGTGTGGAACACCTCCAGTAAAAAGTAAATATCATTTCCATAAGATATGGCCAAAAAAGAGACTAGGTAGAAAGTATAGAAAGACAGTAGGCTGGAAGGAGGGTAACCAGAACTGCAACAGTGAATACACTCGCACATCTACATTTATGGTAAGTGTACACAACTATACTATGTTCTTTGTGCTTCACTGTTGCAGTCATCACACACGGGTTGATTTCCAAAGCTGTGGAAAGGTGGAGGCAGTCAAGTAGTAGTAGAGCTGACTAGCAGGCCTTATAAGATTGCTGTGGCAAATACAGCTCTGGATTTAGAAAAGATAGGCAAGTAGTAATTCTTGGTGAACGTGTGTACAGAACTCGAGGTTGAAGCTTCTAGGATGTCCCTGGTAGGGACTCCCCTGAGAAAAGCTGTAGAGGTTGAGGTATCCCTAGTGGGATAAGGCCTGATCCCCTGTGGGGTAGGTTTTCCATGGTGTTCGTATCAGAAATGGATGCAGTGTGCTATCCATTTAGAAATGGTTTGCTCTGAAATGGCCTTGCCCTCTGCCCCTGTAGCAAAGCTGGACTAGCAGCTGGTCAGATTTTCTGAAAGGTTTAGTCCTGTCAAGGTAGAACCGGAGATGTCTGTGCACGTCCAAGGAGTGCAGGATCCTTTCCCCTTTATTCTGAGGATTAGGAAAAAAAGGTTGGTAAATGGATGGATTGGTTTAAAGCCACACTGCATACCACCTTGGGCATAAAAGATGGGTTAGTCCTGAGGGAAACCCTGTCCGCATGGAAGATAATGAAGGGTTCCACAGCCATAAGGGCCTGTAACCCAGACACTCTTCTTGCTGAAGTGATGGCTAGCAGTAAGGCTGTTTTCCCAAGAGAGGAATTTTAAGTCTGCTGAAGCAACAGGCTCAAAAAGGGGAAGCATGAGCTTCTCTAATACAAAGTAAAAGGTTCCAGGCAGGAGTGGGAGCTCTCCTTGGGGGTCTTAAATTATTAGTTCCTCTCAGGAACTGTTTGATCAGAGGGTGAGAAGATGGGTGGCTCAGTACTGTAATGAGCTGAGATAAGAGGCATGAATCTTAATTGATGAGAAGGATAGGCCTTCGTGGAGCAGCTCTGCTAGGTAACCTAGGATTTGAGGCAAGGTGGGCATGGCTGTGTCCTTCCCTTGAGACTGGCTCCAAGAACAGAATCTTTTCCACTTTTCTGCATAGGATTTCTTAGTACTGGGCCTCCTGGCCACAAGGATAACATCTAGCACCTGTTTGCTGAAGGTTGCTGGTGATGCAATCAGGGAATAAGCCAGGCTGCCAGGTTCAGGGCTTGCAGCTGAGGATACAAAATCTGTCCCTCCTGCTGGGACAGCAGAGAGGGAGTCTGTCTGATGTAGGTGCCAGGGTGGCACTGCTGTCAGACTGCGTAGGACTGGGTACCAGTGCTGGCGTGGCCAGACTGGTGCAATAAGGATTGCCCTTGGCCTGTCCTGTTTGATCTTGAGAAATATTTTTGGAAGGAGGGACAGAGGGTGAAAGGCAAAGATTGAGAGTTTTTCCCATGTGAAGGATAGGGCATCCACTTTCCAAGCTTGGCTGTGGGGAATTCTGGTGCAACATTTGTTTAGTTGATTGTTTTGGGGGGACGCAAAGAGGTCCACCTCTGCTGTCCCCCACCTGTGTATTAGAAGTTTGAATGAGTTTGGTTCCAGTTTCCACTCGTGTGGCTCCATTAGATTTCTTCTCAGGTCATCTGCCAATGAATTTGGTTGGTCTGGCAGGAATTGAGCTTGCAGGTGCACTTGGTTGCTTAAGGCTGTATACCATAGAGCCATGGCTAACCTGCAAAGTGGGTAGGAGAGAGTTCCCTCCTGCTTATGCACCACATAACTGTGGTGTTGTCTCTGTCTTTATCAGGAGTTGTCCTGGCAGGATAAGGTATTTGAAGGCTGCCAGTGTATTCTGTACAGCTAAAATTTCTTTTTGATTGATATGCAGATAAATTTGTCATGGGCTCCATTTGCCTGCCACGTGAACCTCCCATGCATAGTCTGCTGCATCTGTTTTCAGAGTTTGGACAGCAGGGGGTTGAGTGAAAGGAAGTCTCTTGTTGTGGTTGCAAGCCTCTGTCCTCCAAAGGAACTCTGTCCTTAGGCAAGGAATGATAGGAATCACTGTTTCCAGGTCTTGAGAATGTTGACACCAGAGACTAAGTACCATTGAAGTTTCCTCATATGCAGTCTTGCATATGGAATCAGTAGAATACATGAGGCCATGAACCCTAGGGCTTGCAGTATTTTGCTTGCAGACAGCTGGGTTTGGGTGGCCAGTAGTTTAAGATAAGTTGTCAAATAAACCTGCCTTTCTGGAGTGAGGAATGCCATCTGGGAAGTTGTGTTCAAACTTGCGCCCAGAAATACAGTCTTTTGCTGGGTACCAGATGTGATTTCTTTTCGTTGATGGCATACCCCAGAGAAGTTAGGAGTCTCTTTACAAACGTCAGGTGCTGAAGTAGCAATTCCTGACTGTCCACCTGAATCAGGCAATTGTCCAAGTATGGGTAAATTTTAGTATTTCTCTGCCTGCAGTAAGCAATGGCTGGAGCCAGGTACTTTTGAATACCCTGGGTGCAGTAGATAAGCCAAATTGAAGTGCAGAGAACTGATAGTGCATAGAGCCTGCCTTGAAAACGTAGATATTTCCTGCAAGATTCCCTTATGAGGATGCGCAAATAAGCTTCTTTTAAGTCTAGGTTGACTATCCAGGAGTCCTTGGCTAGCATAGGAAGGAGCTGCTGGAGTGTAAGCATTGTGAATTTTGGTACCACCAGGAAACTGTTTAGAGTTGACAGATCCAGAATAAGGTGCCAAGAATTCCCTTTCCTGGGCACCAGGAACAGCCTGGAGTAGAAACCCTGTTCCCTTTGCTCTGTTGGAACCAGTTGAATAGCCTGATACTGACAAGAGAAAGTACTTGCTTTTGGGGGCCTCTGTCCACTGGTTTGGAGGAAGGTCTGGCAATCCACTTGGGGTTGGCAGTGAGTGGAAATATAAATCGGTATCCTTGGGATACAATGTTTAAGACCAATTGGTCCTGGGTAATATACTCCCAGTTTTTTGCATGCAGGGTGAGTTTTCCTCCTAGGGGTGCAACTACTTGGCTGGGAAGGATTAAGGACAAGTCATTGTGAACTTTTTCCATAGGGGGTGGCTTACCACTCCCAGTTTTTGAGGAGGGATCACTCCATTGTTTAGATCTGTGCATACCCTGAGACTGTAGTCTTTGTGGTCTGTTGCCCCTGGGTTTGGGCTGAGAATGCCTGCTAGGGACTGGAAAGGACCAGTTTTTTGAAGGCCAATGCCTACTGAATCTAGGTGGCTGTACTTGTAAGAAATCTTTAACAGTCTGCATGGATTTAGCTTTTTCCTCCATCTTTTTAAGAACTTCTGCTTTACAGCCAAACATTCTTGGTTTAATGGAGTATCTAGTAAATTTTGCCTTGACATGGTCTGGCAAGATTTGTTCCTTCAGCCAAGCATGCCTTCTCAGAACAGACAGAGGTGACAGCAGCCCTGCAAGATGATTCTAAGGCATCAAAACCACACTGCAAAGTATGTTTACCAACTTAGTTTGCAGAATGCATTAAGACTTGTAAGCCCTTATTTTCTGCACAATCAGGAATCAACATCTTTTGTTTACTTAGATCAATAATATGCTACTGGTACTTCAACATGTGAAACTGGCAATTTAAAGCCCTGATGGCAAGAGTTGCAGAGGTATATTCCTTCTTACCCCATCTGTCTAGAGCCCTAGAATCCCTGTCCAAAGGGGTAGGGTTTTTGGCTGTAGAAGCCTTAATACCTTTAGGTCCCTGGGAAATGGTATCTGGATCCGCAGTGGGATTTTTAAAGAGAAATTTGTGAGAGTCAGGTACTCTGTGGCATCTGTCAGGCTTTCTAGGAGTTGGTGGTAAAGTATCAGAGGTAAGGCTGGGTTCCATGAAGACATCTACAATATCCAGGACAGGGGGAATAGCTAGAGGCCTATGCTAAGGCAAGTCTAAAAATTCCTGAGTCTTTTTGGATTGGGGGTAGTCCTGGCATTCCCAGCGGAAATGCTCTCTTAGGGTATGCAAGGTTTCACAGAAAGAAAAAAGTCCTCTGGGGGGAGGCTGAGGGAATAGAATCCTCTCCATCAGAGTCCTTGTAGGTAGCCAAGGGTATGTCCTGGTAATCACAGTGGTCAGAGTAATCAGACTCATGGTCTGAAAAATCAGAAGGAAAAGCAATTTTGTCTTTTGGAGGGGGAAGGCTGGCTTCCCCTAATTAAAGTAATAAGGTCTTCAGCCATTCTAAGCATTTGTTACTGTGGCATGGGAGCTTGAGAATGTGCGTTGGTCATCTGTTTCCTAGGGGTAGTGCGAACTCTGGGCCCGAGAAATTTCGGTAGATTTAGTCATCAGTGAAGTAGTCAGTTTGATATGAATAGCAGAAGATCTGAATACACCCTCAGAAGCCAGTGCCTGCACAGCGGCTCCGGACCCATGCAAGGTAGAGACATGCGCAGGTTCCATAGTCAAAGAAGCATCTCGCGGCATACTGAACTCCGAATGGGTCTCAGTAGAGGCCTGTGAATCTGTAGAAGCAAGTAACAGGGGCTCCGAAAGCGCCTGAGCACTGGTAGACTAGCGACTAGCTTAACGGAAGCGTTGTCAGCAGTTTTGGACCTATGCAGTCTGTCTTCATGATTTTTCGGAAGATCCATTGTCGGCTTACCGAAGCCATTTCGGAATATGGAGAATGAGCGAGAAAGAATTTAGAGACAAAAGTAGCCAGACGATGAATAGTTTGGGCATTGAACAAGGCACAAAACCGACTGCGAGAGACATCGTGGTCTGGGCCTAAACAAGTGATGCAGTAAGAATGAAAATCTCGGAGGTATTTGCTTTCCACAGGCAAGACAACGGTTAACGTTTTCTGACATCGGTTAGAGCAAGAAAAAAAGGATCCTCAACTGGGTACTTAGCTTTAGAAGACTTCAGGTTTATAACTCGAAAAATGAAAATTTCAAGTAGCTGCTGAACGGCACTTGCAAACTGCTTCTGCTTCGGCCTCCCGCATGGCAAGAAAAGCTGATGCAATGGTGTCGGCTGCATGATTTATACCCATGACGACCTGATGTCATGGATGAGGCGACAGCATCTGACGCAGAAATCCCAAGACTCTGGTATTTGGGCCGACTGAGGGCTACCTGCAGGCAGATAACAACTGATGCATTATGATCTATAATGGGTCTTTTTGTTCCATGAAATGAAATATGTAGGTCTTCAACTTTTTGTATTATTTTGCCATCGAAATGGTATCCTGTACGTTTGTTAAACTGCTGAAATGTCCAACTGGTACTTCATGTATGCTAATATAGGTTAATATTCTTGTAAAGGCGCTTTCTCCCCAGGCCTCCTCTGAGGAAGGACCGGTGTCAGACTTTCTCAGTAAACAAATGTAAGATAAATAAAATAAATAAAAATGACATTTGATTTGGGCTCAAATGTTTGAGCCAGTGTTAAAGTACTGTTTGCATGTCAGTGTTATTTAAGTAGAATATCCATTTCAGTTAGTGTTAGATACCAAGTAAAGAAAGCATGCCTCTCAACTGTTCCTAATTTGTAAAGACAATAATTTTAGCTCAAAACTTTCTTGTACTCCTCAAAATTGACATTGTTTTCTGAAGTTCTAAGTTAATGACTCCAGTATTTGCAAATGTCCCTAATTTGGTGCCACCCCCCACCCCAATTTCTTTTTTTTTTTTTTTTTGCTTTATACCCAGTTCTGTAGATACACAATGACAGTAATGTATACTTCACTCTAACGCCATAACAGAATAAGTCAAATGCAGATCCTTAGCACCCAAGGAGCCACCACTCAATCTAAACATGTGCTGTGGGATCAAAGTACAAGATTTGAGGGACTTGATTAATTAAACATGGGTCCTTTATTAGGTTTGAAGAACCCATTTTTTAGGGCTTGTGCACACTGGATTTGCCTCTCAAAGAATGAGGCTCAAGCAGGCAATTAATGTTCTTGCTCTCTAAGCTCTGGTTCCACTAATAAAATAATTTTGAATAACATACGAGCTACAATGAGATAACCCTACTGTAACAAAAACAAGCAGTTTGAGTATGCAGCAAAAGAAAAGCTTGATGTAATGTAAACATGGGAAAATTGGAATAATTAGGCTATGGAACTTTCTGTATATCAGCATACAGTAGACAAACATGACAAAGTAGAGGCACCACGAGCAGATGCAACAGTCTGTCAAAGCAGGAATCAAATGTGAGATGAGTGACAAAAGGACAAGAGAAGGGTCAGAAGAGACAGCAAAAATGAGTGCACTACAAGTTAAAGCAGAGGGGATAAAGGGGGCATTCAGTACAGATGTATTACTTAAAGGCCACAGGATAACACCAAACAAGATAAAGCACATTTAAAAGAGGAAGATGTAAAATGTAGGCGGATCAGTTAGAATCGCCTTCTGCTTAAGACTTAATAGTAGATCGGAGCATTCCACAGGCTAAAGAAGAAAAATGAAGTGAGGTGGACTGCACTAGCAAAGAACTTGTGAAAACATATTCCAAGGGAACTAAAAGAAAGACCAACGGATGTGAGATAAAGTCAGGAGATAGGATTGGGCACGAGTATATAAAGGCAGTAAGACTGCAATGTGTTTTACTTTAGGGAAAGCTGGTTTGCCTAGTAAAGACAGATCTGTACTAAGCAATTAGACTTCAAAAAATAAGGAATATGTTAACGGTTTAAATGGAAGACCGAAAAGCAACAGAGTTTGTGACTGAACTTTGGAAAAAAAAATTACACATAGTACATGGATGTAAGTGGATAAACTGCTACGGAATAGTCAACCTAAAATACTGGAAAACCTTGGCCAGCCCTTGCAAACCCAGAGACAAGTGTACTCCATAGGCCACTGGCCAACTGAAAAATAGCTGTGGGGGTAATGATTCAAAAAAGATGCGGCAAAAACAAGCCAACAAACTATGGACAAGTCAGTTTGACCAGAGCAACTGGAGAGAAAAAAAAGCTGATGAAATTCTTTGAGAGAATCAAATTTTAGGATCCTAGAAGTTATGAATTTACAGCTGAAAGATCTTGCCAACCAAACCGGACACACTTCTCTGTCACAGCACAAAAGGATAACAGGAGGTATGCAGCAGGGCTTGGTATAGAGGTCAAAGTGTCTGAAACATTGTTTTTTCTGTTTCGAAGAGTTTCCATATTTAAAAGAATCAGTCGTTATGGGCAAAAAAAGAATGAAATAATGGACTGAACTAAGAAGTGCAAATGACGTTCATTAAAACACCATGTAGACCACACACTTAGTACTGTTCCCTATAGTTTGCCTCCAAACACAAAGTAGTACTAAACAAAGGCCTCATGCAAAACAAGATATGGGGTAGCAATACCTGATGCAAAGTAAAGGGCAATGGCTGCAGACAATTAAAATTCATCACTTATGAGAATGGACATGCAGGAATGCTATTCTACTGTATTCTGGTTCTCAGGAGTACTGCGTGCAGTTAGAGAGACTGCAGAGGACAAAGGAAATAGTATCTTTGGTAAGTATTCACAGGAAGGCTAATTCATGGTAGTAGTTATTCAGACAGACTGAAGAAGCATGGGCTGGTACTCAATAGAAAACAGAAAAAGAGGGAATAATTAATTGTATAACATAATGCAGCTAAATAAGACACGGATATTGGAAATAATCATTCCTGCCATTTTTTTAACACACTGTGTGAACAAGCATCATTCACGATTTAAGAAATGTTTACCATACAGAAAGGGTATACATAGAATGCAAACATCATACATCTGAAGTGTTGAAAGCAATATACTAGGCTCATTCTGATCAGTGTTATGTATACAAGGAGGACGGTAAAGTAACTGGAACAGAATCATTGCAATATGCACATGTTGACAAGACTACAAACATCTGTAGGGTGATATGATGATGTAACTTGAATTATAATCTTTCCTTTCTTCTTCTTTCTTTTCTAATATACTCATTTAAACTGCAGTAACCCATGTAAATTAATAGCAGCTAAGGCTTTAGGACTCTCTAGTTAATACTTAACAATGCAAGTAAGTAGAAAACAGTCAACAGTAAGTAAAGTACAAAGTCTACCCAAGTGCAAAGCCTTAACATTTTTGTGCAGTTTTGGTTAGTTTCCCATGGTTTTTGAGAAATACTAGAAATAAAAGAATGCAAACATTTAGTCAGTTGTCTGCAACACTAAATAAACAAGAAAAAAAGAAAGGAGAGAGAACACCCTCCAAGATATAGAAAGTCAAGGCAGGATTTTACCTCTGTATGGAAACCCAAATTAACTGACCTCATCAGGATTCATTTTGGTATTTTTACTGACTACATAACATCTACACAGAAGAACCTAAACACCAATCTCTTTATCAATCTCAAAGCCTTCCATTGCACATTTGTGAAGCCTAACTGAAGCCTGAGCAAGACTAATTTCTGCCACAAAACATATACACTTTCTCAGAAGGTGGTTAAAAAGTATTGCTCAAATATCAACACTCAGATTCCTAACACTGCTACCAGCTACACTGTACTAGCATAACATAACCAAAATTACTGTTTACTCTTAAAATAAGCAGTCTTACTGCTCAAACTACTGCTACAATACAAATATCCAACTATTCAGAAGTTATAAACCAACATTTACTACCAAACCATTCAAAACACATACTTTTAGTGTGGTAGTAAATATATCAGCAAGAAACATGAAATGACACAAGTCTACTTGAAATACAATTATGCATTGTACTTTGTAAAAAGTGTACATGCAGACAGCTATAAAGTTGCACAGAGACAGTGTTCTTAGACAGCTGGCATAAAAAATCCAATAGCTTTTCTGTACCCATCTCTACCAGTAATTAGAGAGATGCCCAAATAGTAATTTTGTAATTTCACATACAATGTCTGTCTAGAAATACAAACCACCTGCACAGTCAAGTAGTAAAGACTAATCTCCCTGTGTAGTTTACTTTTCTGTCTCTGCTTAAGACCATCATAGTTCCTCCTGTTTGGACTGTAATGTTAAGGATTTTTCTTCCTACTCTGAGTGAGTCTAACAAGCTAATGTTCAAGCAAGTTAATGCATCTAGATATTAAAATGTTCATTAGAGACCAGATTAGTTTCAAAAGGGTTCTAGTATACATTTTACTACATTCAGCAAAGATTTACAACTACCGCAATTTTTATGGAAAGGGGAAAGGTAATTACTTTAGTTTAACACAGCTTCCTCATAGTTATTAAAATTAGCTTAGTCAAACCTAATCTCAGACCCTGATAATTCTATTAGATGAAAGTTGTACAATACCTAACGCGCGTTGCTAGAATCAGAACCTGTCCTGTTCACTGCAATTAGTTTATATTAGTCCAAATGGAAAAAGAGGTCCAACATTCAACATACATTTGTTGCGGGGAAAAAAATGAATAAAAGGAAAAATATCATTATTAAGCTACACAAACATATACACACAACTATTCTGAAAATGCTTTATCTTGCAAGTATGCCTTAACATCCTCAGTGTTGCCAATATATGCATGGCATACCAGAGTCATATGACTAGCACTCTGGACTAAAAAAAAAATGTATGCATGTATATTAGGTGGTATTGTTTTAAATGATCAAATGTGTATGTTATCAGAGAACACTGGAAAGGTGGAAATTGTGTTATAGCTTTCAGATGCTGCCACAAATCTTAGTAAAGCTGTGTGTGTATTATACCAGAGTAAGGTGACCAAAGGTGATGTCATCCTCTACCCAGCATCTGGTTTCTTTGGAACCCTTTCAGCAATACTCCAGAATCTGACATAAAAGATTACTGACAGGATATATATCTCACACATCGAGAGAGAGACATCTAGCTTTTGCTGTGGTAAGACGCTCAGCAGACACTATCTTGCTTTGCTTTAGCAAGTAATCACGGAACAGTAATTCTTTAGTCAGGGACATGTAGTGAGAATAGTTGAGCATAGTTTTCTGCATCTGTGAAAAACTATCAAGACTGTATTTTTTTTTACATCTCTGGGATTGAAACTATTTAGTGTATTCAGTATTCTCCGGTCTTCTATTTTAAATCATTAAATATTTTAATACCTTTCACTGGGGCTGTCCATTTAGAAAATACGTTTAACATCTTAAGACTACTTGATTGTTTTAGTGACACTGTGGCTTCTCCTGAAAGCCTTGCTACTTCAGTCACACCCTACCATTTGAATTAGTATTAATTTTACACAGTATAATTGGGTACCCTTTGTAAGCGCCTTACTGTAGCTGACTGGTGGCAATGTGATTACCCAAGTCTGGGCAGAAAGGGGCACAGCTAGTAAATCTGTGTCAGCTTTTCCCAGGTGTGTGTGAGAAACTAAAATATCCAAGTGTGTGTCAGCTACTGGGAACAGACAAGAGCTCCAAAGTAGTCAGTGTGGAGTTTGTGTGGGCCTGGAGAGAGAGAGAGAGTCCAGTCTCAGGTCTGGAGTGATCTCTCTGTGTGCGCTTAGTAGAAATTGTGCTTGGTGCAGGGAGCTATACCTGAAAATACTGTATGAATCCATCTTTGCTCTTGGTGGCAGTCCCTCAGAGTCAATGGTGAGGATGGAGCATATGATTGCTGGCCTTGAGGAGGGACCAATCACAGCACTCCACATTTCTTAATATAATTCAGTATTGTTATCTTTTTGCCCATACCCGAGAGGCCATTCACGTTACAAAATATATGTTTAGTATAGACATTATGGTAAGTTCTTATTCCCACATACTATACGACAGCTTTTTAAAAATTCTATTTTCAGCTGTCACATGCACCCACTGTTTGGTAGGTTGATCCTTTATATAAAATTGTTGCTCGTCATCTCCATTTGAACCCACTTCAGATTTTTTTTTGAGAGTTTCATTAGAATATACCCCAGAACACCCCAGAACCTATTAACTTAAAACAAATAGAGAAACTATGCGCATCTTCAAATAATGAAGTTACACCCATTTAGTAAGTACTAACCCAAATTAACAGCTGCACCCACAGGCATTAACTAACTTAAAATTTAAATCACCCATGCTAAAGTGCATGTTACATACAGCATGTGCTCCTCCTCATACTAACTGCTGTCTGTTCTTGTCCCATCTCTATTCCCCTGTCATATGTGAAAAAACTGCTTATATGCTTTCAGACACATTAACATTTAGTCTTGAGAAAAAGTGAACTGGCTATCTTTAAATAAAAATAAATTATACACTTTTCTAGTAAATGCATTAAGCAATTGGTTCCAGAAAAGTTACTCTCTCATTCATTGCAAATTTTAAACTTTAATTTTTATACTGAACTCTTAACCTTGTACCTTTTAATGTTATATACATTTCTCTCAGTAAACAATGACCAGACATCTCAAGCTGTTTGCATTCACCTTTAGTCAGTCTGTTCTTACATTTCCATGGAAACAATTGTACTTCTCAACTACCATGGAGCATTTGCTAAAGAAAATCTAGTCATATTTAAAAACCCACTTGCTTACAAAAAAAGCTTGTCACTAGATTAAGCCAAGGATAGTAATCCAAACATCTGCCTATGCAACAGAAAAAGTAAACATTTCAACTCTACATAAACTACAATCAGTGCAGTTTTACACACTATCCCCTACCTCAACAGCCCGTGCTTTTTTTTGTCTAGCGTTTCTTCTTTCATGTTGCAGTGCCCATACTTCTTATAAGATTAAAAAAATGGCTTATTTTAGTATCTTCAATACATACAATAAATGAACTCTTTACTATACAACTTGCAATTTATTTCAGATGTATTATACAATTACTGTTAAGAACAAATATTTTAGTTTTTCAATTTACATTTACAATAAAGTTTGTCTGCATTT
>NC_056750.1:358907397-358962397 GCF_019279795.1 Protopterus annectens | reverse complement strand
AGAAGACCTTCTCCCCACTCCTTTGAAACTTAGATTTGTTCTAGAAACATTTGGTATATCTTCCTTTGAGTTAGTGGGCCCAGTGTCCTTGAAAATAGTGTTCCTTTTAACTAATAATTCCATCTATAAGGATATTAGAGCTGCAGGCTTTGTGTACTAGCTTCAGACAAATGTGATGCCTTTTAAGATTAGTCCCTCCTTCCCGTTTGAAATTATCTAATCGCTTCCAAACTGAGTAACCTAGTTTCCAGTCTTTTAATTTAACCATCAAAGGGGAGCAGAATGGCTGAACCTAAGGAACATGCTCAGACACTTGTGTTATTCTAGTGACCAAATATTCTCGGGTAAAGAATGCAACTATATGTGCACTTTTGTCAGAGAAGCAGGTCAGACTAGTTTTACTCCTGCAAGATTTACAATGCTGATCACACCAACAGGTGTACTTGAAGAGGGCAGCAGCTTCAGGAACTTTTTCTCATCCCAACGTTTTTGTGAAGTCACCATCAGGTCATCTATTCACACTTTCTCAAGTTATTCTAAACTAAACATAGCCGTGAGGGCAGGGTTTGCCACTGCTGTCTTTCAGGACATTTGTTCTCTCACCCTTGACCTATGCTTTTTACCTCCTTGTTTAGTGCTTTACTCGGGCATTTCATTCTTGTTATAACAGGACATTCACTATAACCTTGAAGATTAAAGTAAAAGGATCACTGATATAGTAAAAGTCCCTTAAGTATACTTTACTTTCCATATGCAAGTTTGGGACCAAGACTATCTTTTGGGGGGGTGGGACCAAGACTATCTTTTTGGGGGGGATCAAGTTTATCAAGTTTTTCCTTTCTTCTTAGCATCTTTTCTTTCCCTTTTTTGAAGACCCTCTACTGAGACCCAAAAAGGGGTTTCTTTTTTTACTAGGGTGAAAAGGGTCATGTGTTGGTGACTTGCACAGAAAGAGGTGAGATTGAAGTGCTCTTCTTTCTCTGCAGAGCATCCTGGTGTCCTTGACATGGTGAAGTAGCTGTACCTCTGGGCATGTCTGAAGATCTGGGGGGATTGTTGGATGTCCACCTGCAGCCATTTCTCACTCACCACAGATCACATAGTGCTGGACTAATACTGACATTCCTCTGCAAGTTGGAGGTGCTTATTGTAAAAACAACTGTCAGTAGGTTGTATATTATTTATAATCCATGCTTGTTATTGAACTGCATAGAGCAAGAGACATGAATTATTTGTATCCTGTACATATACTCTGTATCCTACAGACTGCTAATAAGTGACCTCTGTCTGGCTTACAAGGCATCTTCTGTCCCTACAGTGATGGATTTACTGCCCATCAGCAAGTCAGATGTCATCAGAAATACTCTGGCTAGGGGTCTAAACCTCTTCTGCTATATCAACAGAGCAGTTTGGAGGGTCAGGCCTGTATCGCATAGGGCCTCTGTTGTGGAACAGAATCCTCATCCTCATGGAACAAAATTCATCCTGTCCATATTCAAGTGCAGCATGCTTCTATGGATGGGAAACAATTTACCACAGGACTGCTCACTGTACTAATAATGCAGAGAGGCAGCTCCTAAAGCTTTATCCCATGTATGGGCTTCCTCAGACCACCTATAGTATGATCCCGGTTATTCTCATTAAGAGTAGTATATAATTATCAACCATGTGATAGTAAGTTCAATCTATAACCAAATGGGATAGGTTAATTCAGGCATAAAAAGGGAAATTAGCTAGGCTTAAATGGCCTACTGAGGCAGCTAGACTAATACTTATGGCAGACCACTATCAAAGGCATGTTTCCTCAAAACTGGAATGCAGAACAGGAGGATAGTAGCTGCTTCATATAACCCTGTTCCTTGCAGATATTTCTTCATATGAGGAGACGAGCCTGGTGTCATCCCCATAATACCATAACAAGATCTTTTTCTGCATACAGCTCATTCATGTTATTCCACAGAGCGAATTCCATAGAGCCACATGCACACCCTTGCAGTGAGCAGGTTGGTGTGACATCCTGTTTGTTTTGTAGCTGCTATCATTATGTGCCTAGTAATAAACTAGGGGGAACTGACTGGCATCTGAGATTTAGGACGGATATAGGTATGTCCTGCAGGGTACAGGGGCTACTGATAGGGTAGCAGCATATAGCAACTATACACAGTTATTTCTCTTAGCTGTGGTTTATGCTGAAGAGAGAGGACCTTGTTAGGTGCTTTTAAGCTGCACTATGTTAAAGCCATGTTTCAGATCAGAGAACATACAATACTTTTCATAGACCTCTCTTTTGGTACCACTTTATATGCATTGCTCTGCTATCTTATCTGGAAATTTACACAGTAAAAACACAAAGGAATTAATAGCTGGTGATGCAATATGCTTAGGCAGTGAAAGATGGTTTATTTTAATTATTTTAATTAACATACAGAAGGAAAAAGTGCCTTTTGCAGTTAACAAATTCATGCATACTAATATATTTTGTGACCTTCAGTTGTTTGACTTGAGTTGGGAGCATTTCTGCATCTCTGCCTCATGATGGCAATAGAGCATCAATAAATTAACAAAATGCATTAAAATTGAAACCTTTTAGCTAGACTTCTGATCACATAAATGTGATGAAAAGCAGCTATTGAATGACTTTACTTTTATGAAATACAGATGACAGTCTGCACGGTTTCCAAACTGGCTCTTTCACTTCAGACTCCAATATCTTTAAGCATTATTTCATTCTGTTTATACTGAATTAGAAGTCCTTTGAGTTCAGAATAACCTCCACAGATCAAGGGCATTGCTTTTTCATTTCAGCCATGCTAAAAGTCTCTTCTCAAATAAATATGTGAACTTTAAATCGGGGACAGTGTGGAGTAGAACCTCCATTTTTATTCCTGAAGAATTCAGTCGCATCTTGGAAGTGCACTACAGCACTTAGAAGAACAGAGTATAGATCGTAGAAGTTAATTAACCCTGTCTTTCAGCGCACGAGGAATGTGGTGTAATAGGGTATCTTGCATTTTAAGGGGGTATATCCGATAGCCAGGGGGTTGCTGCTTGCTTGTCTACATGTTGTTTAAACTAGGAGGTCATTATTAGGACAGGCTTTTTGTGGGTGCATTAGACCATGCTTGTAAAATCCTGTATATGGGTTTAGTAACAGCTGAAATTGTTTTCCAGTAATACCTAAGCTAGTAAGGCATAGTGCAGGGTAAAACTGAGACAGAAATACCCATGAATGCCGTAGAGTGGTTTGTGGTACTTATGCTTGGTAGTATTGTGTTCTAACTAAATAGTCTTTACTGCACTAGGAGAAATTGCTAAGGCAAATGTGTGTATCCGCTTGTCACATGGTTCATGTTTTCAACAAAATAAGATTAAGAAAATGAAGTCTGTATAAGATGGTGTGCAGGCGTTTAGTTATTCCAGGGCAGTAGTGAATGGTTTGACAACTGCATTTGTTCAGTTTGCTCTTCACTCCAGCTTCACCATAATTTTGGTACACCACCAATGAATTGAACAGTTACAGTACTGTGGGGCAAAAGAGAGTGCCCATACCTGAAGTACAGTATGTTCTTTGTAGTTCACAATGTAAAGATTGTATTGTCACTGTAGACGCAGTCACTGGGGAGGGGCAGTGTTATACAATGGATGAAAGTGTCACTTTATGAGAAAAAATTATTTTCAGATGAGGTTGCTGCAGGGGAAATTCTCCTTTTAACCGAGGTGTATGTGTGAGTGTGTGTGTGTGTGTGTGTGTGTGTGTGTGTGTGTGGGCTTGTTCTCCAAATGAATGCGAGTTCAGATTCTGCTCAACATTAATTTACTTTTCATCTAGATGGAAAATTAAATAATATAATTCCCATAGATAATCTTCTTCTTCTTTCGGCTTTTCCCAGTTAGGGATCGCCACAGCAGATAATCTGTCCGCTCATGATTGGCAGTGGAGTTTTTACAGTGTCGTGTTGCCAGCCTGGTGCCCAACCTTCCACAGAAGGCGCACACATGCACACACTCGCACCTATGGCCCATTTAGAGTGTCCAATCCACCTACTGCATGTCTTTGGGATGTGGGAGGAAACCGGAGCACCTGGAGGAAACCCACGCGACCACAGGGAGGAATATGGAGCCAAAATACAGACCCACTTCAGTAGATGTTTAAAAAGAAATACTGTTCTGTTCTTTTCTTTGGGGGATAAAGGATGGTTTCAAATGCACCAGATTACTGGGAGTTTGATTAGTTTGCTTGTTACTGTGTGTGCCATATAACTGGACCTTGCACCTAATGGAGGACGTACATTTTTGACGGGTGAATTAAATTGAAAAAGTAGCTTTTCTGTTTTTGTTGTTTTGAGCCCTATGAAATTGAGTTTCACAATTTGAAAATGAGGAGTAATGCTGAAACCTGCTAAACACATTGGAATCTGTTAAAAGTGATGAGGGTATGACTACTTTTTTTTTTTTTTTTTTTTTTTTTTTTTTAACTATTTTGTGACACCTGTGCAGCTGACGGTCAGTTGCCACTGTTACCTACCACTGATCTTTGATATTTAGTCAGATAAACACCGCAGACCTAATGCATCACAATTCTTACTGCTATGTTTAATGCTCTAACTATGTCCTGTCCATGCCTGAATTGCAGTCATGTTTAAGGCCATTAAGACCCGTAATATCTGTTTGATAAATATTGCACTACTGTTAATCTGCATAGCTGTAACTAGTCATATCCCTGAGGGCTATGGTTTTGTGCTGAAAACTTTCCTTGCAATAATGAAATTTTACTGCAGGAATAATGTCGAATTTGTGCTGGAGGAGTGGAAGCCCTTTCTACAGTGCCAGGCCACTGTGCAGTAATGCTGCAGAAACAGCAGACATGTGCAGTGGTAAGAGGGGCATGATAGCACTCTACTGGAAGTGACCAAGCTTTAGTTTTTTGATGCGAGAATAACATTGGATTAAAACTTTTAAGACTCTCCCAACTGGAAATATTCTTTTATTTTGTAAAATGTTGATACTTAAGACTTTTGTTGCAGCAGTTAGCTTTTTTCATTCTTGCCACAAGAAGCTAGGCCTGCTCGATTGGATGAGTTATGAACAGATCATTACAATTTTTTAGTTACTTAAATCTTGCTAGATTTTCTGTTCCCTTTGTTATTATACTGACCTGGTAGAATGCAATTACTTTAGATTTAATTATGAAAAATCGGCATCCATTTTTAAATTAGAATTTCTAAGCAGAATGCCTGATATAATTTTTGTGCAATCATCTAGATGGGCATGAATGCGTGTAATCGTAGAGGTTTTGCATTCCTTGAATTTGTAAACCTGTCCTATCCATATGCAGTAATAACAGCAAGTCTCAGAGTGCTCAGATGAGGTAACCATCTCCGTCTGGAGACAGGACTGTGTTCATGAGGAATTAAAAGTTTTTGTACATCATCATGCTATGTAGTAGTGCCTCAGGCTACAGCAGTAGTAGCTGTTCTGAATACCGTAAAAAAAAACAATGTGGCACAGTAAGTGAGAACAGACATCATGCCGAGCTAACAAGGCATAAAATATTATCTTCTTCCTGGGATGAACTGTTCCCAGCAAAGATGTAAAACATTTAAATGGAAGTTTTGGAAACCTCTCTTGTGGACTTTTTTTAATTGACAATAAGAATGTCAGTTTTCCAGGTGGTGTGGTGGTAGTGGTTAAAGCTTAGGACCACTCCAGACATTTCAGTTTTTTGACAGGCTAAGGATTTTAAGTATTTTATAATAAAAAGTCTATTTTATACATCCCAAGTAATAGAAGGTATTTGAATGTTGGAGCGGAATTTTCTTATGCTGTAAAGGTAATATGTTTACAGTGCTATCTTCTGCGGTACTCTGGGCTAGACTGTTTTGTTTCCTGTAAGTGCTGCAGTTTTACAGAAGAAGCATTGCTCATGAACCGAAGCAATTTAGTAAATAATATCTAAACATTAAGGATGTCTGGCAAACGGGACACATTACTGCCTTCCTTTTACCAACTAATTTTTGTGTAATTTCTTTTTAAGAACATGCCAAATGTTCGAGACCATGATGCCTCTGTTTACCTCCGTCTCCAAGGTGATGCCCTTTCTGTGGGTGGATACGAATCTAATCCTGTCTTCTGGGAGGAGGTAAAATGTGATCTTTTATGATTAATATACTTGGATCAATAAACCTAAGCTTCAAGTCATTCTGCATGCTTGCTGCATGTATTAGCAAAGTAATGTTTATAATTTCACATTGTGAAAAATGATTGCTTGGGAAATGTTTTAGTAAAAACCAAGCTTTCCGAAACCCTGTTTTTCCATATCTGTATCTGATGCCTTGAAAAAGGAATTGTTGTGCAAGAGAAAATAAATGGAAGAGGGTACACCTGTAATGGAGATGTTCATGCCTTGGCTGTTGCTTTGCACAAGATTTGACTTGGAACCCCATTCAAATTACAGGTGATGTCTTGTGACTACAGATTTTGGCACTCGCTGTCAGAGCCTGATTTATAATAATGATTGCATTAATTAGAAACATGTAGAACAGTGGAAGTAGCTGAGAACACATGGCATGTTTATGCTCACAAGGTAATTCATTTGGATCGCCTTTTTTATTAAAAGTTAAATGAGTCCCTTCTGTTGGTATGCTGCATTCTATAATGAATAAGTTATGGCCTTTCACATTATACTGACTAAATCCATCTAAAATTGTTACTTATTCAGTAAGCTCTAGTTTTAGGATGTCTCTGTTGGGATAGTTTAATTTCTCCAAGTCTTTTGGGTTTCTAAGTAAAAGACTAATACCGTCATGGCAATGGCCCCCATTCGTAAGTCAAAGTATGATTAAAGTTCATAAAATTAGTATTGTTTCAATCTTAGCCATAACTGCTGTTCGCAGCACTTACAACCTTCTATGATGATAGACTGATGTAAGTCCTGTACTTCTGAATTTCACTACATTTTGTGGGACATGCAATACCTTTTACTTCACACATATCTTGCCACATATCCTTTGTAAAAAGGGATCATTCATGTGCTAAAGCTTCAAGGATCTCTGTGTTTAATATTGTGTCTTATTTTATTAACTTTAAGTATAAAGCAGCACACTTTAAACAAGGTAATTGTTTTCCAGTTAGTTGTTGGAAACCAAGGTTTTGAGAGGCTTTGTTCCCTTTTCAGAGAACAGATGTTTAGGACAGTGGCTGTAAATATGAACTTTTTTGCAGCAACTTTTTTTTTAAATGCACATAACTGATTTGAAATTCATGTAAGCACCAGTGATGCCTTTGATTAATTGTGATTTGTGTCTGTATTAATATTAAAGTGCAGTCACATGATTTGATCTTCATCTGACTTCAGAAACTTATAAGTATTGGTAGAATTAGACTGGAATAAGGTATAAATGGCTAAGTAATGTAATGTGGAGGTATCTGATGAAGTCTTGTACTCAAGACAAAAGCGCTTATCCTATTTGTGAATAAAATATTTTGCTACCACTCGTGGATTTGACCTCTGTTCTGTGGCTTTTGAGTTTCTACAATTATATCGTTTTGTTGCTTTCCATTTCTCTGTTTGGGGTCCTGCCTTTGTGTGGTGCTGGTGGTATATGTGACTCATCTTTTCCACTACTGTTTGGTATGGAGAATATATCTGGAGATTCAACTTTAATCAAAGAAGAGGAATTGTTTGGCATTGACGATGTTACATCTACTCAAAATGAGTTGCGTAAGGCCAGAGGTTAAGTTTCAGCCTTGAAAGGTGACCTTACGAGGCTTTTAGAATTATTTAGTCAAATGGAAGCAACGGGCGGAGTTTCACATTCAAGTGTGGTTTCACCTGGACGTAGGCATTCTGTAGAAGTACCGGCAACGTCGTCCCCATGCTCTTCATCCTCTCTGAGTTATGGTGTGGGTAAGACTGTTGCAGTTAATGTCCCACGAGCAGTGAAGCCAGATAAGACAAGTACATTTAACTAATGACTTGTTGGCTGAAGGACATGGTGTAATAGACGACGGTGGTGAGCTAATCGCATGCAAGTGTTCTAGACGCCTGAAAGGTATTGTAAATCATGGCAACATTAATGGTGACCACACTGTTGAACATGTAAAAAATCATTGGTGATAAGTGTACATACTGTGGTGGTTCCAGTATCCAAAATTTTGAACCACTGTCATTTAATGATGTTATTACTAAAATCTTTGAATTTGACTCCGCTGTAGATAGAAGCAGTAATGTAAATGTGTATATAGTTGACGATAATGTGCCTATGCTGAAGGACATGATTTTCATGCTTGAAAAAAAATTGTTTAAACTGAAATGTCTGCAACTGGATAATAGGTATTTACATTGCTGCCTTAAACTCAAAGTGGTTCCGCAGGGGCTTAGAATGATAACATACCCTTTTGGAATCCTGTATAATGAAGATATCATCAAGGAATGTCATTTCTTTTTTAATGAATGTGGGCTGGGGCTTATGGGTAAACTTATTAAACAAAATGATTTGGCATTTACAGCTTTGAATAATCAAGTGGAAAAACTAAATTATGGTATTATGAAAGATTGTCTATTTTCTGAATACAAGCAACTATATAAGAAAGTTCTATACAGAGTGAATAAGAGTGGATGCTATATTTTTAAGAAAACAAAAAAAGTTTGTCTGAGAACAGCAAGTACACTGAAACCAAAGCATATCCAGGGCCTTACAAGAATTTTAATTATAATATCAATAAGAACAGTAAAATTGGTAGTGGGGATATATTTTTAAATGAAAGGGTTCATGCACACATGCGGGATGAAAGATTGGGCCATACTCCCTAGGGGATTGGATGAATTGGATTCTTTTCCTGAACATAGTGAGCATTTTTTTTAGCTGTGAGAAGGTCTGAGAGATTGGCCAGCAAAACCAGATACAACTTGGACTCGGGATACTACTATACACACAAAGGGGAAAACCAGGGCTGGAAAAAAGTGGGGAAGAAAGGGAAATAATACATGTTTCTGATTTTGATGGCATAATATGTGAATATAAGGGATTCAAAATATTTAATTATACCACAATTAACCTCAAAAAGGAACATTTTAACCTTTTTTTCCAAAGGATTTAAATTTGTAGCAACTAATTATGGTGACAAAGCTAACACACTTGTTGATTTCAAACTTTACCTTAGGAAATTGAATTTGGAAATGTTGTATAAAAGTTCGAATACAGAGGAAGAAATATTTTTGAAAGGGTTACATAGAAAAAGTACAAGTAATCCTCTCCTGCATCTAGTCCTTATGACGTTTGAGAAATATGTCACAGAAGAAATTTATGCAGCATAAAACAACAATAGAAACAATATGGAGGCTTCTAATTTAAATAAAAAGGAAAAATTATTGTTAAAAGACTTAAAAAGTGAAACTGGCATACGTGTTATGAAGCCAGATAAAGGGGGAATTGTCATTTATGGTACGGAAGAATACAATAACGCTATAACCAACATTCTGCTTGACACTAACACTTATTCCCCAGTTTCTAAAAATGAAATCATGATGGCTTATGGTAGAATTGATTCACTGGTAGAAGAATATTTGCTAGAGAGCAGAACTGATGGTAGAACTTACAATATTTTAAAGCAACCTTATTCTATTATCCCGAATATTTTTGGGGTACCTAAGATACACAAGTGTGTTAGACCCCCCCCCCCCTTTAGACCTGTAGTGTCTGCTAGAAATTCCAAAACACACCCTTTGGCACTTTTTGTTGATTTTTGGACAAAGGAGATTCCATATAAAATGGATCATTTAATTAAAGATTCATGGGAATTTCTAAGTAAATTAACGCAGGAAGTTTGGAAGGAAAAATCTGAGTTTCCTTACTATAGATGTAAAGGATTTGTTCACCAGTATTCCTAGACAGGAGGGACATCAATTTTTTAGTGAGAGTGCATATATAAGTATTCCACAATGTCTGGAGATCAAATTCTATTAGTTCTTGAATTGATGGAAGTGGTACTTGATTATAATTATATTAGTTTTCAAGGTGAATATTACCAGCAAAATAGTGTTGTGGCTATGGGGGCGGCTTGTACCCCCATCTACGCCAACCTGGTAATGTTGAAATAGGAGTGTTGTTACATATTCAATAGTCCCTATAGCCACAATATACTCCTGTACATGACATTTCTGGACGATATATTTGTTCTATGGGACGGGAGCAAAGAAACAGACTCCTTTATGCAATATTTAAATGAATGCACTACTTATTTCAAATTCACCTATGTATGGGACAAATCAAGTATAAACTATCTAGATACCACTATTTTCTAACACAACAAGGTTTTAAGTCTAGAATATACAGAAAGAAAACCTGGTGTAACAGTTTTTTGCATTATACTAGTCACCACCCTATGTTCCAAGCAGTCCGTATTGCAAGGATGACCTCAGATAGAGAGGAATTTGATAAGGAACTGAATCACCTGGGTGAGATGATTATGGAGAGGTGTTGACCTAGAGAGATGGTGCAAGGGGTGTTGGATGAGATGTGTAGAGGATGGGGTATCATATATAAACCTCTTTTGGGTAAACCCATGGATGTGACAGTTAAGGCAAAGGAGGATAGAAAATTCCAAAGAGCATGTGTAACTGAATTTAATGGGTTTACAGGGATATTTACAGACATTATAAAGAACAGTTGGAGTATGCTTAAAACAGAGTTGTATGATGTGGTGGGACATGAACCAGTCTTTTCTTATAGGACTGGTGTGAATTTCAAAATAACATTTGAACAAATGCAAGCACCAAAATTTTTAATTAAAAAGGCATCTACTACATGTGGTAACTGTAAGCAGTGTCCTTGCATTATTAAGGAGGACAGTATATGTCTACAAAATGGCATGCATAGTAGAGTGTGGTTTTGTAAAGGGAATTGCAATACGAAAATGATAGCATATCTAGCTTTGTGTAAAATGTTCTGCATTCTATATAGGAAAAACTGAGAGGGCTCTCAAGGACAGAATGTATGAACATGCTCATGATATTAAGATAGAGGCTAGTGCACTATATAAGCATTCCATTCTTTGTCCTGGTTTTAATTGTTTTAAATTTGGCATTGTAGATGTGGTTAAAATGAATCCTAGAGGGGGAGATGTTAACTTATTGCTGAACAAAGAATTAAAGTGGCAGTTAAGGCTAAAATCTAACGTTTTCCCAGGCTTGAATGAATATATTACTATTAAACCAGTGTTATTAGCTAAAGCTTCACAAGTTTAACCATTTTTAAAGGTATGATGTATGTATTATTATTTTTAAACATCATACAGTTATGTAAGGTTATTTTAAAGTATTCTTAAGGATTGAAAGTATATTATATCAATTATACAAGTAGACTTATAAGAATTTTATCCAAAAGGAGGCGAGGCGAAATCCTTCAAAGCCCCCGGGCCTGTGGAAAATATGGCCCAGGCCGCAGAATCCTTTATAAATGCATTCTATGAACACCTTCAGGAATGCATGGCTCATGCAATCCCAAATAAAACCAAGACCCAATCCTCCAAAGGCAGACGTCCTGTCTGGTGGACCCCAGCCATAAAGAAACTATACAATAGAAGGAGGAAGCTACTACATGATAGAGCAAAATCCCAAAAAGGGAAGGCATCTCTGATCAGTATTAGCAAAAAACTACGGGCACTCATAAAATCGTCTAAGGCCAGCTTCGAGAGAAAAATTATACAGGACACAAAGGATAATCACAAGGCTTTCTTTAGTTATGTTAGGAACCTGGGTGGGAATTCCCAGATATGCTCAGAATTAGTCCAAAATGACAAAAAATACACCGAGCCCACAGACCTTGCCAACATCCTAGCTGACAGGTTCAGTGCAAACTTCTCCCCCCTCTCCCCACCAAAAGGGCAAATATCTATCCCAACAGAGTGCTGCCCCCCTGACATCTCAGATGCTCAGGTAAGAGCCACCCTCTCCAAAGCAAAAAACACAGCATCAATGGGACCAGATGGTATCCCAGGCTGCGTCCTACATGAACTCCAAGAAGAGCTAAACCCAAACATAAAACTACTGTTCAATCTTAGCCTTACTACAGGATATGTACCCAAAGAGTGGCGTACAGCAACAGTGGTCCCTCTCCACAAAGGTGGTGCCTCAACGGATCCTGGAAACTGTCGCTCCATAAGCCTGACTAGCTTGGTCTGCAAAGCTATGGAAAGGACCATCATGGACCTCATAAATAAAGATATTGGGGACCTACAGACACTGGATCCTACCCAGTTTGGCTTTAAGGGCAGATCCTGCCTCTTAAACCTGGTCGATTTTCTTTGAAACAGTCACCAAGGCCGTTGAGGGGAAGGTGGTCCACACAGCCTACCTGGACCTCGCAAAAAGCCTTCGATAAAATACCCCACTTGGGCATTATAGATAAGCTCACCAGCTTAAATATAAACCCCTATGTCACTAGATGGGTTGCAAACTGGCTCAAGGACAGAACCCACATGGTTAGAATTGCTGGAGCCATGTTAGACTCTAAACCAGTTACAAGTGGCGTCCCACAAGGCTCAGTCCTGGGACCTCTCTTGTTCGGTATATATTTCTCAGCGGTACAGGCCAACACGGAAGGACTGTGGCTGACCAAGTTCCCAGATGACTGCAAACTGGGTGCCATAATCAACTCTCCAGCCGACACAAGCATCCTCCAAAAGGGCCTCATAGAAACAGACAACTGGTGCCAGAGCCATGGCCTCAAGCTAAACGCCAAAAAGTGTATAGTCATCCCCTTTGGCAAAAACAAAGTGCCCACAAATTACCACATAGGTGGTAATCCATTAAGTACAGAAGAAGTCATTAGGGACCTGGGGACCCAAGTTGATAGCAATCTCTCATTTGACAACCACGTGGCCAAAGAGGTTAGAAAAACATTTTATATAGCCCACCTAATCATGAAAGGATTCACATCTAGATCAGGGGATGTCATCGTACTTCTTTACTCATCCCTCATCAGGCCCATAATTGAGTACAATGCCCCTTTTGGGATGTACCTTACCAGACACCTGCAGCAACTGGAAAGACCCCAAAAGTACCTCACCAAGAGGATCAAAGGGCTCAAACAGATGCCATATGCTGCCCGGTTAAAGAAACTCCAGCTCTACTCAATGGCATACCGCCTGCTCAGAGGCGATCTGTGCCTGACGTATAAAGCCATGTCCAACCCGGAATTAATGGACATGCTGCACCTCAGAAAATCCAAATCCCATCGAGCTACGTGCTCGAGAGACTTGAACCTCAGCACTGAAATAAATAGGACATGCTGGAGGGACAGATTCATAACCCAGAGGCTCCCTTCACTCTGGAATAAAATCCCAGTCCAGGTTAGGCTGAGTCCCACATTGACTCTCTTCAAGAGGAATCTTGATGAGTTGGATGGGAGATCGTAGGTTTACCTCGGCTATCACTTCTGTGTCACTGTTAGACAGAGGCACAGTATACTAACCTCAAAAAAAAGGCATAGCAAAATTAATTTAAAATGGGTTGCGAAAGCCAAAAACACTCTGGCTAGGCTTATAAATGCCCTAGGGCAGATAGCCTAGTATGAACCTATGAACCCATAAGGCATTGTGTGTCTTTAAATTTTAATTAGACTTAATGGAATAAGGTATAAATGGCTAAGTAATGTAATGTGGAGGTATCGTATGAAGTCTTGTACTCAAGACGAAAGCGCTTATCCTATTTGTGAATAATATATTTTGCTACCACTCGTGGATTTGGACCTCTGTTCTGTGGCTATTGGTAGAATTTGGTCATTTGGGTAGAGCAGAACCATAATCATTAATGGCTTAATGTTGGCAGTAGAATTGTGAAGTGCCTACTTGAATGATCCAAATCTGGATGTTTGTTCAGCTTAGCAGAACGCCAGTGGATGATGTAATCAATAATTCAGTTTTACTTGTCCTCTGTTCCACTGATCCAACCTTAACCTTGCATTTACTGATGTAATTTTTTTTGCTTTAAGTAATTCTGATATCTGTGAAATTATTTTTCTTTTTAAGTTTTTGTACTTTGTATTTGGGTTGTCATATCCTACTGTGGTGTACTTCAACTTGTTAGCTAATTTGATGGTGTTTAGAGGAACATGTTTGGCTGATATTCTAAACATAAATATAACATTTTTTAACTGTTCTTTGGATTCTGTTAAGTAAAACATTACTTTTTTGGATTTCCTGACAGGCTTATAGTTTATTAATCATGAGTCTGTGAGTGCATTCTAAAGTGGAAACAGGTATTTCACCAGGTATTTCACCAACTACAGAATATAGTGGGTATGCACCTGTTTCTCTATTTAACTTTACTGAGATCATGTCAGGAAATGACTGTGATCATCCCTTAACAGGTAAATTATTTAAAGCTATTCTGTTGTGTGAATGAACCTGTTTGGGGATGCATTTTCCTGCGTTAGGTAACACCACTAGATCCATGGTGTTGTAGGTGTTCCTGCTGAAATTCCATAATTGGTGAATCAATCCTTTTTATTTCCATTTGTTTACCAGGGCAGTCTTGAGTTCAGAGAACCACTTTTCAGCCAGGCTGTGGAGATAAAAGCTTCAGGAAAGTGTGCCCAATTACTGGGTAAAAAGAATATAAAAGGCAGTTTTGTAGTCACAACAGAGTAATTAAATGATGTACATTCTTACACAAGCCGTAATGTCATTCCCACAAGTTTGAGAGTGCATTAGAGAGGATGAGTGGAATTTATTAGTGATTTAAGGAGCAGTCAGTGACTGCCACAGTACAGTTCCAAGTAGTGTTAAGGTGCTTCTTTACAAATGTTGGGAAGGTGGTGTTGGATATAAATTGGAGAGAAGGTGGGAGAGAGGTCTGTAGTCTAAAAGTTGCCACAGAGACCAGGGAATCACCAAAAGTGATTGGACTCAAAACAGAATGAGATGGTTGCAATCATTGGTATATCCATATTTAAACATGAGTTTATGGGTGAATGTATGCTGAATTGAGGTTGCCCTGTTTCAGACTACTGTGAGGTAAAGTGAATGTTATAGCTGGTATATATAAGTAGCAAAGGTATGGAAGGTACAGGATGATTAAGTCCATCTCCTTGCAAAAACTGTTCATTTGTAACAGTGACTTGTAGAATTCATAGTTTTTGAGAGAGACAATAATTTTAAAATGAAAATGTTGAGAACCACACAGTGGGTCATGTACTTCTGATAGGGGAGCCATATTACAGTAAACTATTAACTGGAACTCGAGCAACCGGCAAAAAAAATATCCAAGAAATACAATACAATTTTCATGTGTTGCACTTTGTTTTGCCCCCACAGAAACGTACATTGCATTTTTAGAGTTTTAAAAAGGAAGATGAGAATAAATTCCCTCTCTCCCCATCCTGAGAACAAGTCAGACCACACAAATAGTACAGGATACAGCATTAGTCAGGCCTGTTTTTAATAGTAACTCTCAAGCAACCAGAAACTACAGTTATCCGGCATCTACCGATCCCCCATGGGTGCCAGTTAAGTGAGACTTTACTGTATACACACATGAGTCTGTGCTTGTGTAACAAATCTTGGTGAAGTAATGCTTGGTCAGGCCTCTAGTCTTCAGGTGGAAATAAAATGTCTTGACAGCTGAGACAGTCCATTCAGCTTTCCTGAGATGTCTTCCTTGCTGTTTACTTTTCTTTTGCACTTACAGCAGTGATATCCATACACTTGTTTGTATTTCCTTCTCTCATTTTACTTTCTCAGATTATATTCTACAATCCAGTCTTTTCATTAACTACTTGCCTTCAGTCATTCAGACTTCTCATTCCAGGACTCCACATTGGGAGTCCTGATATTTTAAATGATCATCTTTTTTCTCCCTCAGTTTAATAAAGAAGACTTTTTTTTCAGATTTGATCATAAGAGGATATGTATCGGACAGTTTTACGTAACCCCTGGTAGTAACATAACTAATATATTTCAAGAAACAATTACACTTGGCTACTTTTAGCATTGGTGGTCTGTATACTTGTTTACTCCCCTCTAATACCATAAACCTGGATTTGGTCAACTTATTTGAACTTCAGCTCACATACTGACCTGATACACCATGCATAGCAAGCTGTAGTATCTGATTTGTCTGGTTTCTTAAAGCAGCTTGAATTTTCTGAAAGAAAATTGCTTTTTCTTCTTTAGCAGAGATCGTATTAAACTTAGAAGCCAAAACACTTGCAGTCAGCCTTGGTGGAAGTTTGGCTCTGTTGTAAAAGCTCTTACAAACTGGTTTGTACATATCTGTTTTACTGATAGAATTGCTGCCCTCCTCTCCGTTTAGCTCTGTGTACATCACTGGGCCAAAACATTTTCTCTGGCCATTTTAGCTCACATGCTGACCTGATATCCCAAGGACAACCAGCTGTAGTGTCTGATTTGTGTAGCTTGTTATACTAGCTTGAATTTTTCCCCAACACCCTTTTGCTGCTCTGGTTTTGAAAGCCAGACTCTCTGACTTTCGACTCTTAGGGTAATTTAACTACCAAAGTCCCCTCCCTCCCTTTTCCTACCCATTGTTTTATATAGATCCATAATACTGAGAACCAGCCCGGCAAACAAGTATTGCTGTTGAGTTAACCTCCCTTACTACCAATCATTCTCTGAGATCCCATTGGATTAGATCCTTTCTCCACTCTGAAAGATTCTGAATAAATCCTGTGCCATCCTTGGCAGATGAAATACTTTATTGTACTGTTTTGCACTTCCTTTAACGCCTTTATCTGCTAAATTGTGCACTATGAATCATTTCCATGTACCCTGATGTTTTACTGTTTGCTGGGACCTGAAATTTTGAGAAGCTTTATTGTGTAATTCAGCTACTTGGTGTTTTTGTTGGTATTTAATTGTTGTATTCCTTCAACTTTGGCACAGCTAAAGGTTTTCTACAGTTTCCTATGTTTTAGTACCTGTATAAAGTTGACATGTTTCAGAAGCTCAAACAAGAAATTAGTAGTTGATCACTTAAATATCTTCTGGAAGTTTGATTTTTAAATACAAGTACTTTGCTTTTGCTTGGAGTCCACCTGATGCAAGGAAATCACTTCAGAGGTACAGATGAGGGGACTAAGTGTTGGTAAGCTCCTCAGGAATCCACAACCTACAAGTTGTCCTCAACCTGGAGAAATAGACATGGGTGCCATGACGAAGACCTAATTTAAGGCCTCAAAGTGCTCCAGCAGTACAAGTCTACAGTGCCTTTCACATTTATACCATCAGTCTCAGTCAGGAAATAAATGTGGAAATTTCTTGAGCTACATTAGCAACAAGCATACCTCAAGTTTGCTTAACAGGATAATACCCTGGAGTTCATCATGTGTAAATCACTTTAGATGGTGTTTACCATATCTTCGCAAGCTCTAGGTCACCATCTATTTCAGAAGAATTTTGCAACTCTTATCCAGACCTAATGGAGGCACTATCCGTCGAGCTAAACACACTGTCCATGAGGATACTTTAACTGCTTTCCCATAGTATGGGAAACGTGCACTACCTTCAACCTGCAGATTCAACATTTCAAGGAATATATTAGAAATGCCCTTGATAAATTACTGTGAACTTCAACCAGAGGTTCAAACATATTGGGCCTAGGACTTTCAAGGTGGATGCACACTTATTTGCTTAATTTCAGCTCTACTAGTGTTAATGAAATTGATAAGGTCCAGTAATTCTGCATGTTTTAGTAAAATTCAATTACTACCTAGTAAGTGCACTGCCTGGATGCCAGAAAAGAAGAAACTTTGAGAACCTAAAAGAAAAATCAACTAGAAAAGATGAAGAGAAAACACTGGCAAGAGTCCTGCAGCTGTTCAGTAAAAAAGTTTCAGCTCCAGCTTTGGTTACAAGCCATGGCGTCCTGTAATACAGAGGAAAAAATAAATCAAAAGTGCTCAAAGCTGATTAAAATACAGGAAACACTGAAGGAGTATGTCCGCTCAAATAATAAGTCTGCAAAAACTGGAAGAATTTCTAAACATTCAGCTATTCAGATGAACATATAAAACTGAAAAATCAGAGGTCGAAGTGAAAAAAAGGCCGTCTTGAGTGTGATATTGCTCAAAAAGCCATTTCAAGAAATGGTAGAGGGCAGTGCATGCAGAGAACTTGATTATCTGCTGTACAAAAGAAAGTGGGAGGAACAGACTGCATTAATTTTAGGAAAGCACAAATAAGCAGCTGGGTTGCTATTCCACTGGCAGGATTTGTTAATTGAAAGGGCACATAATGTTTATGCTCCAAACTTGGCCATGAGAAAGCGACCATGACCTACCTGATTTAGTAAAGTTGCAATTACACCAGCAGAAAGAGCTTATCATGACAAAACTGTGGCAGAAGGGCAAAGTATTAACACAGTAGACCTTGGAGTGTTTGTAGAAAATGATTATTCACTGTACAATAGGTAGAAGAGGAGAAGCAAATTTGTCCCAGCAGTCATGAAATTTCTAGAGGCAGGTGTGAGATTCAAGCTGTTGCATGCAGCTGTCTTCATAATATTTTTTTCCTGGAGTTTTTTGATGTAGAACAGGCTAAGGAGGAAATACAAAAGTTTGTCCAATAAAAAGTGAACCATCAAACAGAAATGGACTGTGCTTCCCATTCTTCTGATAAAGCTTAGAGAGAGACTTTGCCAGTGAAACTTTTTCTAATGTTCCAAAGGAATATGCCTCTGAGAGAAAGAGTAGAATAATCAGGAGTACTTTGGACTTGATCTGGAGTCTGGTATTGGGAGCTGAAGATGAACAGGAAGAAGACCAGCAACACTGCAATTAGTGAATAAATGTGATGTAAAGCATCTGTCACATTTGTAAAGTGTAGCTTCCCATTAAAAAGGGCTGAGAAATATTGGACTTTTGTTGACTTTGTTAAACTTTGTAGGCGGACTAAAAAGCATTTACTCCACTTCATATCAATAATGTTTGGAAGGAACTAAAAGGAAAAAAAGAGGAGGGAAGAAAAGCAACTAAAACACTTTTTGCTCTTAACAGTATTTGTATAAAATGCTTTGTAATATAAATTGCATGTTATATAGTAAACATTTTTGGCAATTGTGTGAAAGATACTAAAGTAAGTATGTGTTTTTCTTTTTTTACTTAAATGCAGGCATTACAATGTACAAAGAGAAAGGCTGAACAAAAACATGATTAAGTTAATGTGCTGTAATTTTGGGATTTGAGTTGAGGGTGGGATGTAAAACTGCACTGATTTATATACATGTAGAGTTCAGATGTTTTACTTTCATATGGCTGAATGGATTAATGCTGTTGGCTTAATCTAATTTTATTGTGTAAGGAAGTGGGCTTTATAAATAAGAAAGCATTGTGAATGTAATGAAAAGTTTTTCTTTAGCAAATAAATGTTCAGTGACTTGTGAAGTTTGCAGCTATGCATTGATTTTAGGGAGCCAAGCAGACTCCAAGTACAGGAATTAGTGTCCAGAACTCTTGGGATTTAAGTTTGAAATTAAGAGGTTGCAGCTTTCTTAGTGGCTAAATAATTCAGTGCATTTATTAGAACAGTGTATAATCCATTTTATTTAAAGATAGCCTTAAGAAAAAGTTAATTTTCTGAAAGGAATACATTTTTTTTTTTTGCATCTGTGAGGGGAATAAAGAAAAGACAATAGCTGTTATCAGGGTACCTCCATTTTGAACACTTCCTCCTACTTGTTAAATTTCCCTATTCAACTCTAGGAGTGCCATCAGCAGGCAGGAGAACACCTTTCTCCAGTGATATTTCTCCCTTCAGTGGCACCGAGATAATCTTAACCAGAATGCAGTACCTTAGCTTGGATGCAAACAAAAAATGAGCCCCTTCTTGCTGCCTCCAGTGTCATGAATTTGAGAGATTTAGGGAATCCAAAGGTAAAGGGACAAATGGGCAGAAAGCATACAGGAGGCCTCTATCAGAAGAGGGCCTCATTTGTCAGTTTTGAGAAACACACTTTAAACTGACAAGAGGTTATTGAAATTACACTGGGTGGGGGGGGGGGGAGAAACTAATGCAAATCAGGCAGGCATGGGACTTTGGGAAACTGTGCTGATCTTTATATTTGATCCCCGAAGGGTACCTGAAGTTTAAAGGCACGTAATATCACACTTCCACTAAATGACTAAAGACACTGTAAGGCTACCCTGAAAATGTCAAGTAAAATTTTATGGGAGAAAACTAAGATCAGAAAACATGCGCTCATAACATTAAGCCTAAATCAAAATTCTGTCTAGAAATATTTGGACAATGACTTCGGAGTGTGAGAGGATTGCAAGACTTTCCAAAAAAGCCCTCCTCCCATAACCATGCAACAAAACATTTATATGTAGTCTCCATAGTTGGTGATGAAGCCTACATTTATATGTAGGCTCCATAGTTGGTGATGAAGTCCAATACAGTACCATAGATCAGATCTTCATATTGGTTAATATAAGACAAATGAGCATAATATGTGAACATAATAGTATTAAAGTCCCAGCCAAAGTGAAAGCCGACAAAATGTACTGAACAATAAGGTAGCAAGTAGGACACTGCAGAATTCTGCAGTCATTTAACAACCTGATAGTTCTGGTATGGGGGTGGGACTAGAGCATCTTATAGGCTTTTGATATGACCACTCAATGATCACCCTTCCTCTCTCAGTTCCATCACTATAGCTACAAGCTTTGCGACTTGGACACTTCCCTGTGTTGCCCATTTCAGTGATCACAGTATCCTAATTGCTGCTACAAATTCCCATCGCAAACCATTATTTTACTTGGACTCCCTTTTAACTTCTTCCCATGATTTAATTCTCATCCATACTATCAATAACCCAGCCACTGGGGATGCACAAGCCAGTGCATTTCTTTGTGCCGGTCCCAAGCCCAGATAAATGGGGAGGGTTGTGTCAGGAAGGGCATCCGGCGTAAAACTTCACCAAATCATTTCATGCAATCACCAGTAAATATTTGTATACTGGATCGGTTGAGGCCCGTGTTAACAACGACCACCACCAGTACTGTTTGCCAACAGGGTGCTGGCAGAAATTGGGCTACTGTTGGCCAAAGGAGAAGAGGTGGAAGGCATGGCCAAAGACAGGAAGAGAGGAGAAAGGCTAGGACTGTGGTAGTGAGGGTCGGAACTTTGAATGTTGGCAGTATGACTGGTATATGGAGAGAGCTAGCTGATATGATGGACAGAAGGAAGGTTGATATATTGTGTGTGCAAGAGACCAGATGGAAGGGGAGTAAGGCTAGGTGTATCGGAGGTGGGTTCAAATTGTTTTATGGTGTGGATAGGAGGAGAAATGGCGTAGGAGTTATTCTGAAGGAACAGTTTGTGATGAGTGTTTTGGAGGTGAAAAAAGTGTCAGAGGGATGTTTATGAAGCTGGAAATGCATATGCTCCACAAATTGGGTGTGCAATGGATGAGAAAGAAAAATTTTGGATTGAATTGGATGAAGTGATGACTGTACCCAAGGGTGAGAGAGTGGTGATTGGAGCAGATTTCAATGGGCATGTTGGTGAAGGGAACAGAGGGGATGAGGAAGTGATGGGTAGGTATGGTGTTAAAGGAATGCAGAAGGTCAGATGGTAATGGATTTTGCTAAAAGGATGGACATGGTTGTGGTGAATACGTATTTTAACAAGAGGGAGGAGCATAGGGTGACATACAAGAGTGGAGGAAGATGCACACAGGTGGATTATATCTTATGTAGGAGGGCCAGTTTGTAGGAGATTGGAGACTGTAAAGTGGTGACTGGGGAAAGTGTAGTTAGGCAGCATAGGATGACGTTGGTAATCAAGAAGAGGAGGAGGAGTGTGAGGGCAGCACCAAGGATCAAATGGTGGAAATTGAAAAAGGGTAATTGTGAAATGGAGTTCAGGGATGAGTTGACAGGCACTGGGTGGCAGTGAAGAGTTACCAAATAGCTGGGTAACTACAGCAGAGCTAATAAGGGAGACTGCTAGAAAGGTGCTTGGTATCACATAGGGACAGAGGAAGGACGACAAGGAGACATGGTGGTGGAATGAGGAAGTACAGAAGAGTATACAGTCAAAGAGGTTGGCAAAGAAGTGGGATTGTCAGAGAGATGAAGAAAGTAGACAAGGAGTATAAGGAGATGAGGTGCATGGCAAAGAGAGAGGTGGTGAAGGCGAAGGATAAGGCATATGAAAAGTTGTATGAAAGGTTGGACACTAAAGAGTGAGAAAAGGACCTGTACCAATTGGCTAGACAGAGGGACCGAGCTAGTAAAGATGTGCAGCAAGTAAAGGTGATAAAGGATAATGAGGGAAACATACAAGCGAGGAGAGTGTGTCGAGGAGATGGAAAGAGTACTTTGAGGGGTTGATGAATGAAGAGAATGAGAGGGAGAGAAGGTTGGATGATGTAGGGATAGTGAATCATGAAGTACAATGGATTAGCAAGGAGGAAGTAAGGATAGCTATGAAGAGAATGAAGAATGGGAAAGGCTGTTGGCCCAGATGACATACCCGTGGAAGCATGGAGGTGTTTAGATGAAATGGCAGTGGAGTTTTTAACCAGATTGTTTAATGAAATCTTAGAAAGTGAGAAGATGCCTGAGGAATGGAGAAAGTGTTTTGGTACCAATTTTTAAGAATAAGGGTGATGTGCAGAGCTGTAGTAACTACATTGGGATTAAACTGATCAGTCACAGCATGAAGTTATGGGAAAGAGTAGTGGAAGCTAGGTTAAGAAGGGACGTGATGATTAGTGAAGGAGTATGGTTTCATGCCGGGAAAGAGCACTACAGATGCGATGTTTGCTCTGAGAGTGTTGATGGAGAAGTACAGAGAATGTCAGAAGGAGTTGCATTGTGTTTTTGTAGACTTAGAGAAAGCATATGACAGGGTGCCTAGAGAGGAGTTGCGGCATTGTATAAGGAAGTCAGGAGTGTCAGAGAAGTATGTAAGAGTGGTACAGGATATGTACGAGGGTAGTGTGACAGCGGTGAGGTCTGTGGTGGGAGTGACGGATGTGTGGTTACATCAAGGATCAGCTCTGAGCCCTTTCTTTTTTGCAATGGTGATGGACAGTTTGACAGACTAGATCAGACAGGAGTCCTCATGGACTATATGATGTTTGCAGATGACATTGTGATCTGTAGTGAGAGTAGGAAACAGGTGGAGGAGACCAAGGAGAGATGGAGATATGCTCTAGAGAGAAGAGGAATAAAGGTCAGCAGGACTAAGACAGAATATATGTGTGTGACTGACAGGGTGGATAGAGGAATGGTGAGGATGCAAGGAGTAGAGGTGGCGAAGGTGGATGAGTTTAAATATTTGGGGTCAATAGTTCAGAGTAATGGTGAGTGTGGAAGAGAGGTGAAGAAGAGAATACAGGCAGGATGGAGTGGGTGGAGAAGTGTCAGGAGTGATTTGTAACAGACGAGTACCAGTAAGAGTGAAAGGGAAGGTCTACAAGAGGGTAGTGAGACCAGCTATGTTATATGGGTTGGAGACAGTGGCATTGACAAAAAGGCAGGAGTTTGAGCTGGATGTGGCAGAGTTAAAAATGTTAAGATTTGCACTGGGTGTGATGAGGGTGGACAGAATTAGGAATAAGTATATTAGAGGGTCAGCCCAGGTTGGAAGGTTTGGAGACAAAGCCAGAGAGGCAAGATTACATTGGTTTGGACATGTGCTGAGGAGGGATGCTGAATATATTGGGAAAAAGATGCTAAGGATGAAGCTACCAGGTAACCGGAAAAGAGGAAGGCCTAAGATGAGGTTTATGGATGTGCTGAGAGAGAACATGCAGGTGGTTGGTGTGACAGAGCAAGATGCAGAGGACAGGATGGAAACAGGTGATCCACTGTGGCGACCCCTAACGGGAACAGCTGAAAGAAGATGATGACTATCAATTGTGTCCAGTAGTGTACTGCAGCTTGCTTTTTTCCTTCTCCATGGGTAGCTTTGTTTTTTTTCTCTATTGTCTCGCACTGTCTGTTTGCGTAGTCTCTAAAAAGGAAAGACTATACATAAGAATTTGAAGCTACTTTTCTAATGACTAGAATGAAACTGATTTGTAAGTATCCAGAGTGTTAATATTTTTATTTGTCATGTTGTGCTGAAAACAAATAAGCAAGAGCTTAGAGAGCAATATAGATAAGCAAAATAGATCAGAAAACTGTTCATCTCCAAGGCTTTTGTTCTAATCAACCTTTACACATCATTTTTCTTTTGTCCTGTATCCTATTAAATTCATTTCATTAAGCAAAATCTTTGAAGAACCGTCTAGATAAAATTTTCTCTGCCTGCCCTGACTTCTTCCATCCAACATCATCAGCAATTCTTTAACCAAAACCACATCATACTTACAACTTTGTCTGCCTTTACTCATGCATTACTTTGTGGATTCTTTAATCTGCTTAATGCTATCCATGTTCAGAAGTCACAGTGCTCCCTCAGGGACATCTCATTCCAAGTCTACCAGTCACCTCACAGAGATGTCTGGGCTACGTCTTCACAGTAACCTATTCAGGGATTTTGTAAAGCTATAAGACCTCACGTGATTTACCTTAACCAATCCAAACATATTCAGTCATTGTACATTTGGGTTAATCTTCCAAACAACTTAACATGTGCACTAGAGCAAAGCAAAGTATAGCAATGTAAAACAGTCATGTAATTCATGTTTTCAGTGACTAGTTTCCAGTCTAGTTAACTGTCAACTTAGTCTCAACTGTAAATCCCCCTTAAAACCCATACTTTATTCCTCCCAATTCTCAGTTGCGTTGTCCTAGCCTCTTGTACATCTGCCTTTTCTTTCAACATTTGTCTCCTTTTAAAAAGCGGGAAAAGACGCATGCTTTCTAGTTCCTCAGGGTACCACAGTCAGTCTCTCTTCACGACTTCCCAGTCTTCCTTCCCAAAGTAGTTTGTCTGGTTGCTATAGGGTTTCCAGCACATTTGCCAGGTCATTGAACATTTTGGAGCACTAGGGAAAAAAAAAAGATCTTAACTGTGCTGGATATGTAACTTTTTTTGCTTAGTTACCTTATTCCTGGTAGAAAAACTGTTTGCTTCCTACTAGTCTCTGTAAGAAACATCTAACTCCATATCTCCTATCATCAAAAATGTTCCTGGTTTCCATAATTCTAGTAGTAGTGTCTCCCTCAACCTATATGTAGAGACATGCATGGTAAGTTCCTTCTGTCGAAGTACTGCACCTGCTACTAACTGCCAGGGAGTGCAGTGAACGTCTTTCAATTTCTACATCAGCAATTGATAGTTCAGTCCTCTTGTTTAATGTGTCCTCCATGAAGCAGATGTAATATTTTCCCTCTTCCTACTCGGGTACTCCTGTCACCTTTATGATCATTCCTCTCAACCTCTTTTCACAAGAAATCAGGACAAAGCCTAAAATGGGTTTGGGGGACAAATGCCCAAAAATAGGGACAGATTTCAAATATTGCTCTTGTTAACTAGAAAGTTGTTAGAATAGCAGAATATTGCTAGTATGCATTTTCTCAAGGATACAAAGTTTGAAACTGAAATTTGCATCATTATTTAGTGACTTCAGCTGTTTGTGATTTGCCAGAAACCCATAAATTTTATGAGGATTAGATGAGAAATATGAGCCAAAAATCTGGGCATTCAGTTAAAATCTGTACGGTTGAAAGCTATGCATTATATGCTTTTGTCTGTTCATGGTTTTCCATATCCATCAGTTTAGCTTTAGAGTAGTCTTAGCTGGGCTTCAACCACTTAAACTCTAGCCTACATCTCAGTTTGCAACTCCATCCCCCAACACTAAGTTTTTTTTTTTTTTTTTAAATCTGTGGCTTTCCTGAGTTTGTAAAGTTGGAACTTTCTGGCATTTTCTTCCTCGGAGGTGTGGAATGCTCCTTTAAAGCCCATTTCTTTCCTTGAAGTACTTTTCTTGTTCTGTCATATACTTCAAGGACTGCTTCAGGTTCTTTATCTCTAGCAAGATCATGGTTTAAAAATACTACCTGATTTCCTAATTGTCCTCTTGCAGCATCATCCCATTTGCTCATTGACCATTTCCTTGTGGTAGTCTGATATCACAACGAATGGGATTAGACTGCTGTGGATACTTTTGTTATAAAATCTCTTCCTTTTTTCACATTTACCACTTATGTTGTTTGCTTGGAACACTTGTGATTGATTTCTTCTTTCATCTGTTGTATCATTATGTACCATGTATAGATCAACCTTTAGGAAGGTCAGATCAACATACACATTAAAGGAAAGCCATACTGGAAGTCCCCATATAACTTGTATTTTGTGAAGTATTCATGTAAACAGATGCTGAAAAGAGCTTTAACCTTGTGGGAAGTACAAAACAGTTAACTGAATGAATGTAAATGTTTAACATTATACACCTACAGTGAAAGAAAGTTGCTAGGCACTTCATCTGGAGACTTAAATTTTTCCTTTCTAGTTCTTGTACAAAGCCAGAAGGTTATTTTTCATTCTTGTGGATACTCTTAAAATATTTTCATTTTTACTCATTCATGTAAAAGCCCTTAAATTCTTCACTTATCTCAGTATTGTAGCCTCATCTTGGGAAGTTCATTAACTGTATAAGGTGGTGGTAACAAACTTGGCTTGAATTTCTGTGAGAACTGTGACTGTTGCACATGCACGTGGGTTATAGTGGTGGTAATGCACCTCCCTGCGGGGGAGGAATGTTTGCCTTTACATAAGCAGAAGTGATGTGTTCCAAATTGCAGCAGATAATTAATGTTGTGCCGTTCGCTGCACTGAAATCATGACGGTTAAAACCTGCTTGGAACTACAGCAGAAGTGTTTATGAATGCAAAGCAATCTTTGAACCATGTGAATGGGTGAGGATATAAAGGCATGAAGGCAAACTCAGTTTTGTAGCAAACTTAAATAGTTATTGCCTTAAAGTATTAGTGTTTTAACATTTATCTACAAATTATATTCTAATTTGCTATGTAACTTACGTTCTATACTGTGATGTAATAGCTTGCATATATGTTCTGCATGTATTTTGAATCTTGTAATGTTTTGCCATTCATTTTGTTTAAACTTCTAAAAAGCTTTACTCCTTGGGCCTCCATTGATAAGGGACTTCTGTTCAGATGGATTTTCCTAGTAAGCAAAAGCAAATACATTGTTAACAAGGCAGTTTGTAGTGATGTCTATAACAGAGTTAACTTAGTCTGTGTGATGGGCATCGTTCGTCTACCTTCAGCTCATCATGCACATTTCTTATCCGGTCGCAACATCCAAACCCAACCCCACACACACGCACACATCTGCCTCTGGGATCACCCCCTTCAGCAGCTTGCAGGACCCCTTTAGCAAAAACCCTCTCCCCTTTCTCAGGGGTTAACAGTGGAAATGGTCTGTCTCAAAAATTATGCTCAGAATCGCCCACATTAGTAAAAAAAACATCTGGGACCACAATGTACCCCATTTTAAAGGTGCAGTCAGCATTCCCAGTAGTATACATATTTACCTTAGTCACTAAATGATCATCCAGTCTAACCTGCACATATCACCTAAGGAGCATGTTTTGTATAAATGGTGCCATCCAAAATCTTAATGATAAACAACCTCTGTCCTTGCCATTTCTGCCTGTCCTGCATAACATAGGCATTATGCAATTTTTGCAACTCCTGTTTGCTAGTTTAGATGGGTGCATAGGATCTCTTAGGCTTCGATGCACAAAATTTGAGACTGAGTAAACTGAGAGAGAGGGAGCACTTAGTACAAATGGATACATGTAAGCTAAGACTTGTTAATGAGTAGAAATAAACTAGCAACATGTCTAATGTGAAACTTTTCCATTGAAAGTGAGCCTGTTCTGCTTAGCAGCTTGCATTCGCATTGGATTTTCCAGCAGTCTAGAGCCCAACCGCTCAGGTTTTGATTGTATGCAAACCATGGTCCGTATGTTCTCTACAGGCAATGTTCCCAATCCTCACTTTATCTCAACAGGTTCACTTATTATTGTGGGTCACACCATGTTCATTGGGACAGCTGCTTATGAGCATTTGAACCATCACTTCAGAAGAGACGGTCATTGATGATGATACACAAAACACAACAGTGCATCAAATTATCCACTGCTAGGGGCCAAGCAGCCTGTATGGAGGATATAATATCTGATAAGGCCCATAATCCATAGTCTTGCATAGCATTAAGATCAGAAAAGTTTTAATATTCTGTCTCTCACTCGCACACTTTTATATCCATTCAGGAGTTAAGCAGGTATTTTGTATTCACTCATCAGTGTTCCTGCCCTTTTCGTGTACAAGTGTGCACGCCTGCCCAATTGTTTCTCCTCATTTAAGTGTATGCATCATTGCTGACTGAGCTTTCGTCCAGCCAGAAAAAAAAGCCTTTTTGACAGGGCTATTTACAGACCTTTTAGTTGAAAATCTGAAGTACAAGTCTGGTTTACGTGTCTTGTAACATGTTTGAGTTGTAATGCTTGGAGAGTTTGAGTAGCATTTACTTGCTTGCATGCAGAAACTTAGTGCGACTGTAGCATCGCTTCCACTGTCAATTATTTTTGAAAAAGAAAGTCATTTATGTTACTAAGAGGGGGAGGGTCAGCTAAAATGTGTTCAGGACAAACCTATAATGTCCATTGAGTATGCTAGGTTTTTCAGAAGCTGCTGGGCTTGTCGGACTCTCTAATCCTCTTCTTAATATGCATGTGGTGTGGATTGTTACACCACTAGCAGCCTACACACGTCTTGTATTCCAGGGTATTCCCTGAAAAATAAACTTAAAAAGCATAAAATGAACAAAAGTAAATATTTTATGAGCAATAAAAGCTATTAAAACTATACAAATAGGAGAGTTATTAGTAAGATGCATTCTTTATAGTGATAATAGTGCATTCATTGTTTTTTCCATGAATAGTTTAACATATAATGCACATAAATTTTCATATCTTAAACTTTACAACCTAGACATGTATTTTAAGAACATGTTTTGTTAACCGGACATTAGCTTTCACATGACGACAAAAAATTCCTGTAAGTGTATGCTTATTAAGATGTTTACAAATGTATGAAAAAATGTTTGATTAGCAGTACGAGTAATACTGGATATCTCGCAAGATGAGTAACTTGCAGTGCAAATGTTAGTTATCTTCACCATCTTCGGTTTTACCTAATACCATGCAACAGTTTGTAAGTTGCTTGTTTGTTTGAAGTATTAAGCACATATGGAAATATTACTTATTTTCATAATAATTAAACTAGCAGTATTTCCAGTATAGTGTGATACAAGCCAGCATTTCCAGAAAATTGTCCTGCTTCATATATTGGTATTTCAGAACATACTCCTCAGTAAAATACAGCTGTCCGTTACAAAATAAATATGAATAATAGTTGGCAAATATTAATTTCTTCACTGCAGGCCATCCTAGACTAACAGATTTTGTCATTTTGTTAACTACTTGCCCTTTCTAGCACTGCCTGTTATTGGCTGTAAGTCACTTAAAGAAGCCAGACCCAAGAAAGTTGTGGATGCTGTAAGGAGATATGGTGTGAATGGGAGCTATACAAAAAGGCATTCTAGGGTTGAGTGAGTTAAAATCAGGGCCATATTATGGCATGTTACATAATATGTTCATTACAAATGGATAACATGTCTGGCTTGTGTGAAATTTATATTTTCTCTGTTCAATGTATAGCTCAGTTAATTCAGAATTCCTGGCCTAGCAGTTGCAATTTATTTTTCTTTTATAGTTCTGTTAAGAAACTGCTGTGGTGTGTGTTTTAACGTTGTGCATCTGGCAAGAGAAAACATGAAATATCACACTGGGTTTCTGATGGGTTCTTGAAAATGGCTTATTTCTTCCAAATACGCTTCTGTGAAAGACAAATGCAGTAGATAACGCCTGTGTCCTTGGACCTACAGTGTGCAGTGTCAGTGGTTTTACAAAGCTGTCCCTATGGACTGGATCATTGATTTACAACAGTGTGATGGTTAGAAGTAAATGCTCTATTTCAAATCCTGTCTTAAAGATCTCATTGAACAGAATCACAAGATCTGGAATGGAAAAGGGAAAAAAAAACATGCTTTGAAGAAAGGTTTTGCTAGTATTAAGTACAACATTCCACATAAAATTAGCACCAACCCTTAACCAGTTATTGAAGGAATGAACTAGGGAAATGAATTTTACTTGGCAGTCCTCTATAGACTTGACGATCTAACAGACCATGACAGCTGTTTAACTGACCTTTTCCTGTAAAAACAGTCGGGTCACAGGCGGCATAAATATGTGCAGTTTTATTTTGTCTCTCAAACATGCAATAAGACCTTTCATTAATGTGCATTTCTTATGTTTTTTCCCCTCTCTCACTTCGCCTTCTATTTCTTAAATGCTGGCCTAGTAAAACAGGATATGTGCTGTGGCATCCAGATGTGCCCCTCCCCCATTACCCAGCATTTGATTTAATTAACCTCTGCAGAGTCTGGGCTGTGTCAGATGAACTTAGATTTATTAGTATCTGGTTGAGAAGCTAGCAAAAGGAGTAGGAGTTGTCACATGACATTCTGTGATGCTCACAGTACAGTTAAAGATACAAGCTGGTTGAAAATTAAATTATAAGCCAGTTACCGATATCACCTAGCAGTTCTTTTTTTTTAACCTATCGGGCCATTTATATAATAGGTCTGCAGTATCCATATTGCAAATGAACATGCAGCCTTTATGCTACACGTGATACTTGACAGTTTTATGAGCACAGCTATTGCATTATTAGCTTTTTAGGTATCTCATGCTCTGATACAATATTGCTGTAGGAGTAACAATGACTGGATAATTTTGTATGAGTTTGTTTTTTATTTTATGTCCCAAATTTTACAATGTTTACTATTCTGTCATTAAGTGCAAGCATTAACAATTATTTTAACTACTGAAACATGATGCATGAAAAAAACATGCAATGATTTTTTTTAAGGTTAGCTAGGCTGCCTCTGTACTGTTGTCTACAAGATGTTCTTGAAGCTCCTGTTTGCCACTTGATACCAGATTAGTCTGTTAGTTTCTCCTGCTGGACCAAATGTGGTTGACCCTAATGCCACAGACAGGTCAGCTATGTGGCCAGTTTTCATTGCTTAGCAAGCAGCCTGAATTTTTGAGGACTTATAAATAGACACTTGGAATGATATGTTTGCGGAGATGTACTTGTCTCCACCCTGCATCTTTCCAAGCTAGTGAGCGACTATGTGGAAAAACTTTGGAAAGAAACTGCAAATGCTCCATAGTCCTGGCTAGCTGTCATTGATGACCATATGTAACATCACTACCATAAGTAATGAGCAGCATAGACTTGTCCATGCATAACAGCTGGGTCACTTTGTGCTACACAAGAGAAGATGATGAGAAGGTCTGAGGTGCTTAGTCAGTGATCAGAAGGCAGTAAAAGAGACTGATAACCACCCAGGAGCCTCTTGGAACAACATATTTGCAGTCCTTGGACCATTTATACCTAATAAGTGTAATGGTAGGAATGGTCCATTGAGGTTGCCCCTAATTTCACTTTCCACAGTTCTTTGGATTCTGCCCAGCCTTTCTATGCAGACACAGCAGTATGCCAAATTTCCCAGTTTTCATGGACAGTTTGCATTGCTCTCAAAGCTAGGAAGTTCAGTTTGCATTGATTTCCAAGAGGTGATCTCTATCATTGCAACTATATATTTGTGAAATTGTAATATATTCTGATTCCCTTCATGTCTGTCATTTCTTTCTATCAGCAAACATGATTATATTGAAAGCTCCTAATTTTTATTTCTTAACCCAGCTTGGTGATGGAGCAGAGTGCAAATATTCAGGTACAGTTTTAGAAAACCCTGACATGCAGTTTGAGTCATTGATAATATTGTGGTACCACCACCTTTTCTACAGAAAGCAATATGGTTCTCAGTGCTGATGCGAAATGTCAAGTGAGGCCTTCCCACAGCAGATTGCTTGAACTTGCTATTTTTCAACAGCAACAGTCACATGGTATCCACATAAGAAAAATCAGGTGGTGACTTCAGTATTGTCTCAGCTGCATAGCATTTCCCTTTGCCTTGTGTTTTACCAAGTTAGCATATGGGTATATGCATGGAGGGTTGGACTTGGCAGTTAAGTATAATTTTAAAGCTTTGTAAATTGACATGCCCCTTGATTTTGTAAGGCATATAGACGCACCTTTTTTTTGGGGGGGGGGGGGCCTCTAACAAGTGTCATCCCTTTTGTTAACTAATTATCTGAAGTAGTTGACTTCATTCATTCTGCACATATGGTATACGGATCTGATTCAGATCCGAGCTGGCAAAACTTTTCAAGCATCAGCTCCAAGCTCCAAGCCCCTCCCTTACTTATATTACACCACTTCCTCCTATCTATCCCCAGATCTCGTTTGCCGCTCTGAGTCAGCATCGTGGTCTCTGAGCTCTAAGCAAGGTGGTAAGGTTTTTTGGTCTTTTTGTGCTGGTTGAGTGTGAATACCTTTCCCTTTTTTCCTCCCTTCGTGTTCAATCATTGTGTTAGTTAAAAAAAAAAAAAGTAGAAAGTTAGTTGTAAGTGTTTTGTGTTTGTGTTTCTGGTTTCCCGACTAGGCCCAATCCCTGTTAGAGTGCGTGTGTGAGTTGGCCGTTAGGGCTTTTACTGTTTTTACTATGGGTGAACAGCCTAAGGTTCTGTTTAAGAAGTGCACAGTGTATGGTCACAAGCTCTCACCAGCCGATGGCCACACTCTGTGTGTTCTGTGTTTAGGGGTCGCCCATCTGTCTGCATCTTGCACATTTGTTCAGGCTTTAACCCTAGGGCTTTGAAGGATTGCTGGGCTAAGCTTGTGGCTAAGGGTCTGCTACGTGCTTCTGCCCTAGAGTCTGCCTCGGTTTCTTCCCCAGCCAGTGACACTGTGCAGGCAGGGACTCAGCCTCCCATCAGGTCTGCTTCATTGGAGTCATCCCAGAGAGGTTGGGACAGGAGGGACAAGGAGAGGTGCCACAAGGAGAGGGACAGGCCCAGAAAAAGATAACCAGACAGGGAGTCTTTCTCCAGCCCCTCTTCAAAGGCACCCAGGTCTCATTCTCCTCATCTCTGCTCTCCTCTTTTCTCGTCGGAGCCATCGGAGCAGAGACACTCCCCTCAGATCCGGCCCAGACCCGTGTCGGTCGCTTCCTCCAGGTCGACTCAGAGTGTCTCCGACCTGGATATGGACAGGCTGATGAGGAGGTTCATCCAGAAACAGATTCAGATGGGGGTCTTGCCAGGGCCCTCTCCCATTGGAGATGGTCCTCCTCCTTCTTCAACTATATTCCACCCTATTGCTCCTTCCCCGATCTGACCTGGCACTCCGGGGCTCTCGGGTCTGAGACCTTTGGGAGCTGTGGGGTCGGCGCCGATGGTTCTCGTCTCCTCGATGCCGGCCGTCGCCTTGAGTTCCTCGGATCTGATGTCTGATCTAGGAGACTCTTGGAGCCGTGGCCGGGGAGTCAGACCTGAGGGTCGAGATCTCGCTCATTCAGATCCCATCCTTCATGCCCGGACTACCCCTCTGTCAGCTCCGGTCCCTGCTTTGGTGCTGGGGAGAGCCTCTTCCTTATGTTCTATGGAGGTGTGCTCTCCATCAGCGTTCTGGGCAGTGGAAAGGGGTTTTCTCCCAGGGCTTGAGATCACAGCTCACCTACTCTGATCCTACCCAGACTCCTCTGAGTTTGGATTCTGCTCCCATTACCCTGTCTCGGGGACAGCCCGTGCCAAAGCAACCCCAGGTTGTTCCCCTCAGGGAACCCCCGGAGGCTTATGAATCCTCTCCAGAGAGTCCCACTGGAGAGGAACCTCGTAAGTGCAAGTGTAAGAGGAGGCACTTAAACTCCCCTTAGTCCATTACCACTGATATGGACTTGGAGGAAGGAGAGGGTTCCCCCATATCACCTTCAGAGGATGTCTCATTCGGAGACATTATGGAGATCCTCCACCAAAGAGGAGGTTGGTCAGCCCCAAACCCTCTTGGATGAGTCCGTATTCCTGGAGGCCTTTGGCGCAGGCCCATCTACGTCCTAGGTTTCCCCTCCAGCCGATCCTTTGGTGGACCGCTTCACCACTAGGGCATGGAAGGATCCTGACACCATAGAGCTTATACCCAAAAGGCCAGACAAAATTCTTTCTCTGCCGTCAGGCAGGCATGGTCCAAAGGATCCCTGGTAGATGCTTTGGTGGTTGCAGCTGCCACAAAGAAGGAAATGGCACAGGAGAGTTCCTCTGTTCATCCACCAAAGAGTCTAGGTTGATGGATCATTTCGGGAAGTGCATGCACTCATCAGTGACATTTTCTATTCATGCGCTGAATTACTTGGCACATGTCATCTGACTACAGCGAGACTTTATATCAGAACTGAGTCAACCCCGGAGTCTCTGTCACAACAGGACAAGCAGTCTTTCACTGCAAAGATGACTATGCTGAAATCAGTGACAAATACCTCTATGCATCTCCTCTCTCATGCTACAGAGGGAGCCACTAGAGCTGCTGGTAAAGGCATTGCCTTGAGGTGTCATGCCTGGATCAGGCTGTCAATTTGCGGACCCCTTTAAGGAGTCTTTCATCAACACCCCTTTTGATGGATCATCCCTGTTTGGGAAGAATGTACGTGACACACTAACCTAGAGTGAGAAGGATGGAAAGACAGTCAGCCATCGGAATCCACTTCTCTAACCCCCAGAGGTCCTAATCCAGGAACTAAAAGGGGCAAAAGATGTGGTTCTGGAAATCAGTCCTTTCGTGACACTCAGGAATACTCATCCCCCAGAGGCAGAGAGGGACAAGACTGACAGCATCCCAGAGGCAGAGGGGGTCCTAGAAACTTTGGGTCTAGGGAACCTTTTTCTGACAGACCTGCACAGCATCCCTGAGGGGTTGCCAGGCTGCTCTACTCTGGAGGCAGTCAAGGGAAGATTTTCCTTACATCCAGTGGCATGGGAGTCCATTACTGCAGACCGCTGGGTGTTAAGCATCAAATCCAAAGGATATTCTATCCCCTTCATTTCATGTCCCATAACCCCAACAGACCTTTCAGATGTTCCACCTGCTCACAGGGAGGCTGCAGCCTTAGAGGTTTTGAAGCTGCTGCAGAAACAAGCCATCGAGCTTGTCCCCCCAGATCAATCCGGATCAGGCATCTACTCCAGGTTCTTTTTAGTGCCAAAGAAGACGGGGGACCTCAGGCCCATTCTGGACCATTCTATCCTTAGCCTGTCAGTAGAGAAACAAAAATTCTGGATGGTCACTCTACAGTCCATTCTACCGTTTCTGAGAGAATGCAACTGGATGTGCTCGTTAGACCTCCAGGACGCTTACTATCAGATCAAGGTCCACAGGAGCTCCAGGAGGTTTCTACACTTCCGTCTAGTGGCCAGTCACTTTCAATTCAGAGCCCTACCCTTCAGTCTCACCACAGCCCCTAGGGTGTTCACCAAGGTTATGGCAGTCGTAGCGGCTCACCTGAGACTTCAGGGCATTCAGGTATTCCCCTACCTAGATGGCTGGCTCTTTGCTGCATCCACCAAACGTCTCTTGTCAGGCCCTACACTACTTCCTTGGTCTGGCTCACAAGTTAGGCATCATGATCAATATCAAGTCCCACCTGGCTCTAGTTCAGATCATAGACTTCATTGGGGCACTGTTGGATTCGATTCAGTCCAAGATTTTTCTCACCCTGGAAAGGATAGAAACTCTCAGACTCCATGTATCGGCTATCTTGGATTGCTTGGTAGTCACAGCAGTCTATGTTCTCAGGGCCCTGGGTTCGATGGCAGCTGCAATCTCGATCCTCCCTCTTGCACGTCTTCACATGAGAGTCCTTCAGTGGAATCTAGCAGTTCAATGGTCCTGGCTAGACCTTCTGATGAATTTCCATATAAATTGGACATGCAGAACGTCACTCCAGTGGTGGCTTCAATCGGTGGAAATTTTCGCAGGGCACAGCTTTCTAGTCCCTCTGGCTCAAGCCACGGTGACCACGGTCATTTCCCAGCTTGGGTGGGGGGGGCATTTCCTGGGAAGGAAGGTCCAGGGCACGTGGTCCCCTCCAGAGAACAAGCTACACATCAGTGTCCTAGAGAAGAGGGCGTTGCTTTTCACATTGAGAGCCTTTCACCCTGTCCTACCTCCAGGGACAGTAGCCATTCAGTCAGACAACATGTCTGTAGTCTGGTATATAAACAAACAGGGAGGGACGTGATCCTACCCCCTTTGTCACGAGGCCATGAGGGTTTGGGATTGGGCCATATCCACCAGCCAGTTTCTCATAGCAATGCACATCCTGGGATGCTCAAACATGCTAGCAGACAGTCTCAGCAGGGCAATCCTTCTGCCTTATGAGTGGTCTCTGAAACTGTCAGTGGTGGAGAAGATCTTCCATGTTTGGGGTCAACCTTGCTGCGATCTCTTCGCATCTCCTTCCAACACGAAGTGCAGCAACTTCTTCGCTCTGTTCCCCCCTCTGGGGATGTTCCCAGGGATGCTCTAGTTCATGCTTGGCCTCCTGGGCTACTGTATGCTTATCCCCCGTTACCTCTTATTCCCAAGTTTCTTCAGAGAGCTTGCCGGCTGCAGTGCAAAGTCATTCTCATAGCTACCTTCTGGCCTTGTCAAGTGTGGTTTCCCTTCCTGTGGTTTCACCTGTTGGCTCCTCCATGGACTCTCGATCCAAGCCCGGATCTGATTTCTCACCCGTCGGGCTTGCCCATGCCCAACCTGGACAGTCTCAAGCTGACGGCATGGCTGCTCCAGTTCCCATGATCATCAGGACTCCCGGACTTTCGTCCCCTGTTAAGAATATTCTGGCAGCTTCTCTTAAAGCCTCCACTAGGAAACTCCACAATAGCAAGTGGCGACGTTTTTTCGTTTGGGTCTCTCAGCACAATCTGAACCCGTTTACAGACCCTGTTCCCGTCATACTGGATTTTCTGTCTGATCTTTTTCGATCAGGTGCAAGTGCTTCTACCATCAAGGTTCAGCTGGCTGCCATCTCCAATTTTCATGTGGGTGAAAATAAGGTTGCTCTGGCTTCTGCCAAATTATGTAAAGCTTTTCTGAAGGGCACTTTTTTATTGCGACCACCAGTTAAAGAAACGGTGCCCCCCCTGGGATCTGACTTTAGTCCTTCAGGCTTTGACCTCTCCCCCCTTCGAGCCAGCCGGTTCAGTTCCGATTAAGTTTTTGTCGTGGAAGACGGCCTTCTTGGTCGCCATCATGTCAGCCAAAAGAGTTTCAGAGTTGCAGGCCACCTTCTCCTTGCCCCCCTATTTGGTTTTCCACAAGGATAGGGTTTTGCTGTGTAGAAACCCTTCCTTTCTTCCCAAGGTGTCCTCAGCAGCCAATATTAATCAGTCTATAAATTTGCCAGTCTTCTTCCCAAATTTCCAAAATAGAGGTGAACGTAAGCTTCATTTATTAGATGTCCATATACAGCTTAATTTTTATCTCCATAACTAAACCCTTCCGGAAGTTGGATCAATTGTTTGTCTCTTTTTCAAAACTATTTTTGGGCAAAGCAGTTTTGAAAGTGTCCTTAGCAAGGTGGATCACTCTCTGTATTGCACAGGTTTATAAGGACAAAGGTTTATCTCCTCCTGGTGTATTGAAGGCTCATTCCACTAGAGCAATGGCCACTTCTGCATCTTCCGGGTCATGTGTTCCATTAGATGATATCTGTGCGGCAGTGACTTGGGCCAATTCGCACACATTCATTTCTCATTATAAATTGGATCTTATTTCTAGAGGGAGAGCATCCTTTGGCTCTGCGGTGCTCAGGAATATCCTTCCATAAGGGCCTCCCAGGAATTATAGTAGCTGGGGACTCTGTCCCATATGTGCAGAATGAATGAAGTCAACTACTTCAGATAAAGAAGTTATGTTCTTACCATAACGTTCCATCTGAGTAGTAGACTTCATTCTTCTGCACCTTCCCTGCCTCCTTCCCCCTCACTTTCAGATTTTTCCTGTTTAGGATTGTGATTATGTTGCCACTTGTGTCAGCAAACTCTTTCTGGGGATAGACAGGAGGAAGTGATGTAATATAGGTAAGGGAGGGGCTTGGAGCTCGGAGCTGATGCTTGAAAGGTTTTGCTGGCTCGGATCCAAATCGGATCCGTATACCATATGTGCAGAAGAATGAAGTCTACTACTCAGATGGAACGTTATGGTAAGAACATGACTTCTTTATTTAGCCAGAGTATTTTGGAGTTAGAACATTGCTCTTCAGTTGTCTTCATCATTAGAGCAGCTTTGAAAGAGCAGTGGTTTTACCTAGTTCTCTTAGGATTATCACCACCCAAGAAGCACCTCCTTCCTGGGCACTATCTTTATAAAAACACTATCAAGGCCTTCGCTCTTGGTGGTCTTATTGAAGTGCACTGAACCCGCTCTATTGGAACTTTAAATGGGAATGAGAATCAATGCACATGCTCATTCTGGTCGCTAGAAAGGAACAAGAAATCCTGGACACAGAAGGAGAGGATCAATGAAAGCTGGCTGGAGTGAAGCGGTAATAGTTAATGATATGCAAATATTGAAAAGTATATGGAAAGAGAAGCTAACTTAAGGAAAACTGCAACAGATCCCATGCAGGGATGTTATCAGCACACTAAAATGTATTTAACAAAAGGAGAAATGCAGTTTGTAAAAAGAAAAAAAAAAGTTAGGAGCAACAAGAAGCATAACAGTAAGTGTTTTGTTTGATATATGGATGCATGAAAAAAGAAATAAATCATCATGACGCATGAAAAATAGTTCAAAACGTGTTGCATAAGAAAAGCTTAATTCATCTCATTTTGTGTTTATCTGATACTCTGTAATGTCTGTTTTTTCTGTACTTTCACTTTGTGAAAGTAGTAAATCTCATTTGAAGAACTGAAGTTTTCTTTAGAGAAACCAAAGCAGTAGTCTATTTAGGAACATCAGTAGTTATTATAAACTTTGACATTTTAAAAACCTATGGATAAAGGGATTCCCTTCATTTAGTCGAATTACCAAAATATCGAAGTGTAGAACTTTGAGATCAGAATTTCTAAGTTTCAAAAGATTGAACATTTAAAATGTCAAGTTTCTTAATGTGGAATATGTTGATATAGTAATACTGTAGAGTTTACATATAGTATTGCTTTAAGAAGTTTTGTAAGGAGCAAACATGGTGATGGTAACGTTAAATGCTTTAGTATGGTTTGTGAGAGCTTTGTGTCTTAGTTTGTGAGAAACGGGTAAGGGATTTTTTTAGTTTCTTGAATAGATGTACAAGGTTTAAAGGAATGTTAGTAGTGGTAATTAAACTGGCAGGACAAGTTACTAGGAGGGGAAGTGTGTATGTTGGATGTATTTAGGTGTTTTGCATGGGGCGTAAGTGCATATGTGCAAGTTTTGAAGATTGTAGTACAGTGGGGATAGGGAAATGCATCTTCTCCACTGTAGTGTGATCTTGGAGTTGGTATACTTAATTTATAGGGAGTATGGGGGTGCAGGGGAGCACAGCCCCCCATGAAAAAACATAAGAAACATGTTATCTTGGGTATGGATATTTGGATATAGTGTTTTAGGTGAGAGGTGGGTGTAGTGTTGTATAGAGTCATTTGCAATAGTTTTTTTATGTTTTTTGCTTGGAATTATTAGAATGCAAGTTTTATGGCTGTTCATTTTGGTACTTCTGGTTTTGAGTTTTTGAAAGTTGATATTTATGCAATCCAAGTAAATGAAATAGATCTGGATAAAAATGCTTGCTGATCAGTGAAGTGGATTTCTTTGTGGTTGGGAAAACCTGTTTTACTTTTCATTGCTATCCAGATTGCACTAGAACTGCTATTGAGTTCCGTTTTGAGATATTGATTATGACATTTACCAGAAGTGTAGCTAGTTCAGTAAGCACTGTGCACTCCAACCCCACAGCTCTTGAAGAAAAGAAAAACAAAAAAAAAAGCACTTCACTGTAATAAGTCATACATGATTGGCTTGTTATAGTTAGAGCTACTCACCTTCACACCCCCCCCCCCCCAAGAAAAAAAGGATGTTCCTTCTACTGGCACACCAACAAGATGGCCATATATGACACATTCCCCTCCCTCCCCAGCCATTCAAGTCGTATTTCTGTTTAGTTTATTCAGTGCCTATTATTTCTTATTCCAGGGGCAGAAATGTATTTGATACATTGGTATTTAATCACTTTTATCATACTATACCTATTTGTTATAGAGGTACTTCAACTTGTTTCTGTTTGTAATAATGTAAATTATTTTTCCTTGGATTAATGACTTTACTCCTATTAATACAGTTTTGTGTTGTACAAAGCAGGTTGTTTATGCTTTGTCTTGTCCATGTGGGTTATTTTATATTGGTGAAACTAAATGAAAATTTAGCAATAGAGTTAAGGAACATCTTTGAGACGTACACAGAGATAAATTAACATCATAAGACTGCTAATGTTTTGCTGGCTACTATTTTATTACAAATTGAAGTTAAGGAAGCTGAGCAGCATTTAATGAATCAAAAACATTTGTATAAAGGAAAGTGCATTTTGAAGTATGGTACTTTTGGTAATAAAACTGTTAAATGATGAAGTTAGTTGGAAGTATTTAATTGATTGAGTTATAGTTGGTGTATATTGAGTATTTACTGTTTTATGCATCACTTGAAGGCTGTAAGCTGAGGTGCTAGAAGTTTGCATGCCATACTTTATTAAATGCGTTGGCTTTTGTCATATCTTTATCATTTTTTGCTTTAAATGTTCATTGCCATATTTAATCAACTTATTTTAGACAATTTATGAAGTGTATATTGGATTACAGCTACTTTTTTGAGGGGGAATTTTATCAGATACAAGATATGATTATGGGGGCTGCTTCAGCCCCAGTGTATGCCAATGTAGTACTATGGAAATGTGAAAGGATTGTGTATTGGTCACCTTAAAATACTGCAGTCTTGCACTTAAGCTTTTTGGATGACATTTGGATGACATTTTTTTAAAAGTGGTCAGCAGACAAAATCATTTTGGCAGAATTTTATACATGCTTAGAATCTACCACATCTTTTTAAAATTTGTATATGAAATATCCAAGACTAAAATTAATTATTTAAATGTAATGTTGTGTAAGGATGTGGAAAACAAGAGATTATGTTCCTTGAATTGTAGAAAACCAACTTATTCTAATGCCTTTCTATATTTTTTGTACCCACTCCACATGACAGAAGAAGAACCTAATAAAAGGACAAATTATTTGGGTTATCAAGGCTAGTGAGCAAAGACCAATTGTTCTTTTGAAGGGATAACCAAAATTAAACAAATGTTTATTGCTTAGGATTATCAATACAAACTCCTAAAGCAGATATCCATAGAAGTAATGGAACATAGGACTAAATATTTGCCCCTTAAGTAAGATTGAAGTTAGTCAAATAAAAATTTTTGTAACACTGTGGTTACCCCATATATGCATAGTGGGGTGAATTATATTGTAATGGAGATTATTAGAAAACATTGGAAAATGCAGTGACAAGGGAAGCCAACACTGAAACTGTAGAATCAAGTCCTAGATTTGTCTATGAGGGACTCGTGAATTTGAAGAGGATTTTTGTGGGGAAGAAGGAAAAACCAGACACAAGTAGATTCTAATAGGGGCAATAAAATATCAGTGTGGTGCATGTATATATGGCAAATATATCCATGAAGGCCCATATGTAATTGTAGTCCGCCACCTATGGGACTATATGCTGCCCCCAGCTTTGTAATTGTAAAAGTCAACTAATAGTTTACTTAACAAGTTGCCTTTCTTGTGATGTGTTCTACATGGGCAAAACAGAAATGCAGCTGAGCCAAAGGATGTATGGTCAACATTGTGTGCAGCTTTAAACAATTTCTCTTATGATGATAAAGTTGCCATTTCTACTAGGGGAGGGATTGGGAGAACACATTAAAAAATAAGGAAGTAAGGTGGCTGCTGTTATTGAATGCAGTTCACTGTCTTGGCATTGTAGTCTTTATTGCCAGTATTTTCAGGCTGCAGATAATCAAGCTATAATGTATAAACAAGGTGCTTCGTCTAGTTCGATTTCAAAAGCTAAGCAGGGTTGGTCCTGTTTAGTGTTTGGATGGGTACCTGTTTTGAATGTCTGTTTTTGTTGCTCGAAACAAATTGCAAGCATATATTTTCTGTTACGTAATGTTTTTAAAGTTTGTATTTATCTTTAAGAAAGGGGCCCGCTGGTATGTGATCATTTGAAAAGATTTAAATAGAGCACCTAGTGGCATTTTAACCGATTCTGATGAGGTCTGATTAAGTTTGTATACGGGCAAAAGTGCTTAATTAAAAAAAAAAAGAAATTCTTGGATAATCCTGGTGCACTTTATCTTGTCAGCATGTTTTTTTTTTTTTTTTTTTTAGTTCTTGGTTAACATAGTTGTGAAACAAATATTTACTGCTACTTGGGACATTATAAGCATGTCATTGTCATAAATGTAGATTTCACTAGTACAGTGTTGTAGGCTTCATAAACTTCCTAAGCTGTCACAAGTGATGTGAGAGGTAAAACTGAAGTCCATACTGGGTGATGGGTTTCATAATTTTATACTTTATTTTATTTTTTTTTATTTGGGCGGCCATGGTGGTGCAGCGGTTAGCATTGTTGCCTCGCAGCAAGAAGGTTCTCTGGTTCGATTCTCAACTGGGGTGCCTTCTGTGCGAGTCTGCATGTCCTCCCTGTGGTCGCGTGGGTTTCCTCCGGGTGCTCTGGTTTCCTCCCACATCCCAAAGACCTGCAGTAGGTGGATTGGACACTCTCTAAATTGGCCCTAGGGGTGTGTGTGTGCATGTGTATGCCTTCTGTGGAAGGTTGGGCACTGGGCTGGCAATTCGGCACTGTAAAACTCCACTGCCAATCATTTGCGGACAGATGATCCACTGTGGCGACCCCTAACCGGGAAAAGCCGAAAGAAGAAGAAGATTTCTTTTTTTTTTTATTTGCTGGGAAAGTCCGTGTGGGAACTGAAATGTCGATTTTAAATGGAAGCCCCTGCAGAAAAGTTCCAAAACAAGGATTGTAAGACAGTTTAAGCATTTGAAAAGAAAAACAGTCAGCAAGGAATATTTACAAAGTATTTCAAAGCAAACCATTAACTATTTATGTATTAAAAAAGCGTGTCAGATGAAAGATGTTTTCAATATACAGTAAGAATCAAAAATATTATATTAATGCACCTGTATTGTGTCAGTAGTGGACAGAGGATTGCATACTTCAGACAATAGGTGTGGTACAGTTGCATAGTTTTTTAGTTGTCAGATGCTTAATTTACAGTAGATTTGAATTGTTGCTGGTTACTTAAAAGCCTAATGTGGTTAGTAAGTTTGTTCTATGCCTTGGAGATGATGGCGAAAGAAAGTTGCCATACCAATAATTAGATTCATTAGCAAAAGTTAAAGTTCTGAGTCTCTAAGTATTTAGTAAGCTTAGAGCCAGAAAAAAAAACTTTTGAGAAGTTCAGTTACATCCCCAAATACTGTGGCAGACTAAAATATCCTCAGTTAAGCAGACTTTCTTCATATATCCCCAGTGAAAATTTGTCGGAACATTCATAAGCAAGTATTAAGCTAGCTGCCCATGTAGGCGATTTTAAGCCTAGGCAGTTTTCTTTCAAAGGTAAGGATCAATTGATATCTTAACCATTATACCAACCCCTGTCACCTGGACTTTTTTTTATAGGTTAGTGGAGAAGTACTCTGCTAGATAGATAACTGCAATCTACTCTGGATAATGGAGTACAGTGGATATAAAAAGCATACACACTCCTTTTAAAATGCCAGGGTTTTGTGATATAAAAAAATGAGACCACAATAAATAATTTCAAAACTTTTCTCACCTTTAATGTGACCTATAACCAGTATAATTCAATTGAAAAACAAATCTGTTTGGGGAAAAATAAAAAAAAGTACAATAAGCTGGTTGCATAGATGTGTACACCCTTAAACTAATACTTTGTTGAAGCACCATTTGATTTAATTACAGCATTCAGTCTTCTTGGGTAGGAGTCCATCAGCATTAGCACATCTTGACTTGGCAATATTTTCCCACTCTTCCTTGCAAAAGTGCTCCAAGTCTGTCAGATTGTGAGGGCATCTCTTGTGCACAGCCCTGTTCAGGTCATCCCACAGATTTTATATTGGATTTATGTCTGGATTCTGGCTGGGCCATTCCAAACTTTAATTTTCTTCTGGTGAAGCCATTCTTTTGTTGAATTTGGATGTATGCTTGGGGTCATTGTCTTGTTGAAAGGAGAAATTCCTCTTCATCTTCAACTTTTTAGCAGATGCCTGAAAGTTTTGGGCCAAAAGTAACTGGTATTTAGAACTGTTCATAATTCCATCCGCCTTGACTAAAGCCCAGTTCCAGCTGAAGAAAGGCAACCCCAAAGCATGATACTGCCACCATCATGCTTCACTGCGGGGATGGTATTTTTTGTTGATGTGAAGTGATGTTTTTGCACCAAAAGTACCTTTTAGAATTGTGGCCGAAAAGTTCAACCTTGGTCTCATCGGACCATAACACATTTTCCCACATGCTTTTGGGAGACTTGACGTATCGCTTTGCAAATTTTAGCTGGGCCTGGATGTAAGAAAAAGCTTCTGCCTTGCAACCCTACAAGCTGGTTTAGTGGGACTCTTCCCCCCCCCCCCCCAACCTGGTTTATAGAACACTGAGCAGCAAGGAAAATAAATGCTGCAATGAGGAAAGGGGCTAGGTGGACAGGAAGTGGAAGAGAAGTACCAGGAAAAAATATTTTCTATGCTCAGAATATGAGATGCGAAGTCGCAGTGTACTACTATTTTAGTGTCCCATCTAAACACTTCAGTCAGAACAATAAAATGCAACACAGGAGGCTTACGCAACTGATTTTGAGGCACATGGCATGAAAAGAACTCCCTATAAGCAAAACATATTCACATAGCAAAGATTTTCAATGCTAGTTCAGTTAGGAGAATGTTGGGTTGGACCTTGATAGATTCCAGGGTGCTTAGGAAAGTGCAGTGAGAGTCGAGAGACATGGTTGGGGACCTATACCAGGCTATGACCTGGATTGCTGTCTTTACCCATTGTTAGTTGTACCTGAAGTATCTCCGATGCATTATGCTGGGCTACTAGTCTGGAGGTGTGCATATCTTTTGTGAATTTGGAGGCACCACCGCCTTTGGAGCTTCTGTCCATGTTTGAGTCGAAAGGTGTGGAATGAGTTTCAGCCTGGTAGCACAGGGTTGCTTTCTGATGCTTTAAACCAGGTCTCCGTTACAACATAAATGTGGATGTTCTCCATTTTGAGGAGTGCTTCGAGCGAGTGCATTTTGAAATTTAGACTGCTAGCTTTGAGCAGCATGACCCTCCGATTGCGTTTATTTATAGCTGTTATTTTGGTAATTTGGTCTTAGGAACACTGCCTAAAAAAAGCACTATAGGGGTGGCAAGAGCCTTTGCCAGTACCCGCAAACCCAGGGGTGACAGATGAAGGCTGTCTCTGGCAAAGCATGAAGGTCTGTCAGTCATGTCATCCCAAGCAGACAGATACTGGATCCCCTTAGAATGACACCAGAAACTTAGCCAATTGTTGACATCAATAATTTTTTGTTTTTACTGTGATATCATTCTGGGTGATGGTAGGATACTGCCCAGGACTAGTGCCATACCTGCCTGGGTAACATAATCTGAGAGCTCCAGCATGTCTTTCTTCATGTAGTCCTGGGAGGTGCATCTCCGATCATTCACACCCACATGGACAGTGACAGAGTCATACTTGTACTTGTTGTGGAGTGACGTGTGTGTGTGTGTGTGTGTGTGTGTGTGTGTTGTCTGATTCTGGTACCTGATAGAAGGCTGACTGTTGCCTTCTCCTTATTCAACCTAGTGAGTGAAACATCTTTGTGCCTCACTATTGAGTCACCCATGATTAGTGTATTGGGCAAGGTGTTTAGCTTTAGAGCCTTAGGTTGAGGGGCACACTGTGGAGGTGTGTGTGTCCTGTGGTTTGTGCTGTGTTGTGGTGATAGAGTGCATTTCTGTCTTGGAGATCTCTGCTGTTTGGGTAAATTTCTATTCAGAGCCTCTGTGAAGGTGGATGTGTGGTTTGTGCTTTTATATGAGAGTTGTGATAGTGGGTGTTCTGGAGGGCTGTGTAATGGAGGGCTGTGTATTGCATGTGGTATGGTGCAGGTGTTGACCTTTTCTTTACCAGCTAGTCTGGTCTTGTTTAGAGAGTGCATAACTTCCAGTTTGGTGATACAAGTGCATCTCTCACAAGTTTGTATGTTGGGAGGTCAGAGGAGATGGTTGTCTGTATACATGAGGCAGTTGCTTCACTGCCTCAGAATGCACAAGTGCACCAAGTTAATAGGAGAAAGCACTGGAAACTGCCCTTCAATCTTGCCAGGAGGGGTCGTCATAACTACTACGTATTGGAGCTATTTCCGTGAAGAACGACTAGTGCTGATGGCACTTAGTGCTATAATAATTGCTACAAAAATATGTTGAAGTGCAAAGTGATTAGGCTGTTTTGAAGTGCAAGAGAGAGAGAGAGAACTAGCAAGATCTAAAGGAAAAACTGAAGAGCAGACTTGCTGGTACCAGTAATAGTTATCTCAGCTCGGAGTCACTGAGTGGAGCTTAAACAAGTGCAAACCCATGCAAAAGCTGGCTTTTAAACCAGAAAGTTGAAAGGGATGGAAAAACTTCCCGAATGGCCAATTTCTGGGCCAGAATCCACTCCTCTTGTGGTAGATAGGCTAACTAGTGCTTACCACTCCCACTGATGAGCTAGAAGGCTTCCCTCCGACATAGAAAGGCTTGGGTGGCTCAGAAGCTTACAGACTGTCCTGGATACAGCACATGTGTATCTGGACTAAACTAGTTACTGGAAAGGTGGGAAATGAGTGAAAATGAGGGCTTTTAAACTAGAAGTCAGACCAATTTTTCCAGTATTTACTTTCTAAAAATCACTTATTATGGAAGTACAAGTTGACGAGGTGAATTACCTTGATGACAACATTACGAAGAAAAGAAACTTGAAAAACCTCAAGTTTACATTATTTAGAAAGCCCACCCATTCCAGTTCATTGTTAGCATTTTAATAGTTGGCCTCCACTTCAAAAGAAGTCCTTAGTGAAGAACAAGCCCAAATGTTATCCAATAATCTATGACATGAGTATCAAAGGTGACACACCACAACATTTTGGGTGAGACAACAGCATTCACCAACACAAGTTACCAAAGAAACTGAATGAACAAAAATAAATGCGACCCTGCACTTATTTATTAAAACTCAGCAGCAAAAAAGTCATTAATTGATATTAATCAAATCAAAATTTTTTCAGTTCAATTCATAATTAGTATTAAAAGTAGGATAATTTTTTGGTGCATTATTTTAAGCCCAATTATCAGTGTGCTAATTTTCTCTATTGCAAGTCACAGATTTTTCCTTTTCCTTTTGTAATACATAGCAGCACACATGATTGGACTGTTTTTTTTTTAAATAAATGAATATGTAAAGAATTTTCTGTCTTGTTTGGTGGAGGGGTGTAGGGGGGGGTGGCATACCAGCAGAGTCAAGATAGGCATTTTCCAAATTTTTTACATGCCAAGCCCAAAATGTTCCATCACTGATCTATAAGTTAGATAAATTAAAAGGCATGTTAATAGAGGGTAACCTAAACTTTTTTAATAATATTTGTATGGAGGTGGCTAAGAAAAGGAGCTTTGGTCACTTCACACCATTGCTAGTAACACTTAACAGGGGGCATCCTGTGATTACCAACAGTGATGCATAGGTGAAAACCAGGGTCAATTTCAGAGAGCTCTGGTGTTCTCTTTTAACTTGCATTCTTTATAATATCCATTTGATTATACACCTAGATTTTATTCTATTTGGGGTGGGCCAAGAACTTATTAGAACGGCTGGTGAGAGACCAAAAATTGTTTACAAAAAGGATATTTGTTTGAAAATACTTCTTGAATGACCTTGCCTGCTTGTTTGCAGTGGGGAATGGTTAGTTGTGGTCATTGCCAACAGTGTTGTATTTAGGAAGGGTCCAGTTTCTCCTTAATGAATTTTGGGAAAATTGTTAAACCATAAATATTACTGTGACAGCAGGGGTGTTAAACCCATAACATTTGAAGTGACCAGTGCTTTTTAGAAAAAAAAAAATCACACACAAATTTGAATGCACACAGTAAAAAAAATCACTTAAAAAGTATGTTACGGTAAAATCACCCCATTAGCCTGACAAGTCTGATACGCAAAGCTATGGAACGCATCATCATGGACCTAATAAACAAGGAAATGGGGATTCTCCAAACTCTGGATCCCACATAGTTTGGTTTTGTGAAGGGTAGATCATGCCTGCTAAACTTGGTTGACTTATTTGAGTCAGTCACCAGAGATGTGGATGAAGGCAAGGTGGTTCATACAGGCTACCTTGGTCTGGCCAAGGCCTTTGATACTGTTCCCCACTCAGGAATCCTAGAAAATGGATTAAGCTAGTCATCAGCCCCTATATAAGTAGGTGGGTTGCAAACTGGCTCACAGAACCCACAGTGTGAAAGTAGATGACTCCAAGTCAAACTGGTGACTAGTCATGAGTGGAGTCCCACAGGGATTGGTCCTAGGTCCTCGCCTGTTTGGCATCTACTTCTCAGAAGTCCAGGCCAACACGAAGGGACTCTGGCTGACTAAGTTCTCAGACGATTGCAAGTTGGGAGCCATTATTAACTCCCCAAGTGATGTTGACATCCTACAGAAAGGCCTCACTGAGACCAACGACTGGTGTCAGAACCATGGCCTTAAGCTCAATGCCAAAAAATGTAGTCATCCCCTTTGGGAAAAAAACAATTCCCATGAATTACCACATTGATGGTAGACCACTTAACACAGAAAGCATTATTAACGATCTGGGAACACAGGTTGACAGCAACTTATCTCTTGACCAACACATTGCCACTGTGGTCAAAGTCTTTTTATTTGGCACATCTCATTACTAAGGGTTTTGCATCCAGGAAGAAATACGTCATTGTCTCCCTCTACTCTTCCTTCATTAGGCCAATCTGAATACAATGGTCCATTTGGCATGTACCTCACTAGATACCTGCAACAACTGGAGAGGCCACAAAAGTACCTCACAAGGAGGATCCTAGGCCTTAAATACTTGTCCTGTATGGACAGACTCAAATAAACTCCAACTATTCTCGGTCTCCTATCGCCTACTTAGAGGCGTCTCTGCTTGACTTAGAAAGCCATGTCTGATTCAGCTCTGTTAGAAATGCTACAGCTAAAAAAATACCAATCCCTCTGCACCACATGCTCCAGAGACCTCATCCTCATTACCACAATCAACAAAATGTGCTGGAGGGACAGGTTCATAACCCAGAGACTGCCCATGCTATGGAATAGACTTCCCATACATGTCACAAAGCACCTCACTGGCCCTCTTAAAGATAAATCTTGAGTGGATGGGAAATTGAAAATTTACCCCAGGGATCACTCCTGTGGCTCTCCTCAACAGAGGCACTGGGAACTAAGGTCAGGTGGCACGATGCCGGGGTAATCCTGTATGCTAGGCTTGTAAAGGCTTCATGGCCATTAGCGTAGTACACACCTATGAAATATTACTAAAAACCTAATAAAAGAAGCATATGCTATTAAGATGCAAAAATAAAATGTTAACACAATGTTGAAATGTATAATATATTAATAAAATGTTTATAAAATATACCATATTATAAAACAGCCATAATAGATGGGATGCACCAGGAAAACAAAATTACCTGTATTTACATGAGGTGGTGGTGTAGTAATTTTATTACCAGCGCTTAAAAAAAAGGGCACTAAAATTATAGAAAGATATGGTCATTGATATGCCAGGTGCCTTAACTGTGTTCAACCTCATTTGCCATTGTAATTCAGCTAAGAATTTCAATTCCCACCAACCCCCTCTAGGGTGCTTGGGGGACCACCTCTAAAATACCAAAATTGAATTTAGAAAAATGTGGGCATTTGGTACTGTCTAAGTAGGGCATTATTAGTGTTGGCTGTCCGTATAGCATATACATGTTCATCTATTCTTTTTTTAAAAAGTCTGGCTTGCCTACATAGTAATGCCCACATCCAACACCAATCCAAGTTTATACAACACCTCTCGTGTTACAATTACCCTTTCACAACCTAATTTCAAAGGGTATATCTTCTAAAACAAGGGTGTTGTGTCTTAATACGTATCAGCTGGATCATTTTAGGTTACTTCATTTACAATGAGCTGTGCTCACAATTGTGTATTGCCTTTAAGGTTGTAGACATAGCTAAAGAATGACTTGTGGTTGTCCTTGGCCTGGGAGGGCCAACATTAACTCGTATTTAGTTTGGTAGACTTTATTTGGCCTCTGAGTTTTAGTTTGAGAGTGTTTTCTATCCTGCTGGGTGCTGCACCTTCTAATTTTTGCTACAATTTTCTTCCTTCTGTTTTACAGCCTACTGATTTTGTGATTCTACCAGGGTGGCTTTCTTTTTAGTTAGTTCTGTACTTCCTGGTGGGTACAGCTGCCTTACAAGGGTTAGCTGGGGGTCCAGGTTTTATTTTTTTACTTCAAAGGAGACCATTTTGTGGTCTGACTTTGCTATGGAAGACATTACACTAGGGGGTGTGCAACACACACTCCCATATTAGGACTAGATCCAGTATGGTTGCACCCCTGGTTGGTGTTTTGTTAGTCTTGTCCAGGGAATTCCTGTTTACAAATTGAATGCATCTCTGTGCCTGTATGTTTGGTGTATATGATGCCTAGTTAGTAGTGGGGTAATTAGTTGCCCATGAATATGGTATTCGGTTGGATGGAGAGTGTTTCCAATAAGTTTAAATACATGATATGGGTTTTCTGGGATGTAGAGGGGGACCTATAGCTTGCAAGGAAGGGGTACTGGAATTTGCATATGGTGATTTGAACATGGGGCAGCTCAAGTACATTGTCCTGTTTGACCAGCCTTAAGTTGTATTTATTTTTTATGTAAATCGAGACTCTTCCAACTTTAGTCCCTGTAAGTATAGTAGCTGATCTAAATATGTGGAAGGCATTACAAGTTTGCACAGTCTATGTGCTCTCCATGACTTTAAATCATGTTTCAGTGACTGCACAGATGTCAGCATTCTGTAGGGTGAAGACTGCTTTTAGGGAGTGGAGTATATTTTGTTTCGACTCCCAGCACTGAGCAGTAATACTGTTAGATGTTTTGGGATTTGATTTATGTCAGAAGTACTTTTGTTTGGCATTGCCTACAAAAGGCACTATGGGGATGAAGACCATGTTTTAGTTAATATTCAAAGCCTAGAGGGGAGAGGTGCAGACCATCCCTGGCAAAGCAGTGTGGTCTGTTTACCATCTCTTTCCAGGCTCATAAATATTGCACCCCCTTAGAATGACACTAGAAACTAATCCAATTATTAATCATATTTTTGTTCGTATTGTGGCATCATTCTTGGAGAAGGTAAAATACTGCTCAGTGGTTGGCTTATAGCAGCCTGGGACACACTGGCAGATCCTAGCCCCTGATAAGATAAGTGCTTTGCACTTTTGTTTCTTAATGTGCATTACCGGCCTACTGTTCTCTCTGTGGTCAGTTACATTTTAGATCTTTCCTTTTTTTGTAGTTGCAGGTAGTTCCAGAGATGCATTTTAGCACTGTGTGAGGTTTTGAATCCTATATTTCCATCCCTATATTTGGTGTTTGCTGACCATTTATTTCTACAAGATGTAGCATGACACCTGCTTTATAGTTGTACAGTCTTGGCAAGCTGCATTTCCATGAAAACTACAGTTCAGTAAGTGGGATCCACCTGTAAATTTACATGGTACAGTCAATATTCCACAGTAATCTTCAAATTTCCATTGTTGGCCAGACTGCGTTTCTTGTGTAAAATACTATTGTTGGTGTAATATCTAATTGAAGGAAGCCCTGGCTGTACTATAGATGGCAATAGGCAAAACTGGCTTTAGTCTGTAAGTGGGGTTGGAGAGGAAAAAAAGAAAAGTAGTGCAAACAAATAGCTTAAAATGAAAAATCACTATCAGCAGAACTGAATTTAGTTGGAGAATATTAGCAGTCAAGGATTTTTCCCACATAGAATTTGATAACTGTAAGAATTTTTCTGAAGTGGCACAGGTGAGGGAAGTGTTCAGAGATCCCAGAATACAAGGTGTAAACTGAAATTTATCATTTTCTTGGGTGGGTGGGAGTATGGTGATACTATAATAATGCTGCATTGTTTTTGACCAACAGGGGAATAGGACTCTCTTATATGGGCTATAGCAATCTGTATTTCCAAAGGCCATTTATTACTCCTGCTTTGCCTTTTCCTATAAGTTTTGATTTTTTTTTGTGATGATGCCTCATTGATCTTTGCCATCCACTGCATTTTTTTTCTTCTATATGCCATAGCACTAGACCAATTGTTGATACTTGTTTGGGTGGAAACTCACCTCAGCAGAAGTATGACCACTGAGTTGCTATCCTGGGCTGTTTTTCATAGGATTGTGGTATGACTCTGATTCCTCTAATCTAACACTATGATTTTTCACTTATTGCCAGCTGATCAGCAATCCAAATGATACATAGTCTCTGCATTTAAGTGCACATGCAATAAGAACCAAGTAGATTTCCTTAAACGTCTGGCATCTCCAATTTTAACTCTTAACTTTGGCTTACTTCACAATGCACCCATACCTTATGCCACAAAATGAGTTAATTTTTTGGTTGGAATCCTACTGTGAACAGTAATGTCTCCTTTGTTGTTTGGCATTGCCCTTTAATCAAGGAATTTTCCATACCATAGCTTCACATTATTTTGTTATTGGCATACATTGCATATTTATTACAATCTTTCAGGTAATGAAATACATTTTTGCCTATTCCAAAACTTGCCACAGTTGACATTTGCCACAATGTATAGGTAAAGCTTCTTTCTGCATCACTCATATTACAGCTGATAATTTACTTTTGGTTGTAGAATTCGTTTTGAAGGACAATTATTTCTTATTTTAATTAGCTGTATTTTTCATAATCTTTGTTCATTTCTTATTTTTATCATCCTTACAGATATTCAGGCTTGCTCAAATTAATGCTCAGTCTTAAATGCTTTCCTTGTAAGATCCTGATTGAATTTTTGTAAAGACGTTAATACCTACCCCAGAATATTCTCATCTGTACCCATTCTCATTCCTGTTTTGTCACCTTTCCTGTTTTTTTTTATCGGAATTGTAATTGTTCTTTATATGGTTCCAGCTGTTTGCCAATTCATATGGAGAGCCCACACTATACACACTTAGTTCTAATTATAGTTTAAAAGGGGAAATTCCGGTTTCAGTGAAGAGCAGATTTTTATATTGGTATGGAAGTGTACATTCTTTGATAAAATGTGAAAAATGAAGTTGTGCTCTAATTATGCTTTTTAAAAGTGAGTAGAATTCATAATACCGCCATTCTCGGTGGTGACACCGGATAGTCTTCTCTGTAAAATGACCCTTGGCTTAGTGTTACTGCATGGGCAACAACTGAATTGATCCTTTTTTTTTTTTTTTTGTAGGTTTCAAATACATTTGCCTTTGGCCTCTTTGATCTGAACTGGGACATCTTTATGCAGCATATAGATGGAGCTGTAAATAGAGTTCCTGTGTTGGAGAAAACTGGCATCAAATCAACAGTATGCGGACCAGGTATTTTATTTAATTTTTATTTATATTTGTTTGCTGGGATAGTAGCATGTCCAGCTATGGTCCAGGTGAATTAGCCATTGCAAATAATAAAAGTAAAAAAAAAAATTGCAAAAGAATCAGTTGATTCAAATCAGTTAAAGTAGATTAAAACAATGCAAAAAGTATTCTTCAAATATGTAAAGTACTAGAAATCTACCAGGTAAGTAGAATGGACCAAACCAATAAACACAAATAGGTTAAATACAACCTTTGCAAGTATAAAACCTGCTTTAAAAATCAGTGCATTAACATGGTACAAACCTTCTCTAGCAACTTAAGATACTGCTGGCGTCTGTAAGTAAGTTTGTTTTATTTTTACTTGAAAGTAAAATGTATTTTTGCGAGGAAGTGTTTGCATAGATACTCTAATACCACAAGCAGATTCAGAAGAATTTTCCTCAGGTATTTTGCAGATATTGGTGGTGTAATGGGAAGAAGGAAGTACCAGGGAGCATATGTTCTCCGAGTGCAATCAGCTGGCAGACTTTCTGGGATATAGGATCTGAGTTGCCTGAAGTGTGAGGCCTTGTTAAGTTTAATTCCAGTGGCCACCTAAAAACAATTAGAAAATGGAAATCAAAATTTACAAGTTTTATACTTGAAGTAGTGAATCTTGTAGCAGAGATAAAAAGAACAGGAAGTGGGATTATTTGAAAAGGGCAAGAGGAAGTTGCACAGGAAAAATGAAGATTGGGGGAACAATACACACAGAAAACATGTTTTGGAGGAGGAATGAGGTTTAAGACAAGGCAGGAATTGAACAATTAATGTAATGTTGCTTTGATTAGGATATATAGTAATTGTTGTGTCTTTCGGCTTTTCCCGGTTAGGGGTCGCCACAGCGGAACTCCGGTCCACTAATGATTGGTAGTTGATTTTTACGTGCCGAGTTACCATCCCTGACACACAACCTTCAACGAAGGTACCCCCATTCATGTATGTCTCCACGCAGAAGACGCTCTAGGTGAGAATCGAACCGGACAGTGTCTTAATGTGAGGTGACAACGCTACCGCAGCACCTATGTTCACATTTACAAATATTGTACATCACATATACTACTATATATTACGATGTATAGTAGTATATGTGTTATACAATATTTGTAAATGTGAACATCTTAATATGGTTTGATTACTTTTAGATAAAAGTAAGTTTTCCTATATCACAAATGTCAATTCTGTAAAGGTGTTTAAAAAAAAAAAAAATAAAT
>NC_056750.1:358650194-358906897 GCF_019279795.1 Protopterus annectens | reverse complement strand
CCAGTTAAAATGTCTATGAAAATGGAATGAACTTTCGTTGATGTGTGTTTTTTGACCAGTCTCAAACGTGTGTACATGCATTACATCTGCCACACTTCAGATTACCAAGTGCACTACTGCACTGGATAGAATCAGTACGAGTCCCCAGTTCCAAAATCTCCTTTAACAATCCATCTCTTCTGAAAACTACCCTAGGTGGTTCCCCAACCTAGTCCATAAGTGAGCTGTCAGCATGTAACTATCTCCAGTTCTTTTGAATGATGTGCCTTTCCCATTCAGCATCCTGGTTAAAGGTAGTAATAAACAATAACCCACTACTCCTCTTTCTTAAACTTGAGTTACCATGTCTCGACATGTTGGAACCTTCGGCCACATCAGGATCCAGGGTCCCCCTAAGGCATAGGCTTATACACACACCCCACTCTTTTGCTCTAACTTCCTTTGCCAAAAACCTCCACAGAACTTCAGAGTGTCCCCTTTTAATATACAACTTCATAATGAATTCAAGCTCTTTTAAAAAGTCACCTCGTGACCTTTCTGGCAGCCCTTACAAATTGTCCTTTGAAAATAGACTTTTTTTAATGGTATTTGTGCCACTTACAAAATTCCAGATATCAGTTAGAAAATGTGGGCTTTCTGTAAATTTTAGTTCTCGGGGTTTTACTGCCACTATCAGTAGTCAAAAGGATATCCGAATATGACACCCTATTGTAGGCAATAGTATAATGAGTCTTTCAAAGTTAAGTAATTGCTTGGATGTATTTCCTTTTCACTGTTTCAGTATTCATTACAATAGAGATCCCCTGCCTAGGGCAGCATGATGTCTGGCCAGTATAGCAAAGCTTTTAGGTTTCTTCAAGTTGCGCCGTATATCACATGTATGCTTCTCATGTGGGATAGAACATAATGGTCACATCTGGACATAACCATCCTCAGAACTACTTTGCCCCCAGTCCGAATGCTCTTGATAGTCTGTCTGAATGCTCGTTCTATTGCTAGTTCACCAAGTTATTGCAAATAAGTGCCCTTTTGGGATTTGTTTTTACTTGTCTTCCTTTTATGTTGCTTGTGGGGTTTTGCCATCCAAGAAGGGTAAATGCCTGTGTGGGAGACAGATTCCCCATAAAGACAGCCACAGACTGGGTCCGTTTTACTTTGGCTCTTTGCACAACCCTACGTCTTACTCTTGTTGGCGTTTGTTCCTGAGACCCTTCACAGTAGACTTTCTTTGGTGCTTTATCATTAAAGCCATCATATTAAGATTCTTGCAAGGATACGATGGAAGGTCCTTTCCAATCCAAGGGACAGCCATCTGTGAAGAAGTCCAAGAAATCTAGGCCGGAATCTTCCGCTGTTCAGCCTCCACCTGACGTCTCTCCTGAGGAGTGAATTCTTGGAGGTTCACCCAGCTTTATCTTTGGACTCCTGCTGTGACTGGGCTGGACATAGGCGGGAATCTGACTTCAAGTACGTCAGAGGAGGCATTGCAGATGTCCACATCAGATGTTCAGGGGGAACCACAGCTGATTATCTCCTAGGGGGTTTTCTTAACTCCTAGTCAGAGATGTTGTCCTTTCTACCATTATTGAATGCTGTCTTGGTTTGGAGCTTTTGGATTTGTACAAGGTGGATGTCCCTTTAAAGAAGTAGAAGACTAAACATTTCTTCTGTCCTTAAGGAAGCAGAGTGAAGGGCAGTCCTTCACTGGGGCTTGTTAGTGCTTTGATGGCTTTAAACCCTCTTCAGTGAGTTTCTGTTCCAGCCCCCCTTTGTACTCTACCCCCGTTAAAAGACCCAGAGAACAGGATTTCTCTGACGAGAAGGCAGATTTGGATGAGGAATCCCTTGTTTTCTCCTCTCACATTCCCTGTCCTTTAGATTGTTTTGGAAAAAGAGGAATCTACCAGGCCTGATACTCCCTTTGAAGAGATCTTTTGGTGACAGTATCACTTGGATGATGGAGATGTTTTAATGGGATTGTGCTCAAGTTTTTGAGATACAGAAAGGTATTGGGTGTTACTGCAGATGGATTTGCCAAGACCTTTTGCTGTTCCTCATGTTTTGGCTGCCTTGTTGGATGCGTTTTCTAAGGCTTCAGACTCTCATCCTCCTGCCCCAAGAAGCCTGATAGATTGTTTAAGATGCCTGAGGCCTGTGAATTCTTGTACAAGGGTTCTCCTGCTGACCCCTCACTGGTGTCTAGCTTCTGACAAGCCACATCTGTTGCTTCCTTCTCCTAAGTTACTGTCTTCTGATAAAGATTGAACTATGGAAAGGCTTGACAAGAATCATCTCTTTGCTGCCTTGGCTTTTAGGGCGGTTAATTATCAGACCCATATGTCCAGGCATGTGTTGGCCCTCCTTTCCTAGGCCTGTCCGGCTATCTCTGATCTTCCAGACTCTTAAGTGTAAAACTTCTCCCTTTTCTCTGTTAGAGACTTCTTCCTGGGTAGCTTTTCATTCCACCAAGTGTAGTTATGATGCAGCAGATGATTCCTATAGGGATGATGCTACCTCAGGCTGATATGGTGTCTCTGGATCTCAAGGTTGCTTATCTTCATATCCTGATTAATCCCCTTTTCTTGAGGTTTTTATGTGATGAGAAGGTATTCTTGGCTTCGGCACAACCTTTGCATGATATTATGGCTAAATTGATGGATGCCCCTCTAGATAAACACTTGTTTGGAGAGGCTGATGATTATTTTTTCTAAGTCCCTTCAGGGTAATAGCAAGGCTTTACTGGAACTCAAGCATGTCTTTTTCTTCTGTGCCTAAATTTCAGAGAAACTACCCCAGTAAGCCAGCCTTTGTTTGCAGGCAGACTTGCCTTTCTCCCAAGGGTAAAAAGGATGGCAAGCAGTCTCTTCCTGTGAAGTCTACTCCGACTTCTATGCCTCAAAAGTCTCTTTTTCCTGATAACCCAGGTGTTGACTGACTATCCTATTCTTCCCAGCCACTTTCATCTTTCTCTTCACCTGTCTGGGTTTTGTCCAGTATCCGAAAGGGGTGTTTCATAGTTCATAAATCCCTTCCTTCCATTATGGGGATTTCTCAGCCCCCTCAGGAATGACCGTCCTTTCCAGAGGTTCTTGGGGACCTTTTGACTCTGGGTACTATTCAATAGATGCCTGCATCCCAGGGCTGGAGGGGGTTTTACTCCAGCATGTAGCTGGTACACAGAAATGGGGGTACTTGGAGACCAATTCTAGACGTCTCTTATCTAAGCACTTTCCGAATGTGCCTTCCTTTCAAATGTTGTCCATTCAGACTTTGTTCCCTCTCTTGCTTCCTTAAGCTTATATGGTGTCTCTGTATCTTAAAGGATGGCTTATCTTTATATCCCGATTCATCCTCTTTTCAGGAAGTTTTTACAATTCTCTGTTGCTTCCTGACATTTTCAGTTCTCTGATTTGCCCTTTGCCCTTCCTACTGCCCCAAGGGTATTCACCAAATGCCTTGCTCCTGTGATTGTTTGTTTTTTTTTTGTAGGCTTCAGGAGATCAAAGTCTTTCCTTATTTGGATGACCTCCTGTTTCAGGCATCCCATCCAGAGATTCTGTTGCAAAATCTTCATTTTGCCATTTCCTTTCTGCAAAGCCCGGGGTTCACAAACTTCAAGAAGTCTTTTTGACTCCTTCTCAAGATTGTTTTTTCTGGGGTACAGGATCAAGATTGTACCTATGCTGGCATCTCTGCCTCCTCCCAAGGCCTTGACACTCATTTTCTTCTTTTAAACTCTTCCTCTGGCCACTGTAACAGCCAGGGAGTTTGAGAGCACTGGAATTCATAGCTTCCATAATTCCTGTGCTCTTTCTGGCCAAGCTCCATATGAAAGATTCAGTGGTTTCTAAAGTCAGCTTGGCTTTAACATATGCACATCCCCTAGAGTTTTGTAGTTAGTCTTCTTCCTTGTCTCAAGAAGTAACTTCAGTGGTGGATTCAGCAGTTGTCTCTGAACCCAGTGGTCCCTTTTCATCATCCTTTCCTCTCAGGAGCTGTTCAGACTCTTCAGACGTGGAATGGGGAGCAACTTTTGGTTCCCTACAGGTGTAGGGGGTTTGGTCACCTCTTGTACAGTAAGAGCATGTCATTGTCAGAGAGACAAGAGCTTTTCTGATGGCTCTTCAGACTTTTCATTTTCTCTTCTCCTTGGGATCTTTCAAGGTTTTTACAGATGATACCATAGTGATATGGTATGTAAATAAATGTGGGACAAGATCTGATCATCTTGGCACTCCTAGTTGTGGGAATGTGCTATTCAGTGATTCTTCAGGCTGCTTACATTTGTTCAGGCCAAAATATGGTGGCAGACGCACTGAGCAGGTCCTTAACTCAATCCCATGAATGGATGCTTCACATGGATGTGTTTCTGGATCTTGTGCACCATTGGGGTACTGCTCAAGTAGATCTGTTCACCTCCCCTCTGAACAGGCAACTTCTTTTTTGTGCCAGAGTCCCAGGTCTTCTAGTTTGGAAGGTGGAGGCCCCATCTTTTTCTTGGAAGGGGATGTTTCTTTATGCTTTCCCTCCCCTTATTCCAAATGTTCTGTTTAAAATTCAACAGAACACTCCCAAAATCTTGTTGGTGACTCCCTTTTGGCTGAGACAGCATAGTTTCTCTTTTCTGCCTTTAGGCAAAGCAGTCATCACAAGTTACCTCACAGGGTGAACCTACTCAAGACCAGGAATCTCTCATCCATCTCCACCTGTCCACTCTTCAGCTGACACTGAGTGATAGGATTTTGATTTCACATAGACACCCTTTTCTGAGGATTGCATTCCACAGACACCCTTTTTTGAGAACATGCTTAAGGTCCTGCAGGAGGCCAGGAAATTCAATACTAGGAAATCCTACCTATCAAAATAGAGTTTTTCCATTTGGGATCATTCTTGTAACCTGGATCCACTTTCTGTGGATGTTCTTTTGGTTCTCTCTTACCTGTGTGAATTTTTCAGTGCTGTGTTGCCTTATTCTTCTGTTAAGGCCCCACTTATCAGCTATCTTTGCTTGTCTGCCTTTGCCTTTTCCTTTAGCTTCTAGGTTTGAGGCTAAGCAATTCTTAAAAGACGTCATTCATATTAGGCCTTCCAGGAACCTGTTCCTTCTCCCTGGGATCTTAATTTTGTTGTTAGGGAATTTAAAGGAGAGGGTTCTAAGTTTATGATCAGACTTAGAGAAGACCATGCCAGAAAGGTAGTGCACTAGGTGGCCATATTTGTAAGAATATTTTTGTAAAAATTGTGTCATTTATGAAAGTTATTTGTGTGACAACTTTCAATATCCTTCCCAGGGAGGTATTTTAAAAATGATGCTCATGAATCTATCAAAAAATACTACTACTTTCATTTCTCTGTACTTATAAGATTTTCATGTCATTAAGGCCACTAAGAAGGGGCAGAATGGTATTTGAGTATTTCTTCTCCTAAAGAAAGACCAGTCATAGAAACTTATACTAGAGCCATAAAACATAACTGCAGCAACAGTTTTCAGAATGTTAACCTTTGACTCGCTGTCTCTTATGATAACACAGGACATGAGGATGAATATATTTCTGCTATGGTCTTAATAGTTAATTAGCTAACTTTGTTGACCAGGTTGGTGGACTGGGCCTCAGTCAATTTTAGTCACAACCTGGGACAGTTAGACATTTACAAATTTCAATAGATAGCAAGTCTATGGTACTGTACAATTCAGTGGGTGTAACACTCACATTTGCAGAACAAGATATATTTGACATAAAGTACAGTTAAAGATGATCTTAAGGAAATGCTCTAAGTTTTCAGGTAGTTTATTTTTCACCTCCAGTTTGGCACACTCACTTAATTTATCTGAATTCCTGAGAATATTTATCAAATGTTGGCACATCATGTTACAAAGCAACAGATAATTATTTTTATCTGTTTGTATGACTCCCTTATAGTAGTTCAAACTCGAACTTCTGCAGCAGCCCCTGCAAAGGAGAAGCACTCTTCCAGTCCTTGGGCATAACTCTCAACCGCAAGAAGTGCAAATTTAAATGCTTCTTAGACACTGAACTTTCTGGGTGTTGTATGTACTGCAGATGGAAGTCTTTCTGATGCAGGAAAAAGTGCAGAAGTCAAAAAGCATCATTAAATCCCTTGTTGAGGGGAAATAACAGCAGGGACAGTGCCTTATGGCTCTTGGGCACGTGACACCCTGCATTCCTTTGGCCTCCCATGCCAGAAGTCACATGAGTAGAGCTTAGTCGGTATTAAAAAATCTGCAAAACTCCATAGAGTTTTCAATACATATACTTAGCTCAGTAAAGAAAGAACCCCTTTGGTGATGTTGGCCCCCTTAACTTTTTTTTTTTCTTCTTGAAAGCTTTCAGCTAAGGCCACTCTACCTCAACACAGAAGATTAGAGGTATGATAAATCAACGAAGAGGAAGGCACAAGTTCTCCTCTTAGAAAAGATTAGCTAGAATTAGATGAGAACCATTGCAATGGCTCTTTACCGGGAAACATGATCACTGCCATTCCCGATTCACTCAACAATCTGATAAGGTGCACAAGGCCTTATCCTTATCGGACTGAAAGGGAAGCAAGGTTAATTTAGCAATTCAATACAACCTGTTTTGCGAGTAGTGTATCTATCAGGACTGCAGATTGTTGGTGGGTTTCTAAAGCAGGTCCCCTCCACAAAAATGTCAACTTGAACACTTCAGTGTTCTAACAAATACTTATCCTCTGGGACATGCCCAAAGTGGATTTATTTGATTCTCAAGTCTCATCACTCGGCCATCCCAGACTCTTCCCTAATTTAATAACAGTTCAGGCAGAAATTGGTTTCTTGATTTTCTGTCCTTGGATTCAAGATCTTGTGTATGTTTTTCTGCCAGTTCAGAAAGCTTCACGTAAGGTCAAGCAGGAAAAAGCATCTCACATCCTATATACTTACCACTAGTAAAGGCACTGTTGGATAAGCAAGCTATTCAGCTGATATCCTGAAGGATGGGGTACTAATTCCAGATGATTTATCTGTTGTCTTTAAGACTGCTGAAATGCTGAATGAAGCCACAATACCTACGAGTAATTTTAAGAAAATCAAAGACTGAGATTAGAAATTTGGGTGTCTGTGCAGAACTTTGATACTTTAATTTTAAGTGCTTAAATTAAATTATTTCTCATTTCTTGGATGCTACTGTGTCTTGCACTTAAATAAAAAGTATTCGTTTCTACAGTATCAGCCTACATTCCTTTCCCTCAGGTGGCAAGTGTTCCTGCAGTTGTGTTCTTAAAGGGATTCCACACTTAAGGCCTCTGAACAGACAGATTTCTGCACACTGAGACTTGAGTTTTAATGCTGGAATTGTTAAATTCACCTAGATTTAAACCAACAGACTGAGCTGATTTGAAGTACCACTGCTCTGCATAGCAACTGCCTGGAAGTGAGGGATCTCTGAACTGCAGGCATAAAGTATGAACCACCTTACCCAGTATTTTTTTCAGATTGGGTATTGTCAAAAGTCAATCCCTAATTTATGCTTAAAACTTTCCCAGCTGTCTCCTTGAGTCAGTCTTTTCATCTGCTGGGTCTCTATCCTAAATCCAGAATTCAGCAGAATATCATCTGTGTACTTTGGATAGCTATGTGTATGGACAATTGATGTATAAAACTAGGATAATACGTTCTCCTGAAAAAGTTCATCATCCTCCCCCGAGAGTCAGGACATGCCTGTGGGGGGTATGGAATGGTTCAAAGTGGCTCACTCATGTTGTTGCCTTTTATTATGGTAACTACAACAAGACATATCACTGTTACAGTATTCTTTATCTAAAGGTTCTCCTGCCAATGATAGCCAAACATCCAGCCGGTATACCAATGCCTTTAGTACTTGTAGGCATTGTATGTTGCACGTATGCTCTCCATGCATGGTGAAGGACAGAAAGATGACTTACAGATGTGTGCACACAGAACTTTACCTCCAGTCTGAACGCCATTATTGAATGTGTATCTGAATGCTGCCTTCTGTGTTCGTTACTAAGCTATGTTTTCAGATAAGTGATTCTTTGGGGTTTCTTTTTCTCTTTTTTGTGGCTATTGTGTTCATGTCATCCAGAAAGGGAAAATGTCAGTGTGGAAGGTAGATTTCCCATAAAGATCATCATGACCAGTGACTGTTATGTTTGGGTGCTTATCATGATCCTTCTGAGTGCTCTATCTGCCAGGCATTTGTGCCCAAGGTCCTTCACATTCATCTGTCCTCCTTGTTCATATACCTGGAGAGCCAATGTCTTAAGTTGTTGGCTGAAGATGCTATGGTAGAATTCTCCCATCCTGAGGGCCCGCTATCTCCTAAGAAGGCCAAAAATGGTAGGTCTGATCTGGCTGCTATCCAGTCTTCCATGGTCATTTCTCTTGAGGTTGGTGAAAGCCTAGTGGACAGTCTAGTGGCTGGTTTGGATACTTGTGCCACAACATTATCAGAGGCTGGCATGGATCCAGCTTTTCCCACATCCTCAGGCTTTTCAAATGTCTGTACCTGATATTGAGAGGGAACCTCTGCTGATTATGTCCAAAGGACCATAAGGGGATTCCTCATATCTTAGAGAAAAGATTCCTACCACCATTGAGTCACGCCAGGGGGTCTTACCTTCTGAGGGTGTTTTGAGTGGACATCCAGCAGAAAAAGAAAACAAAGCATATTTGCTGCTGTTAAGGATCCCCACTGTGAATGGTGGGATTTCACTGTTAAGGATCCCCACTGTGAATGGTGGGATTTCACTGTTAAGGATCCCCACTGTGAATGGTGGGGTTTCACTGTTAAGGATCCCCACTGTGAATGGTGGGATTTCACTCCGGGTTTATTTAAAGCTTTGATGGCCTTGAAGCCTCCTCAAGGAGTCTCTGTTCCTGCTCCTCCCTGGTCTTCCATGCCACTCAAGAGGCTTAGGGAATTTGATAATTCAGATGAGCTCCTGGACTCAAGGTAAGAATCTTTGGCTTGCTCATCTCAAATCCCTAACTCCTCGTCTGAACCATACTCCAAGGGGGAAGATTTCATACACCCATATTTTGAAGGAGTTCTCCTTTGGGGATACCATTGCCTATATGATGGATTATTTTAAGTGGGATTGTTCTCAAGTCTCTGAGATTCAGAAAAGATATGAGCCCCTACAGATGGAGTCTCCCAAGCCACATGCTGCTTCTCCTGATGTTCTTCATGTTTTACTGTTGCAGTCATCACACTTTGGTTATCTGCCTGCAGGTAGCCCGTCAGCCTGAATGCTAGAGACTTAATATTTCTGTCTCTGTTGCTGTCCCTCCAGGACTGATGTTGGTTCATCAGGGCTATAAAAACAGGCAGCCAACACCATTACATCAGTCTTTCTTGCTAAGGAGCCCAAAGCAGAAGCAGTTTGCATGAGTGCCAGTCGGCTGCTACCTGAGTTTTCGTTTCCCAATTGAATCATCCTGAAGTCTTCTAAAGCCAAGTACCCCATTGGGGATCCTTTTTTCTTGCTCTAACCAATGTCAGAAAAAGCTAACAATTGTCTTTCTTGTGGAAATTAAATACTACACTGAGATTTCCTTTCTTACTGCGTCACCTGTTTAGGCCCAGACTATGACGTACCTCACAGTCGGTTTTGTGCTTTGTTCAATGCCCGATCTATATATCGTTGGGCCCTTATTGTCACTAAATACTTTTGCTCTCTATCTCTGTATTCCGAAATGGCTTTGGTAAGCCGTCAGACTACCGATCTTCCAAAAAACGTAAGGATAAAGAAAGTCCGCACAGGTCCAAAACTGCCGACGATACTTCCATTAAGCTAGTTGTCAGTTTGCCGGTACTCTGTGAGGTGCTTTCACAGCCCCTGATGCCTGCTTCACTGGATTCGCAGGCTGCTACTCTGAGACCCATTCCGAGTCCAGTATGCTGCGAAACTGTGAGCTTTGGCCAACTGAGACCTGCACGAGGAGAGTTAAGTAGATTTTTATCTGCACTTTTATCAAATACACGATTTAAAGTAATTGTTTGTGTTGCATTGAGCAATATCTAACTGGAAGTTGTGACTGCTTTTTCAGTAGGTCTTATACAAGTGGTATTTTCAGTTAAGGCTTGTTAAAAAACCTGCATAGCCAGTGATAAGTGGAGTTAGTTTACCTCATTGTTATTCGGTTTCTGTCTTGTACAAGTGGTACAGTGAATTGTTTTCTGTTTAAACTGTGAGCTTTGGCCAACTGAGACCTGCATGAGAGGAGTTAAGTAGATTTTTATCTGCACTTTTATCAAATAATACACGATTTAAAGTAATTTGTTTGTGTTGCATTGAGTAATACCTAGCTGGAAGTTGACTGTTTTTTCAGTAGGTCCCCACCCACCCTCCCTGTTTTTGTCTTGGTGTTAATCTTGGTGGCTTTGAAACTGCCCGCCCCTCTTGTAAATTTGCACTTGGATACTCCTCCTGGGCCCATCTCATTTGCTCACTCAAAAAAAAAAAAAATTTTTATCTGCTTTTACTGTATTTGTGTTTCTTCCTACTTTATTTTGCTTTTGCGTCATCTTAAAAGTACTCAGTTATATTTATTACTGCTTGGTGTAACTCATTCTAAGCCTTTTAGTTTAAGCACTTGGGCTTCAGACCAGTTGTTTTACATTAGGAAGGTTTGTGGCCTGCACTGTGGTGGCAGGACAGGTAGCTTACATCCTTCTAAGTTGGGAACTGCTGATTGAGGGCTCAGTGTCTGTTATTCTAAAAGTGTATTCGTTCTGGTTTAAGCACTTGGGCTTCAGGCCAGTTATTTTACATTAAGAAGGTTCGTGGTCTGCACTGTTGTGGGAGGAGAGGCTGGACTCTGCCCTTCTGAGCTGGGAATTTCTGGTTAAAGGCTTATAGTGCCTGCATATTTGAATTGTTTCTTGCTGAAATTGGTACACCTTGTTTGCTGTAGCATAGACTAGATCCAGGCCTGCTGAATCTAGCTTTGTTTGTATGCTTGTTGTTTGTTTGCTTATTTCCCTGAAACGCTAATTCCACCTAAAATGCGGCTTTTCAGCGCTTCTGTGGATCCCTAATGATATCTGCATTGCTTACTGTATTTATTTTCTTGTTTCACTTGAATGAAAGTTACTGTTTGTCGTTTTTGCATTTAAGTTACCTGTAGCACATTGCATTTAAGTTACCTGGCACTTGCTCACTAAAGCAATTATATAAGTCAGCACTAAAAAATTAAAAGCACTACACACTCACAAACTCCCCTTGAGTACCTTGTTCCCCATTGACCCTTTATTTTCAATTATAAAGGAATTCCCAATACTATTCTAGCATGTCCAAAGGTCAGTTGTCAATCTCCTCTCCGGTCCAGCTGGTGAATCTGGGAATCTTGAGGCAATGTTACAACTGCCTCATGTACACAGACGACCCTCTCCTCCTCCCAACAAATTCCAACACATGTGAGATGCAACCATATAGCCAAACTGGAGGCTAAGCTCTCTCAACTCAGTACTGGCGTAACCAGTCAGGAGGAAAAGGAAACCACACTCACTACAATTCCAGTCTCACATAGACCTACCACGACAGCAAACCAAACACATAAACACACAAAAACATACTCGGAGGCTCTAAATAAAAATCTGCCTAAGCAGAAGAGACCTCCAAAGCAGACACCCAAGCAACCGCTACCCCAAAACAAAACACGTGCAGCACATATCTCACAAAGCCAGTGTGCTGAACAGTCACAGCCCTTAAGGCTAAACAACACACCTGATACACTTGTAATAGGTGACTCTATCGTCAGGCACACTGACGTCCCGCTCACCAGGCTGAACAAGAAGGTCATGGTGAGCTGCCTGTCGGGCGCTAGGATCCGCCACATAACACAAGCACTCGGGTCACTCCAAGGCAAGTACAAATATGACTCCGTCATTGTCCATGCTGGTGTGAATGACCTGAGACGTACCTCCCTGGACTACATGACAAGAGACATAGAGGAGCTCTCTGAGCATGTAGCCCAGGCCGGTATGACCCTGACCTTGAATAGCATCTTACCCTTACCAAGAATGATGCCACAATATGAAGACAAGATGATCAATTTCAACAACTGGCTTAAGTATTGGTGTCATTCAAAGGGGATCCAATGCCTGTCAGCCTGGGATGACATGCTCGACAAGCCACGATGCTTCGCTAGGGATGGCTTGCACCTATCACCCCTGGGCTTTTGGATATTGGCAAAGGCTCTTGCTACCCCCATAGTGCCTTTTTTAGGCAAGGCTGAAAAGACAAACCCACCTCCATAGGTAGTAAAAGGAATAAGAAACTAAGAGTAGTGCTACTCTATGCCAGAAGTCTAAACCTCAAGATGCATGCACTCAAAACTCTCCTTAGCATGGAGAACATCGATATCTGTGCAGTAACAGAAACCTGGTTCAAGGCTCCCAAGAGCACCCTAGCACTACCAGGTTATACCCCGTACCATGCTTTTCGGCCTCAAAACTTGGACCGAACCACAAAAGGATGGGGAGTATCAATATTCGTCAAAGATACCCACACCTCCAGGTTGGTGGGGCAGCACGAAGCATCAGAGACTATCCATGTGCAACTAGCAGTGGGTAAAACTGCCTTCCAGTTTATAGCCTGCTACAGACCACCCTCCCAAACCCAGGAACTCCACTCGGCCTTCCTGAGAACACTGGAAAATATGAAGGTCTCTCCAAACACCATTATAATGGGCGACTTCAACTACCCAAACATAGATTGGGAGCATTAATCTAGCTCCAACACCCTAGCCCAAAGGTTCCTAGAATTTATAAACTCAAATGCTATGGAACAATTTGTTACCACTCCCACAAGAGGGGAAAACATACTGGACCTGATCATCACCAACATGGGGACTCTATGCTCCAAACCAGAAGTGTATCCCTCACTGGTAAGATCAGACCATAAACTAATCTCACTGGATATTCACATCCCGACCCCACCCCCTGCCCAGAAAACCACAGTGAAAAACTGCTCTAAAGCAAATTTCACACACCTCAAAACCGAGGTGGAATCCTTCAAAGCCCCCGGGCCTGTGGAAAATACGGCCCAGACCGCAGAATCCTTTATAAATGCATTCTATGAACACCTTCAGGAATGCATGGATCATGCAATCCCAAATAAAACCAAGACCCAATCCTCCAAAGGCAGACGTCCTGTCTGGTGGACCCCAGCCATAAACAAACTGTACAATAGGAGGAAGCTACTACATGATAGAGCAAAATCCCAAAAAGGGAAGTCATCTCTGATCAGTACTAGCAAAAAAACTACGGGCACTCATAAAATCGTCTTAAGGCCAGCTTTGAGAGAAAAATTGCACAGGACATTAAGGATAATCACAAGGCTTTCTTTAGTTATGTTAGGAACTTGGGTGGGAATTCCCAGATATGCTCAGAATTGGTCCAAAATGACAAAAAAAACACCGATCCCACAGACATTGCCAACATCCTAGCTGACAGGTTCAGCGCAAACATCTCCCCCTCCCTCCCCATCAAAAGGGCAAATATCTATCCCAGCAGAGTGCTGCCCCCCTGACATCTCAGATGCTCAGGTAAGAGCCGCCCTCTCCAAAGCAAAAAACACAGCATCAATGGGACCAGACGGTGACCCGGGCTGCGTCCTACATGAACTCCAAGAAGAGCTAAACCAAAACATAAAACTACTGTTCAATCTCAGCCTTACTACAGGATATGTACCCAAAGAGTGGCGTACAGCAGTGGTGGTCCTTCTCCACAAAGGTGGTGCCTCAGCGGATCCTGGAAACTATCACCCCATAAGCCTGACTAGCTTGGTTTGCAAAGCTATGGAAAGGATCATCATGGACCTTATAAATAAAGATATTGGGGACCTACAGACACTGGATCCTACCCAGTTCGGCTTTAAGGGCAGATCCTGCCTCTTAAACCTGGTCGATTTCTTTGAAATGGTCACCAAGGCCATTGATGAGGAGAAGGTGGTCCACACAGCCTACCTGGACCTCGCAAAAGCCTTCGATACAATACCCCACTCTGGCATTATAGATACGCTCGCCAGCTTAAATATAAACCCCTATGTCACTAGATTGGTTGCAAACTGTCTCAAGGACAGAACCCACATGGTTAGAATTGCTGGAGCCATGTCAGACTCCAAACCAGTTACAAGTGGCGTCCCACAAGGCTTAGTCCTGGGACCTCTCTTGTTTGGTATATATTTCTCAGAGGTACAGGCCAACACGGAAGGACTGTGGCTGACCAAGTTCACAGATGACTGCAAACTGGGTGCCATAATCGACTCTCCAGCCGACACAAGCATCCTCCAAAAGGGCCTCATAGAAACAGACAACTGGTGCCAGAGCCATGGCCTCAAGCTAAACACCAAAAAGTGTATAGTCATCCCTTTGGCAAAACAAAGTGCCCACAAATTACCACATAAGTGGTAATCCATTAAGTACGGAAGAAGTAATTAGGGACCTGGGGACCCAAGTTGATAGCAATCTCTCATTTGACAACCACGTGGCCAAAGTGGTTAGAAAAACATTTTATATAGCCCACCTAATCATGAAGGGATTCACATCTAGATCAGGGGAGGTCATCGTGTTTTACTCATCCTTCATCAGGCCCATAATTGAGTACAATGCCCCTTTTGGGATGTACCTTACCAGACACCTGCAGCAACTGGAAAAAACCCCAAAAGTACCTCACCAAGAGGATCAAAGTGCTCAAACAGATGCCATATGCTGCCCGCTTAAAGAAACTCCAGCTCTACTCAGTGGCATACCGCCTGCTCGGAGGCAATCTGTGCCTGACTTATAAAGCCATGTCCAACCCGGAATTAATGGACATGCTGCACCTCAGAAAATCTAAATCCCATCGAGCTACGCACTCGAGAGACTTGAACCTCAGCACTGAAAAAAATAGGATATGCTGGAGGGACAAATTCATAACCCAGAGGCTCCCTTCACTCTGGAATAAAATCCCAGTCCAGGTTAGGCAGAGTCCCTCATTGACTCTCTTCTAGAGGAATCTTGATGAGTTGGTGGGGGATCATAGGTTTACCCCGGGTATCACTTCTGTGTCACTGTTAGACTGAGGCACAGTATACTAACCTCGAAAAGGGGCATAGCAAAATTAATTTAAAATGGGTGGCGAAAGCCAAACACACTCTGGCTAGGCTTATAAATGCCCTAGGGCAGATAGCCTAGTATGAACCTGTTAACCTATGAGACTCTTCTTTGACTATGGAACCTGCAGATGTCTCTACCTTTTGTGGTCTGGAGCTGCTGTTCAGGCACCGGCTTCTGAGTAAGTTCTTTGCACTACCACTATTTACTGAGTTTCTAAGGCCAAGAGTACGAGCTATGCCTAAAAAGCAGACGACCCAAACTCAAACATCTGCTTCCTTGCCACAACATCAAATGCTTAAAAAAGCAGAAGGACCTGATTATGCTGATTAGGGGAAGCCTTCTCCTGCTAAGAGAAAGAGACCTGCCCCCCGCAGCTTTAAAAGACCAAGAGTCCGACTCTGAGGTTTGAGTATGAAGACATGCCTTTATCTGCTTATGAGGATTTAGATGCAGAGGAATCCAGTCCCTCTGCTTTCCCCTCCAGAGGATTATTCTTTTGGTGAAACCCTACATACTTTTCCATTGGGAATGCCAAGACTATCCTCAGTCCAAAAAGAGACTTAAAGAATTTCCATATTTGCCACAACATAGACCTTTACCAATACCTCCAGTTCTGGATGTTTTGGATGATGTTTTTATGGAATCCAGTCTAACTCCTGGTACTTTACCCCCTGCTACAAGGAAACCAAACGGGTACTACAGAGTCCCTGACTCTCTCAAATTTATTTTCAAAAATCCTACTGCTGACCCAGAGGTCATTTCCCAGGGGCGTAAAGGTATAAAAGCAACTACAGCTAAGAATCCCACCCCTTTGGACAGGGATTCCCGAGCTTTAGACAGATGGGGTAAAAAAGTATACACCTCTGCAACTCTCGCCATTAGGTCATTGAATTGCCAGTTTCACATGCTGAAATACCAGCAACATATTATGGAATTTATTAAGCAAAAATTAGCTACCTTTACAGACTGTGCAGAAAATAATTACAAGAGCTTATGTATTCTGCAAGCCAAGTCAGCAAGCATACTTTGCAATGTGGCTTTGACACCCTAGAAACATCTTGCAGGGCAGCAGTCACTGGTTCTGTACTCAGAAGGCATGCTTGGCTTAAGGAGCAGACCTTGCCAGACTGTCAAATCTAAATTACTAGACGCACCTTTGAACAAGGACAATCTGTTTGGCATCAAAGTAGAAGAGGTTCTAAAAGATGGAAGAAAATGCTAAATCTATGCAGACAAAGATTTCTTGCAAATGCAGTCTCCTAGATTCAGTAGGTATTGCCCCTTGAAACAGTGGTCCTTTCCAGCCCCCTCTAGGCCATCTCAAACTAGACCCAGGGGAAACAGACCCCACCCCTCAGACTACAGTCTCAAGGTATGCAGAGATCTAAGCAATGGTGTGCCTCCACTTCAAAAGCAGGCAGTGCTAAGCTACTCCCTTATGGAAAGAATTCACAATTAATTCTCTATTCCACTCCTCACCTCTGCCCAACTGCTCGTGCCCCTAGGAGGAAAACTTGCCCATCATGCAAAAAACTGGACCTCCATCACCAAAGATCGATGGGTCCTCAACATTGAATCCCAGGGGTACAAATTTTACTTCCACTCAATGCCTAACCCCAAAAGGGTTCCCAGACCTTCCTCCAAAACCAGTGGGCAGAGGCACAAAACCAAGTTCAATCCCTGCTCTCCATAAGGGCAATTCAACCTGTTCCTGCAGAACACATAGGTCAAGGGTTCTATTCTAGACTTTTCCTGGTACCCAGAAAAGAGTGCACTTTGTGCCCAATCCTAGATCTTTCCATTCTAAACACCTTCCTGGTGGTACCAAAATTCAAAGTGCTTCACCCTTCAGCAGCTTCTTCCTATGCTGTCCAAAGATGCCTGGTTAGCCACCCTAGATCTAAAGGAAGCCTATCTGCACATCCCTATCAGGGACTCATGCAGGAAATACCCAAGTTTCGGGGCAGGATCTATGCATGATCAGTTATCTGCACTTCCCTTTGGCTTATCCACTGCTCCCAGAGTATTAATAAAATGCCTGGCTTCAGCCATTGCCTATTGCAGACAGAGAAAAATTTACCTGTACTTTGACGATTGCCTGATTTCAGGCAGACAGTCAGGAACAGCTGTTATAGCACCTGACTTTTGTAAAGAACCTTCTAACCTCCCTGGGGTACACTATCAATGAAAAGAAATCAAAACTAGTCCCCAGTCAAATGATTGTATTCCTGGGAGCAAGATTGGACACAGCATCCCAGATGGCATTCCTTACTCCAGAAAAATAAGCCTATCTGACAGGCTACTGCGCTCAAATGGCCACCCGAACCCAGCTATCTGCAAGAAAAATCCTGAAGGCCCTAGGATTCATGGCCTCTTGCATTCTACTAATTCCATATGCCAGACTGCATATGAGGAAACTTCAGTGGTACTTAAGTCTTTGGTGCTAATATTCTCAGGACCTGGAAACTGTCTTACCTATCATACCTTGTCTAAGGACAGAGTTTCTTTGGTGGGCAGCAGCATGCAAGCACAACAAGGGACTTCCCTTTACTCAACCCCATGCTGCCCAGACCCTACCCACAGATGCATCAGACTATGCCTGGGGGGCACACCTGGATGACAAGTGAATTCAGGGCAACTGGAGCCCAAGTCAAATTCATTTGCACATCAACCAAAAAGAGATGTTGGTTGTTCAGCAAGCTCTGACTGCTTTTAGGTCACTACTCTCACCAGGACCCCTGCTAATAAAAACAGACAACACCACAGTTTTGAAACATCAACAAGCAGGGGGAAACCCACTCTTGCCCACTCTGCAGGCTAGCCATGGCCCTGTGGAACACTGCCTCAGATATGCATATTCACTGCAAGCTCAATTCCTGCCAGGCAAATAAAACTCTCTGGCAGATGACTTAAGCAGAAATCTCCTAAACCCACGAGTGGCAATTAGACCCCAACAACTTCAGCCTTCTAATCCAGAAATGGGGGACCCCAGAGGTGGACCTATTTGCCTCCCCCTGCAATCATCAAATTCTGCACCAGGACACCTCACAGCAGGGCCTGGAAAGTGGATGCCTTATCCTTCCAGTGGGAAAACCTCTCAATCTATGCATTCTTCCCCCTCTGCCTTTTCTCTCAGGAATATTGCTCAAGGTAAGATGAGACCGACCAAGGACAATCCTGATTGCCCCGGACTGGCCATGCCAGCACTTATACCCACTACTGCACAGCCTGACAGTTGCCAGCCTGGCACCTACCCCAGATCCCAACCCTCCTCACTCAGCAGGGGAGACAGATCTTGCATCTACAACTGCAAACCATGAATCTTCCAGCCTAGCTTATTCCTTAAATTCTCCTCCAGTGACCAGCCTAAGCAAGCAGGTGCTGGATGTCATTCCTGAAGCCAGCAGACCCAGTACAAGGAAATCCCATGCTAAGTGGAAAAGGTATTGTTCTTGGGCTCAGTGTAAAGGAGAGGACACAGCTCTACCATCCTTACCTCTAATCCTGGATTGCCTAGCAGATCTACTCCACAGAGGCCTATCCTTCTCCTCCATTAAGATCCGTGCCTCTGCCATCTTGGCTCATTACAACACTGAGCCACCTCTCTTCTCTCACCCTCTCATCAAACAGTTCCTGAGAGGGGCAAACAACTTAAGGCCACCAAGGAGAGCACCCACCCCTGCTTGGGACCTTAACTTTGTACTGGAAAAGCTCACACTACCCCCCCCCCCTTTGAGCCTTCAGCATCAGCAGAGTTAAAATTCCTCTCTTGGAAAACAGCCTTGCTTCTGGCCATCACTACAGCTAGAAGAGTGTCTGAGTACAAGCACTTATGGATGTGGAACCCTTCATTATTTTCCATGCTGACAGGGTTTCCCTCAGTACTAACCCTTCCTTTATGCCTAAAGTGGTGTCCAGTGTGGCTCTCAACCAATCTGTCCATTTGCCAACCTTCTTCCCTAATCCTCAAAATAAAGGGGAAAGGATCCTGCACTCCTTGGATGTGCACAGACAGCTCAGATTCTACCTTGACAGGACTAAGCCTTTCAGGAAATATGACCAGTTACTAGTCAGCTTTGCACCAGGGGCAGAGGGCAAGGCCATTTCAAAACCATTTCCAAATGGATAGAACACTGTATCCATTTCTGCTATACGCACCATGGGAAACCAACCCCTCAGGGGGTCAGAAAAGATTCCACTAGGGCAACTTCTACCTCAACATCATTCCTCAGGGGAGTCCCTACCAGGGACATTCTGGAAGATGCTACCTGGAGTTCTGTATACACCTTCACCAAGCATTACCACCTGCCTATTTTTTCCAAATCCAGGGTGGGTTTTGCAACAGCTGTCCTGCAGGGCATACTACCTAGCCCCCACTCTTGACTGCCTCCACCCTTTCTTCAGATTTGAGAATCAACCCAAGTGTGATGACTGCAACAGTGAAACACAAATAACATAGTACAGTTGTGTAGACTTACCATAAATGTAGATGTTAGTTTATTCACTGTTGCAGTCCTGGTTTCCCTCCCTCCAGCCCCTGTGTCTCTCTGTCTCCTCTCTGTCTATTACTCACCCCTTTCAGGAGTATTGGTATTTACTTTTTACTGGTGGTGTTTTTCCCCACCATAACTTAGCTCTCTATTTGGTGGGCGCCTGACATTTGGGGCAAGAAAAACTGATGTAATGGTGTCAGCTGCTTGTTTTTATGCCCCTGACGACCTGACATCAGTCCTGGAGTGACAGCAACTGACGCAGGAATACTAAGTCTCTGGTATTCGAGCCGATTGAGGACTACCTGCAGGCAGATAACCAAAGTGTGATGACTGCAACAAGTGGATACACTAGAACATCTACATTTATGGTAGGTGTACACAACTGTACTTTCTGGCTGCACTTCTGAATATTTAGTTGCATCTGTAGCCCCTGACGTTAAGGCCAGTTCACCTAAGAAGCCACCGATTATGTGCCTGAGGAGTGCAAATTTCTTTATAAATCCTCTTCAGCTTACCATTCTGTAGTCAGTGTCATCTTACAAGCAATCCAAGTGATTGCCCTCTACCAAGCTATTGCCTTCTGATAAGAATATTAAGGCTATGTAAAGGGTGAGCAAGAAAGTTTACACTGCTGCCACTTTGTCCTTTAGGGCCATCAACTACTAGACTTGTATGGCCAGGTATTTCTTGGCTCCCCATTCTTAGGCTTCTAAGGTGGTCTCCCACAATACTGATTTTGAGGGAAAAGCTACAACCCTTTCCCTGCTGGGCTGTGCTTCTCAAGTTGCATGCCACTTGGTCAAATGCAGCTGTGATGCAGGTGATGGCTCTTCCAAGGCTGCTGTCTTTGGTTCAGATATGAGGCATTGTTGGCTTCGTCTTCAGGTTTCATCTGATGACATTAAGGCCAACGTTTTGAAATGCTCCTTTGGATAATAAAACTGTCTTTGGGTCTGCTACTGCTGACCTTTTCAAGTAACTCTCCAGAACAAGGGCAAAGCATTACAGCAGCTGAAACATATTTTTGTTTCTCCTATTCCCAGATTTCAGAGGAATTATCTTAAGTCTGCCTCTTCTGTAAGCAATTTCACCCTCCTCCTAAGGATAAGAAGGGTTCTAAGCATGTGCCTCCTGCTAAGTCTACTCAGACTCCTGCCGCACAGAAACCTGCCTTCCAGGACAAGCCAGGTTCTTGTTGACAGTTTGCTTCCTCTGTCCCAAAGCCAGCTTCCCTTGTCCCTCTGTCTCTGTCTGTTCCAAATTGGCTATAAATTAGTTCAGACTCTTGGGTTCTGTCCATTATCCATCTTGGATATTTCATGATTTGGAAGTCTCTTCCTCCATTTTCAGGAGTTCCTTCTCCTCAGGAACAGGTCTGTTTGTCTCACAGGTAATTTACTCTCTCTTTTGGCGCAGGGCACCATTCAAGCCATGCCTCCTGACCAACTAGGGAAGTGGATTTATTCCAGGATGTTTTGCTGCAAGAAGGGAGGGCACTTTGAGACCAATTTCAGATCTTTCCAGACTGAACACCTTCCTCAAGATTCCTTCCTTTTGGATGTTGTCTCCAGACATTATTCTACCCGAGGCCTTTCTGGTATTTCTGGATCTCAAGAAGACATACCTCCACATCTCCATCCTTCCCCTCTTCAGTAAATGTTTACTTTTCTCTGTCTTTCACTTGCATTTTCAGTTCTCTGCTTTGCCGTTTGGCCTCAGGGTTATTCACAAAATGCCATGTTCTTGTCGTTGCTTTTTGCAGGGTCGAGGTATTCAGATCTTTCCTTATCTATATCTGCTTATTTAAGCTCCTTCCTCAAACTCTGCTTCAGGAACTTGTCTACTACTTCCATGTTAGAGTCTGGAGTTAACCATACACTTCCATAAATCAGTTCTGACAACTTCCCAGGAGCTTATTTTACTTGGCTGCAGACTTCAGACAGTTCCCATAGTGGCATCTCTGCTGCCCCAAGGCTCTCTATCAAATAATTTTTCAATCCTTTCTTCCTCTTCTGTTTGTCATGGCCAGGAAATTTCTCAGGGTGCTTGGCTCATGGTTTCCACCCTTCCAATGCTCCCTCTCACCAAGTTCCCATATGAAGAAACTTCAGTGGTACCTCAAATAAGTGCCTTCAATATTGCCACTCCCTAGAAATCCCAGTACCTTTTCTTCCCTGTCTCAAGCTCAAGCTTCAGTGGTGGATTCATTAACTTTCTCTCAACCTGGAGCTTTCTTTTCAAGCTCCAGTTCCCACTCATGAGCTCTTTACAGATGGGGAGTGAGTACCTCCTGTGGGCCCCTGAAGGATTAGGGTCTCTTGCCTGCTCATTAGAGGTCAGGCCACATAAAAATAAAGGGGATGAGGACTCTGCTTCTGGCTCTGCAAGCCCTTAATTCCCTCCTCTATCCTATGCCCTTCAAGGTTTTTACAGATGATACCACAATAACGTGGTATGTCAACAAGTGAAAGGGTGGGATGGCACAATGTCTTATCTTTGGAAGCTAGTACTTCAGGTCTGGGATCTAGCTATTCAGTCTTGAACAACTCTTCATGCAGTTTACATTTCCTCAGAGCACAATATAGTGGCAGTCTCCTTTAGCAGATAAGCACACAAGCTCACGAATGGATGCTTCTTGGACGTGTTCTTGGGCATGTCCATCAGTGGGGTATTCCTCGGGTAGATCTTTTTGGCTTCCTTCTGAACAGACAACTTCCTCTATTCTGTTCCACAGTCCCACATTCTCTTATTTAGAAAGTGAACACCCTGTCTTTTCCTTAGAAGGGGATGTTTCAGTATGTCTTTCTCCCCAAGTCCTCTCTTACCATGAATTCTGCTCAAGATCAGGCAGGCAGGACTCTCCCAGAATCTGGCTGATGACTTCCCTTGGGTCCAGACAGCATTGGTTTCCCCTTACTTACTCATTTTTCCAAGACCAGTCATTACAAGTTACCTTACTGGGTGGGTCTTCTCACACAAGACAAGGCATCTCTCATCCAGCCTCTCTTGTCCACTCTTCAAATGACATTGTGAGTGATAGGGTTTTGATCCCTTTTAGGCATCTTTTATCTGAGGATGTGCTTTGGGTTCTGCATGAGGCCAGAAAACCCACTACCAGGGCATCGGGTATATAGGTTCGTAGATTGGTACTAGGCTGTCGGTCCTAGGGCCTATACAAGCCTCGCCATAACAATTCCTGGGTATTTTGTCCCACAATATTTACCTCCCCCAGACTCCTGTCTAGCAGGGCGACTGACATGATTCCCAGGTTGAATTTCCTATCTCCCATCCAGTCAAGGTTCCTTTTCAAGAGGGCCAAGGAGGCACTCTGCTTGACATGTATGGGCAGTCTATTCCAGAGTATGGGGAGTCTCTGGGTCAGAAACCTATCCCTCCAGCATGATTTGTTCATTGTGATGACAAGGTTTAGATCCCTGGAGATTGTGGCTCTGAAGGATTGGGATTTCTTTGTGGAGCATGTCCAACAGCTCAGGGTTTGACATGGCCTTGTATGTTAAGCAGAGATTGCCTCTGAGTAGACGATATGTCAGAGTATAGCTGGAGTTTTTTTTTTTTTTTTTTTTTAGACTGTCAGCATAGGGCATCTGCTTTAGGCATGTGATTCTTTTAGTGAGGTATTTCTGCAGCCTTTCCAGCAGTTGCAGATGTCTTGTGAGGTACATACCAAATGGGGCATTGTACTCTATAATGGGTCTAATGAGGGATAAGTACAGTGGGGCAATGACCTTTTTTCTGGATGAAAAGCCCTTGGTGATGAGGTGTGCCACATAGAAGGATTTCCTGACTGTTGTGGTGATGTGGTTTTAGAAGGTGAGACCACTGTCCACCTGTATCCCTAAGTCTCTCATCACACTCTTTGATGTTTAGTGTACTGCCACCTATGTGGTAATTCATGGGTACATGTTTTTCCCAAAAGGGATAACTATACATTTCTTAGCATTCAGCTTGAGCCCATGGCTCTGGCACCAAGCATCTGTTTCTGTAAGGCCCTTTTGTAGAATATCCATATCTTTTGGGGATTCAATAATGGCTCCCAGTTTGCAGTCATCTGTGAACTTTGTTAGCCAGAGTCCCTTATTGTTGGCCTGTACTTCCGATTAAGTAGATGCCAAACAAAAGCGGTCCCAGGACTGAACCCTGAGGTACTCCATTTGTCACTTGTCTGGAGCTGGATTTGGAGTCTGTTACTTTTACAGTCTGGGTACTGTCAGTAAGCCAGTTGGCAACACATCAAGAGACATAGGGATTTATGCCCATCATATCAAGTTTATCTATGATTCCAGAGTGGGGGATTGTGTCAAAGGCCTTGGCAAGATCTAGATAGGCTGTATGGGACCTCCTTACCCTCATCCACAGCTCTGGAGACTGATTCAAAGAAGTCAATCAGGTTCAGTTGACAAGATAGATACTTCATGACCCCAAACTGGTTGGGATCCCATGTTTGAAGTTTGCCAATGTCTTTGTATATAAGTTCCATGATAATGCGTTCCATGCCATTGCAGATCAGGTCCATGATAATGCGTTCCATGCCGTTGCAGATCAGGCTCGTCAGACTGATGGGATGGTAGTTTCCGGGATCCAAGTTGGATCCCCCCTTGTGGAGTGGGATAACTGTAGCTGTGCACCACTCGGTGTGCATGAAGCCATGAGGTGAGTCTATGATTAAACATGACACTTAGGTGAGGTGCCAGTTCATTTTGTAGTTCATGTAGTACACAGCCCAGGATGTCATCTGGTCCCGTGAATGCTGTATTCTTAGCTTTGGAGAGTGTGGTTTCTACCTGTGTGGCCGTGATTACCAGAATTTGGCAATCTTTTGATATTGAGATAGGCCCTTTAGGGGGTGAGAGGGAGATGAAGTTGGCAGTAAAACCGATCTGCCAGGATATTGGCAATATCCTTGGGATCAGTATATTTAATGTCATTCTGCTGTAGCTCAGAGCAGATCTGAACATTGCCATTTAGATTCTTGACAACTATAGAATGCCTTGTGGTTGTTGTTGGAATCTTTGGCAATTTTATTTTCGTAATTAGCTTTAGAGGATTTTGAGGGATCTCAGCTTCTTACTGAGGCTGGTAAGGGAGTTTTTTGCATCTTGGGATTTTTTCTTTTCTGCAAGTTTCTTCCTTCTGTTGTATAGTTTCGTTTATGGCAGAGGACCACCAGATTGGCTTCCTTTTTTTGGAGGAGAGCATCTTGGTTCTATTTGGGATGGCACGATTCATGCACAAGTGGATGTGCTCGTACAGTGCCTTAGTGTAGGATTCAGCAGTCGAACTTTCAGCGCCCATCTGCATGGGTGTCATGAAGTTTGTCACTTCTGACTTGAGTAGCATGAAGTTGGCTTTGTAGAAGTTTTTTACGAAGGTTTCCTTACTGGGGGGTGGAGGTGGGATGTGGATGTCAAGGGTGATTTGCTTATGGCCAGACCTGACCAATGAGGGGGTGACCACTGGTGTGGAGCATCTACCTCCCATATTGGTAATGACCGGGTCTAGGATATTGGAGCCCCTGGTGGGACAATCGATTAGTTGATCTAGGGCACTGGAATTTATGAATTCCAAGAACCGTTGGGAAAAGGTGTTGGTACCAGAGTAGTTTTCCCAGTTAATGGGCAGGGTAGTTGAAATCACCCACTATTAGGGTGTTTGGTTGTATCTTAATATTTTCCAGTATGTTTAGAAAGGTGTAGAGAGAATCTTGGGGCATGGTGAGGGATTTGTAGCAAGCTACAATTTGGATTGCAGTCTTACCTAGTGTTTGTTGTAGCTGGAGAATTTCAGATGCATTGTGTTGGGCAACTAGCCTGGAGGTGTGAATATCCTTGGTGAATATGGACACTCCTCCACCTTTAGTGTTACAGTCTTGGTTTGGTGGCTGAAAAGTGTGGCAAGACTTGTAGCCTGGTATTGCAGGGGCAGGTCTTGGTTACTGCACAGATATCGATGTTCTCCATTTTTAGGAGTGCCTCGAGAGAGTGCATTTTGAGGTTTAGACTTCTAGCATTGAGTAGCATTACCTTCAGATTTTGCATGCTTGTATCTGTTATGGTGGTGGTTATGTCCTTTGAACCTTTCCTAAAAAAGGCACAATAGGGATGGCAAGAGCTTTGGCCAGTAACCTGAATCCTAGGGGCAACAGGTGCAGACCTTCTCTGGCAAACCATCGTGGTTTGTCGATCATGTCATCCCAAGCAGACAGATTCTGGATCCCCTTTGAATGACACCAGAAGCTTAGCCAATTGTTGGTCAGTCATTTTTCCTTATACTGTGGTATCATTTTGGGCGAAGGCAGGATGCTACTCAGAGCTAGGGTCATAGCTGCCTGGGCCACATGATCCAAGAGCTCTTCCATGTCACTTTTCTTGTAGTCTAGGGAGGTACATCTCAAGTCATTCACTCCAACTGGACAATGACAGAGTCATATTTGTACTTGTTGTGGTGTGACTTGAGTGCATGTACTATGTTGGCGCATCCTGGCACCCGACCGCCAGCTGACTGTAATTTTGTCCTTGTTCAGCCTGGTGAGTAGGACATTGGTGTGCCTAACTATAGAATTACCTATGACTAAAGTGTTGGGTACGTTGTCTTGCCTTAGGGGCTGTTGTTGGGTGGCACACTGGTGTTGTGAGCTGTGTGTCACTTTGGTTGTGACTGGTGTTTATTTGCATTTCATCTTCGGAGGTCCTTGTTGTTTGTGCAGGTTAATGTTAAGGGCCTCTGCATATGTGGGTTTAGTGTTGCTATGTGTGAGTTTTGAAGGGCTATGTGTTGCTTGTGGTGTAGTGCAGGTGTTTACCTTCTCCTCTTGACTGTCGAGCACAATCTTGGCTGGAGAGAGATTTGCTTCCAGTTTGGCTATGTAAGTACATCTCTCGCAGGTTGTAGTGTTGGGTGGTAGGAGGAGAGGGTTGTTTTTGTACATGAGGCAGTTGCTACATTGCCCCAGTATGCCCAGATTCACCAGGTGGACAGGAGATATCACTGGAAGCTGACCCTTGGACATGCCTGTTTAGGTGCTTTTTTGTGAAGTACAAGAGCTGTTTTCCCTTACTTTTGCAAGATACTTTGCAATTATAGGCTATTTAGTGCCTACGATTAATTTCTCCTTATTAACAAGAAGAGTTGAGTGCTTGTTTCAGTGTAGGGCTTTCTAGTGCTTTCCAGCAGGTTCTAGAGCAAGTGCTAGTCACAGAGGTACAGATTTTAGTGCTACTACTGAGAAACCAGCTAGTTCTATGAGAAAATTTAAGACTGATCTTTTGACTCTGACTTTGGTCGAGAAGATGTTTGAACTTCAGGCTCTCATGGCGGTATCTCCTTTTAGTTTTCCACAGAGACTGGGTGTCTCATTGTACTAATCCTTCTTTTATGCCTAAAGTTGGCAGAGTGGTCCTTTAATCAGTCCATCTTCCTTCCTTTTTTCTTCTCTGCAGTCTGTCAGTGAGAAGGCTCGTCACACCTTGGATTTGTGTAGATAGCTCAGATATTTGGAAGAAACTAAATCTATTTGTAAATCTGAATAGCTTTTTGTTTATTTTCACACCAGGACTTTGGGTTTGGCTGTTTCTAAACAAATCTCCTCCTCAGATTAAGGTACATTCTTCTAAGGCAGTTTGCCACCTCTGGTGCTTTTTTCAAGGGTTTGAATACCAGTTCCATCCTTGAGGCTGCTACTTGGTCCTCTGTTTATACTTTTACAGAGCATTACAAATTGGATGTTCTTTCCTGAGCCAGGGCAGGCTTTGCCAGGGCTATCCTGCATGGGATTGTAGAGGCCTCTTCCCAGGCTTCCTCTTGAGTTCTTTTTCTAGGTAACGAATACTGCAGCAGTGATATGGGAGGACATCGCACTGTTGTGTAAAATCTTAACATAACAGTAGATTCCCCTGTCTTCACTCTTGCAGTATACTCTCCTTCCCTCTATTTTACCTTAAAGTTTCTTACCTTCCTGGCTGAGGGATGCACGTGTACTTCTTGTCCCCAAGGACATTCTGTTCCTCCTGAGGCTTTTTCATTTCTGAGTGTCTGCATCAGTATGTCACCTTTGTGCTGTATGCCATGTGTAGAGAGCATACATGTGACGTAGAATGCCTATAAATATTAAAGCCTTTGGTATACCTGCCAAGCATGGGGCTATCCTTGGCAGGAGATCTCTTGGGTAAAGAACACTGATCTTGTATGTAGCTTCTGATGCTTAACTCTGTCTGAACCCATGTCACATTTTCCCTCTTTTGTTGGAAAAAAAAAAAAAGACAGCCAAGATACGATAAATAAATGTGCTTCAACTTACAGCAAACACACAGCTATATACCATTTCCAGAAAGGAAACGTTCCAAACAAATGACTAAATCCACAGCTGTTACCTTTTTTAAAACTAAGGTTAGTCATGCCAGTGCACAAATAATAGTCTCTCCCCACTTATTCGTATTATTATCTCTCCTCATTTTATCTCTGTATTAGATGGGGAAAATTGCTTGCATGCTTTCAGTAAAGCTTTTTGCCTTAAGAAAAAGTTAACTGGCTAACCACAAATAAACTGTGCACTGTTATATTTAATGAATTGAAGTCTGCGACACAGTGCTGATCTTTACGTTTGGTTAAATTAAGATCATTTATGGAGGTGGAGATCTACATTGCAGGAGGACAGTATTTTTTATTTCTATTATATATAATATGCACTCTACTTTAGATCCACTCACCAGGAGACTGAGATCACAGCAGTTTATTAACTTGATTCTTTCCATCCCTCCTTAGCATCATAAGTTACTAGGCTTGCAGCTAGTGTTTCTCAGCCTAGTCATTCATGCCCCAGTTTTCCCAGTTATCTATGCCAATGGGTTAGAATGGATTTGGGTTATGCCTGTGACTTAGAGCATCTACAAACTGCTCCTGTCCATAAGTGCCACAGGTGACAGGCTAGAGGTGAGTTTGCAGTTTCACATCCATGTGTCTTAGCTTCTTGCACTGTAAATCCTGGAGACATTACTACCAAAAAAGTATTTTCTTGTATTTCCCTTTCTAGGTACAAATGGATATTTAAGCACTGTAGCTGCCATCAGTAACGCAACTCTGAATGAAGGTTTGAGTAATTTCAAAACTTATGATGGTCCCACAAAAAAGGATTACATCACATCTGTGCTTGTGTGTTTAGCATTATTAGCAGTCATTGATGCTCACAACCTCACATTTAAAATATTTCTAAAACTATCTTTAATTGCATACTCTACAGAACTACTGCTTTTTGGTAATAAAGTAACATGCATTGTGAATCAGGAAATATAAGCAAATTTTAAAGAACAAAATGTGTTTTTTTTTAGTCTTCATCTTTCTATTCAGTGTTGTCTTAAACATTTAATGACAAGAAGTGAGGGTTCATGTTTTATAATTCTTCCACTAGTTTTACACAGTCGGCAGATTTCCAGTCTTTTTCGTCAACATCTTGAAGAACCACACTTGACACGTCTAAAATCTATTTCAGTGATGCTTTATATTTTGCCCACTTATTCACTAAATGCACTTTGTTATTGGTCTTCCTGGTTGAGGTGATCTCCCAACACTGGTTTCTATCTTGATTCCAAAGTATTCCTGATCCTTGTTTTCAGCTCCTAGGGTTCTGTCTTTAAAGCATTTTGCTTTAGAACATTAGAAATGGTCTCACTAGCAAAGTATCTCTTTGGGCTTTGTTCTTGGCAGGAGATGCAGAAACAGCATTTCACTCTTGAGTAAACTTTATTTCCTATATAGGCTGTTCTGCATCCCAAAAGGTCTTTGATCCTCCAGGAGTAAATGTTAAGACAGCTGGATATAGTACCGTGAGTCATGCACCTGCCTGTCATTTCCTAATTGCTGGAATAAACTTGCTGCTCTTCTGATGGTGTAATGTGAATAATCATTTTTTACAAAAGCATTGCTGTCTGCAGCTTTTAATGTGTTCCCCTTCTGCAAATTTTGTCAAAAGCTGTTTTCTGTGTATAAGATTACATCTTTAGTGTAAATTCCACCTTTGTGATTGCCAGATTTGGAACATACACATGCTGCTGGTCCTCTTAACTAAAAGTTTTGCTGTGCTCTGGAACACTTGGTCTTTTGCTTATCCACTCTGTTCATTTTCTTGGATATAAAAAGAAAAATCTCTGGTTTCAGTCCCTGAATTCTACAGCTGCATCAGCTCATCTAACTGTCTACTTAAAAATCCTCTTATTTTTGTAATGTGTATATTCCTTCCAAGTATATTTAATCTAGTTTTTCTTGTAAATTACTGGAAGCTGTCTTCTGTACTGAATCTGCAACTTGAACTGCTTTTTTTGTTGAAAAGATGCATGTTTCCTTCCAGAAAGAGAATTTGCATATATTTTGGTTGATTTCTCCTTGCCTTTTCCAAATTTCTTCTTTTGTCATAATGTCCAGGCAGTGCACCACTAGGCAATCATCAGCATTTACTCACATTAATAACATTCATTGTCTGTTTAAACAACTTCTCAGTTTTCCCACTGGGAATGATATAACCAACATGTTGCTCAGTTAACTGCCATCTTGGAAGTCTCTTAAGTTCTAAGGCAAAAGGATACTGTATGTCCATTATGGGTCATGGAAGGGAATATTGAAAGAGCCATGTATCTGCTAATCATTGTTCTAGATGGATACACGTGTTATTGTTCTTCCCTTTGATTTTTGACATTTGCCTTGCACTAAGGTTGCTATGGGTATAGATGTATAACCACCTATAATGTCTAATGCAACAGATGCCACAATACCCTCATGTTTCCAAGATGGTAGATCGATCTATTAACCAGGATTTAGTGATTATTCATTAATGCTGTTGTACATAAAATGGCACCATTATTTTTAGTAAAAGTTACATTTAAACATTTAAATACCTCCAAAATTTGCATAATTTCATTTAGACTTGAGGTATTAAGGGGACCCCCTCCCACTTAATGTTTCTTTGGTATTAATTTGGAGTACTTAAGTGTACTCTGCCTGAAATGGTGTCAAGCTTCTTAGGTCTGAGAGGAGAGGTGAAGAATATCACCTGTAAAACAAGGTGATCCATGCAGATACCATGGAATCCATCTTGGCATGAATTTCTTTGCTGCTTTAAATTCTTTTTGCTTTGTTATAGCTCTGTGTCCAAACTGCTTTAACTCCTTTTTTTAAATCTGGTTAATGAATTTAGACTCAGACCCTACTGTCAAAGCCATCAGAACTCTATCCTGTTTTCCTATTCATTCTTTCTGACCTCTAGCATCCTTGGAAACTGGGAGGAAGCAAGAGACTGGGATCTCTTCCATTATCTAGAGAGGGTTAGGAGATTTTCTGTATACATCTAATAGGTTCCCACTTTGGCTATAAGGAATACTGCAGTACTGCTGTCACTTGGTTTGAGTGCATCCTTCGGCGCACCAGTGATTTACATATCGGCAGGGATGTACTCTGACTTCCAAGTTGCAGGAGCTGCAGTACCTGGCTTTTCCATAGGTGAAATTGTTATGGCAGGCATTCTGAAAGCACTCTCATCCCTGTATGAATCAGCAGACTTCAGCTTCTCTCTCTGGTACTCCACAGTGGCCTCTACCAGGGCCATTATTTGAGGGCATGTCAGCTGGCATTTAGTCAGAGCTCTGTCCCCCTGTGCCTTACACCATCATTATAGCTGCCTTTCGCCATTTGCCACAGTCTTAGAAGTGGTTAGCCTCATTGAGTCCTGTCTTGGTTAAATTGTAATTTTTGTGTGTCTTAAGTTATTTTTGATTCCTGTGATTGCTACCTTCTGTCCATTTTAGCTCTTGTGGCTTTTCTGTGCTTGCTTTTCTGCTTTCAGAATTTACAGACACTTAAAACTCTCAAGAGTTTTTTAAACCACATTAATGTAATGACATCAAGGGATGATCTTCACACCCATTTATTACACAAAATGGAAGTCATTTAATCAAAGGAGGACACAGCACAGAGTTTGCAATGGAATGTAGGGTAACCCCTAAACGCAATGTGTACTCGGACAGGTAACCATTTATTTTAAAAATGCACAAATGGTCAAGCTGACAGTTGTGATAACCATCAGTATGACCATCATCCCTTTATTGTGTAATCTGTCTAATTTTGCTAATTGGTTACCACTGCTAGCAAAATCTGTAATATGTTGGGTGTTCTGTAGAACTACTGGAGCTTTTCTCCCTATGCCTCTGATGCACTGGGGTAATTACTGGCCCAATTGGACTTACCAGTTAAATATAAACCAATCAACAAAGCACTTGCTCTGCAAAGTGGGTATAATGTTTGACTCTGTTAGTACTTGAATGCACTTTCCAAAAGCAACATAGTCTCACAAAGGATGAACCTAATATATTCCTGTGTCCTTTGTTTGGAGTGCTATTAGATATTGGCAGTGGGTGCTCATGTTGCTTTAATAAATGTCTTTCCCCCCTTATTTACTGGATTCTGGAGTTCATACCATTTTGTTTTGGAAGCCCTGCAATGAATTTAAGCTTAAAAAAAATGTGTGAAGAAAAAGGAACCTGGATTTTTTTAAGTGTAGTTTTAGTGGCTGTCTGAAAAGAATACTTACTAGTAAAGAAAGTGCTATGCGCTTGTGCAAGGACTTCAATCCACGTTCTGCAGAACACTTTTCTGGCAGTCTTTCTGCTCTCTGTTGATCATCAGTCCTTTACCAGAAATCAGCCCTTTGCTCCTTGTCACTGGGATAAGGGTCTTCTCTGAGGGGCCATCTTGCAGACCAAGATCAGGGTATTTTTGTAAGTTTTTTTTATGTCCCACTTGTTCCAACAACTAATGCTCGGCTAGCAGAGCAGTATGGAGACGTGCAGTGGATTGACTGCTCTTGTTTTAACTCGCTGCCACAAAAGACATTAATATCAAATAACACTTCTTCCATCTCGCAAACACAGCAGGGGGCTTCCCCAGTTTCAGCTAGAGAATTCACACCTCTATATGTGCTCCCCAAGTCCCCACAGCCCTCATTCCTGGGAGAAGTAAGTAGGTTATTCCCTTTCATCATTGCTAATGATGCTGTTGGAACTACAGTTTACTGGATCACCGTGTCATCCCTCTGCACACAGTGCCAGGTGGATGTGTATAATACTGTTTGATTATACTGCCAACTTTGTTTTACAGGCATCCAAGTCCTGCCTGACCCACAGAGCCAGTGCAGTCATTCTTTTAATGTGTTAGTCAAGGGTTGCAAATTAAGACTTAGTTACACAATAGTCTGGTGTGCACATTTGTATTCAGATACAAGGGTGGAAGAATTAGATGGTTTAACTGTGATATGAACCCATTCAGCCTCTGTCAAACTTCATTTGATTGCATTTCCAATTATGTCATTCAGACAGCTAATATGTACATGTTCCTAACAGTATTTAATCTTCCTTGGTAAGTTGACTAGTTGCTGGTCAAAAAAAAGTCCTTGAGGCATTTTTGGCTGTGTTGCTATGTTTTCAGTAATATAAGTACAGTTAATGGAGTTATTGCTGAGCTACTTTGATTATTGTGCAAAGAGCTGTTGACTCTTTTTTTTTTTTTTTTTTTTTTTTGCTTTTTGTTTTTCTTGTCATTTGCAGGTGGTTACTTGAGATTAAAAAAATAATGTAAACCAACAATGTAAAAAAAAAAACAAAAAAAGAAAACAAGCAGGCTGCAAGTACTCCCAAACACACTATTTATTGTGAGTTCTTTCATCAGAGACAATGTTCCAGCTTCATCGGACGAATGAAAAGACAATTAACCACTTTATATACTTACAAGTGGATGCAATTACACCAATCACAAATTAACCATCAGTAAATAACATTCACTAATTCATGTAGGGTTATAAAAACATCTAACTCCATTATGGCAACAGTAAACAATTCAACTAATACAAGATATCTTCTCCATTTACAATATGTATGCTTAAAACCATATCTAAAACATATCAGAAACCTATACATAAATACATGCATATAATAAAAATATATGCGTTGATGATTAAAAATTAACAAGGTGTAATACCCTTTCAGCTAAAATACTAGGGGAGCTAAATGCATAGTTGAGACAATTGTGAGTAATTATGAAGTAAAAATTAAAACTTGAATGATTTTTACTTAATTATTCCTACATTTAAAAATGTAATTTATATATATGAATATATATATATATATATATATATATATATATATATGTGTGTGAATAAGAGACCAAAAAACATGGTCCAGTAGACAAGTATATATAAATGCAACCTTATGGTAAATATGACACTGACTGTGTAGGTCAGCAAACAAAGGCCAATGTGACACTTGCTGTAGAAAGGCATTCAAAATATACTTAAACACTTGGTTAGAAAAACTAAAGTGCTGGTGCACAAGCTATGGGCACTACCTAGCAAGTGCTTTAAGCTTTAAAAGGCGTTTGATTGATACGTATTCATTAAGGCCAGGAGGTATGTGGGCCAATGTGCGAACTTGCCATATAAGCTCACATTCCTCAAGTTTAAGTTCCCATGGACCTCCTCTTATATTATGTTCTAACTGTTGTATTACTGCAAGCACAGACTTGTGAGTGGGGTAATATAAAATGTGTTTTGCCAATGCATTTGTAGTAATCGGTTTGTGTATGCTGTACTGGTGTTCGTATATCCCTTGTTTTATTTTTCTTTCGGTTTTTCCACTGTAGTATGATGCGTACCCCTTGCATAAGGCTACGTAGACTACCCCTTTGGTGTCACAGTTAAATTTGCCTTCTATATTGTATGTTCTATCCCTAATACAAAGTTTATTGCCCAATAAATTTACACTGAGGGCAGCTACCACATTTTGTTATACCAAAACTACCCTTACATATTTTTCTCTGTTTCTCTAACAGGCATTTCATATTGGGTCCCCCTCCTATACGTGAATCGTGGGGCTGCTTCCAAAATTTTAAGACCATTGTCTTCCAAAATTATGGTCCAATTCTTAAGAATGTCCTGCATGTTTTTGGAATCTGTAGAATAGGTAAGAAATCTTGTGCCCTGTATCAAGTGTTGGGTTCTATAAATGCCGTAAATTACAGTTGGAGGTGTCCTATTTTCATGAGTGCATCTCTAAAAAGATTGTGCCCAAAGGGTTACACCGGTGGTATTATCCAGTAGGACTGGTAAACAGTTCTGTGTTCCATCAGGAACTGATCACCTTATTTGAGTCTGAGCTTGAAATGTTGGAGCATACTATCACTAGGGACATGGACTTTGCAAGGTACAGATTCGATTATGGCAGGATTTTCTCAAGTATAGATTCCAGTCTGGCAAAAGCCATTGGGACTAAAAAGAAGAAAATTGTAAGAGACATTAATGATTATTCAAAGGGTTTGGCTTATCCCCCACCCCTGGAAACTTCTAAACCTATGGTGAATGGCCATGATTCACTTGAGCAACGGCCACTCGGTGACGTGGACAATTTAAATTCTGCTGCCAGCATAGAGAATGTTGAACCAGACATACAAACAACTGCAGTATGGCGCTGCGAGCAGATTAGGAATAATCAGCACCAAACTAATAACCACCAACAGAGAGCCTGCAAATAACAACAATGCGAATAGGAATAATCAATAGGGTTTTCAGGAGTGTCTGGGGAACCAGCACAATCAATGGCAGAACAGCAGGAACCAGCGACACCAAAGGAGATGGCAGAATCGGCGAAGGAGATGAATCAGGACAATTTAAAAATTGTTGCAAGTGTGGAAGGAGATTTTAAAATCTTTAATTTTACTTCTCTTGACATTAATAATGACATGTTAAATGGGTTTGCCAAGGGGCTCTCTTTTGTACCTGACTGGAGGGCCGATTTAGTCAAAACTATCATTGATTTGAAATTATTTGTATGCAAACTTAACTTGACATGTCTTATGGGTGCTAATTCTTCAGTCACTAATAACTTGAGTCCAGCTTATTTAACCCTCCCCTTCAAGAGTCTTTGGCTATTTTTGAAAAAGTTTGCGAGATGGACCTAAGAGCTATGTTATTTAACAATTCGAACAGCATGAATGTTAAAAAGAATATTTCTTCTGATGAGTTAGATTTCATTAACTTGTTAAATTTATGTAACATCAGAGTCATGAAGCCTGACAAGGGCGGAGGTCTGGTCTTTATGGACCAAACCGAATATATAAATAGAATGGAAGTTTATTTAAACAGTGATGTTTATGGGCATGTCAGCCTTAATGAAGTCAGTGGTGCTTGTAGGAGTATTAATAGCATTGTTAATGATTTATTTCTAGAAGGGAGCATAGACCTTGATACACTTCAGTATTTGACAATGCCAGCACCTATTTTACCAATGCTTTTTGATTCTCCTAAAATCCACAAGGACCTGAATAACCCCCCATTCAGACCCATAGTGGATGAGAGGGTGTCTATTACGTGTGCAAGTGCAAATTTGTGGACAATAAGTTAAAACCTTATAAACTGAACCACAAATCTGCCATGACTCATGGAGTTTCCTGAAGAACATCAACAATTTAGAATTTTAATGAGAATTTTATCTTCCTCACGGTAGATATTAAAGATCTCTACACAGTGATACCACAAGAGTTGGGTATTGAGTTAGAGAATTTTTGCTCATGAAAGGGATGGATGGTGGAGAAATTTTTGTCATCAAAACCCTTCTAAACATAGTCTTGTCTAACAATTTTCTGTGGTTTAATGGGCAATTTTTTTTCTTCAGAAAACCGGTATTGCAATGGGGTCAGCCTGTGGTAGCAGTTTTGCCAACTGTGTGATGGCATATTGGGAGAGTTTTTTTGTTTAACACAATGTTCAAAGATTACGTGGTTTGGTATACAAGATACCAGGATGATGTGTTTCATTTGGAAAGGTGAGGCCACCCCTATAGAGTCCTTTATTGTAGATATCACCACTTTAATAGAGTTTCTGGAATTTAAATTCCAAGTGGGCATAGATTCCATTAACTTTTTGGATGTATATCTGTTTAAAGATGGGTCGAATAGTAGATATACGACCACCATCTATCGTAAACCCACTTGAATGCTTTTTTACATTTTTCAAGCAGCCATCCTTACCATCAGAAGAAAGCGGTTGTCAAGGGACAGTTAGGGTTGCTAGGATGGTTTTGAGTGACAATTATTACATGATAGAATGCGAATTGTTATCTATGCTCTTCAAGAGAGGGTACCCACTAAGTTTTCTTGAACACATCTTCCATGAGGTAAATACTAAAAGGCTGTCAGGGTATTTTAGACCTGTTGTACACAAAGACTATGAAGCAATACATAATACATCTTTTGAACAGCCTATTCAAGAGGGCAAACCCAACATTTGATACAGGCACAAGATTTCTTGTTACCTATTCTACAGATTCCAAAAACATGCGGGACATTCTTAAGAATTGGACCATAATTTTGGAAGACAATGGTCTTAAAGTACTGGAAGGAGCCCCACAATTCACGTATAGGAGAGGGACCCAATATGAAATGCCTGTTAGAGAAAGCGAGAAAAATATGTAAGGGTAGCTTTGGTATGGCAAAATGTGGTAGTTGCCCTCAGTGTAAATTTATTAAGACTGGCAATAAACTTTGTATTAGGGACAGAACATACAATATAGAAGGCAAATTTAACTGTGACACCAAAGGGGTAGTCTACGTAGCTTTGTGCGAGGGGTGCGCATCATACTACAGTGGCAAAACCAAAAGAAAAATAAAACAAAGGATATATGAACACCAGTACAGCATACACAAACCGATTACTACAAATGTGTTGGCAAAACACATTTTAGATTACCCCACTCACAAGTTTGTGTTTGCAGTAATACAAAAGTTAGAACGTAATATACGAGGAGGTCCATAGGAACTTAAACTTGAAGAATGTGAGCTTATGTGGCAAGTTCGCACGTTGGCCCACATACCTCCTGGCCTTAACGAATACGTATCAATCAAATGCCTTTTAAAGCTTAAAGCACTTGCTAGGTAGTGCCTATAGCTTTTGCACCAGCACTTTAGTTTTTCTAACTAAGTGTTTAAGTATATTTTGTATGCCTTTCTTACAATGTGTCACATTGGCCTTTGTTTGCTTACCTACAGTCTGTCATATTTGCCATAAGGTTGCATTTATATACATTTGTCTACTGGACCATGTTTTTTGGTCTTAGTCTCACGCACACGCACACACACACACACATATATATATATATATATATATATATATATATATATATATTCATGTATATAAGTTGCATTTTTAAATGTAGGAATAATTAAGTAAAAATCATTCAAGTTTTAATTTTTACTTTATTACTCACACTTGTGTCAGGGCTGGCAACTCGGTATGTAAAAATCTACTGCCAATCGTTAGCGGACCGGAGTTCCGCTGTGGCGACCCCTAACCGGGAAAAGCCGAAAGATACAACAACTCACACTTGTATCAACTATGTGTTTAGCTCCCCTAGTATTTTAGCTGAAAGGGTATTACACCTTGTTAATTTTTAATCTTTAACGTATATATTTTTATTATATGCATGTATTTATGTATAGGTTTCTGATATGTTTTGTATATGGTTTTAAGTATACATATTGTAAATGGAGAAGATATCTTGTATTAGTTGAATTGTTTACTGTTGCCATAATGGAGTTAGATGATTTTATAACCCAACATGAATTAGTGAATGTTATTTACTGATGGTTAATTTGTGATTGGTGTAATTGCATCCACTTGTAAGTATATAAAGTGGTTAATTGTCTTTTCTTTTGACTGATGAAGTTGGAGCATCGTCTCTGACGAAAGCACTCACAGTAAATAGTGTTGTATGGAGTACTTACAGCCTGCTTGCTTTTTTATTTTACTAGTTTGTTCTTTTTTAAAACGGCAATCTAACAAAGAATAAAACCTTGTGTCCGTTGACATGGGATTGAAAATTGGGTCAACATGCAAACCTGTATATCTGGAGAAGGCTGGGATTGAATGGATAGTGCTGGCTCAGAAACCTGGGAGAGCCATAGTTTGCTTCCCCTGCTCATGTGGCACCTCACGGATGATTAACCTCAAACTATGCTTGCTTACTGCACCAAGAAAAGAAAATTGAGTACAGTTACCCACATTCTTGGGCCCAGCAGTGCAGGCAAAACTGCACTCTAAGACTACAAGGAAGAGCGGGTTAAGCCTGAAAATAGGCATAACTGACAGAGCTGGTACCCTTACTCAGCAGACTGCAACAGTAGAAGTCATCAATAAGATAGTACTTAAATGAAGAACTCCTCCATGCAGACATGCATGCCCATACATGGACATCCTCCCCCCACCTCGGACACAAATAAGGTGATGTGTGATATCAGAAGTACATATGAGTTGGTGGATGAATGAAAAGGTCACCGAAGAGACTAGAAGATTGGGATAGTCAAGAACTGAGACCAGATCTACCTAAAAGTGTGTGTGTGTATTTCTGTAATATATATAAATACATGTAATATGGTTCTATTTAAAATTATCTCAACTGCATAATATCAATACCACAAATATCAACATCAAAAATTTCTAAACAGAAAAGATCAACAAAATCCATGTTCTAAGAGAGAGTTTACACCCTTTTCCCACTATTATGCAGTCTGACTTTGTATGCATCGGTAGCTAGGAGTGTGGGCGGTGCTTGCCCCCATAGAAAATGCATTGGTTTCTGGATGTGGTTAGATTTTTTTGGTATTTTGTCTTTGTTATTTGTGGTGGTAATAGTGTGCAGTTTATGTAATTTTAAGTAGACCCATATATGTAATTTGAATGTCCTGTTAGAAGGAAATTAAATTGATGTGTAATATGTAGTGAAACCTGCTTCCCAGTGTAAAATAATTCCTTAATCCTAATGTACTAAAGGTAAAAATAGTAAATCCTCACTTTTCTGTAGTGAGGACCATCCAATCCTCATACAAGCATCCACTTTATGGTGCAAACTCTGAGACTGCTATGCTGTGAGAAAATGCAGATTTATGAATTTCTGAGTCCTCGGTCTGTCGATGTTGTTCCAATTGACAATGGTGTATTCATACAGTTGTAACTGATGGATCATTATTTGACAGGTATTAATTTTTTAGCCTGAAATGCTAATGTTCAGATGGGAAGTCTCTGAAATGACCCATGCATAAGATTCCCACAAGTTTTTGCATACCTTCACTGTCTTAACATTCCAGTCCAATTTTTATATGGACCTAAAGCTTGTGGAATGTAAAGTTCTGAACCTAATGCTGAACTTGTATCTAAATCATTTATTTATCAGGAAAGTCCGACTTGGAACAAAGCCAATTTTCATTGGATGCCCAGCTAGAAATGCTCCAGACGCATGTCCTCATAACGTGGGAGGAAACTGGAGTACCTATTGCAAACCCACATGAACTCAGGGAGGACATGCAGACTCTGCACAGAAGGCACTCCAGCCAAGAATCGAAATGGAGATCCTCTTGCCGTGAGGTGACAACACAACCACTGCACCAGTGTCCCATCCTGTTAACTCTTGCAGTGTTTTATTACAAATATGGTACACTGAACCACCTGCTAAATATGTCAGAGGATCATGTCAGCTTCTCTAATTAATAGGTTCATAGGTGTTTACTAGGCTAATGACCACAAGGGCCTTTTTAAGCCTAGCCATGCATCACAAATCTCTGAGGAGTCCTGATACCCTTGATAAGTGTAAGCAGGGGTCTGGGAGATGAACCATTTACAGGTTACTTGTGTCCATTAGAGACATAGGTGCCAAACCAGGGATGAATTTCTGGTTTCCCATCCAATTGTCCAAGTGGCACTTGAATTGGACCAGGGAAGAACTCTGCTTCACATGGGATGGGGAGCCTGTTCCATAGCAGGTCCTGTTTATATCACAGGCAACGTTTAAGTCTTTAGAACTGGTAACTCTGGTGCTGCTGTTTTGTGGATATGCAGGAGGTATGTTAGGGCGGGATCTGACAATGCCCTGTATGCCAGGCATAGAGCTCTCCTCAAAAGCCTGTATGAGACAGAATACAGAAATAGGGCCTGGAGGCAGTCTGCATAGGACATTTTATTTACGCCCTGTATTCTTTTAATGAGGAACCTCTGTGGACATTCCAGTTGTTGGATATGCCTGGTTAAGCACATACCAAAGAGAGCATTGTACTCCATGATGGGTCTGTTGAATGTCGAATACAGTGGAACAATGACTTCCTTGGACTTGGATGCCATACCTTTGTTTATAAATTGCTCAGCATAAAATGATTTCCTCACCACTGTAGACACCTGATGGTCAAAGGCTAGATTACTGGGTGTGTCCCTAAGTCTGTTATTACTAGGTCAACTCTAAGTGGTGTGTTGTTAATATGATAGTCACCAGGGATGGATGACTTCCCAAAGGATACTGTTATGTATTTCTTGGCATTTAGTTTGTCCATGGCTCTGACACCAGTTTTTCATCTGTCAGCCCCTCCTGGAGAACATTTGTGTCAATGTGAGATTCAATGACAGCTCCCAGTTTGCAATCTGCAAATTTAGTCAGCCTGAGACCACTGACATTGGCCCTGACAAGTAAATGACAAAAAGGAGAAGTCCAAGGACTGATCCTTGAGGGACTCCACTTGTGACTGGCCTCTTTGTAGAAATGGACTCCCCAATTCTAACTTCCTGAGTTCCGTCTGTGAGCCATTTGGCTATCCACTGGCTGACATATTGGTTTGTACCTAATCTCTTCAGTTTGCCAACAATGCCCAAGTGGAATATTGTGTCAAATCCCTTGACCAGGTCAAGGTAGGCAGTGTGAATGATTTTGCCCTCTTCCATTGCTTTGCTGACATTCTCAATGAAGTCCACCTGGTTGAGTAGGCATGATCTGCCCTCGACTAAACCAAACTGGGTTGGGTCCAGTGTCTGGAGGTTTATATATCTCTCTTGATCATGTCAATGATAATTCTTTCCACTGCTTTACATACAAAACTAGTGAGACTTATGAGTTTGTAGTTTCCAGGGTCTGTAGATGGCCCAATTTGTGAAGAGGGATAACTGTTGCCTTTCTCCATTTGAGGCACAAAGCCTTTTTGGAGGCCACAGTTAAATAGTAATTTGAGGCCTTGATGGGTCATGTTTCATGTTATTTAGAAAACATTCTGGGATATTGTCTGGACCCATTGATGCTGTGTTCTTGGTCTTAGAACATTAAAGACCTGTCCCCTAGTGATAGTAGGGGAAGTTGTATTTGATATTTCCTGAGGGAAGGTTGAGGGGGAGCGAGAGGTAAAGTTGGAGCTGAATTTATCAGCCAGGAGGTTTGCTATATTTTCTGTCTCCGTGAAGGTGTCTCCATTTACAATGAGCTCTACACACAATTGCGTATTGCCTTTGAGGTTGCGGACATGACTAAAGAATGCTTTGTGGTTGTCCTTTGCCTGGGAGGACTAAACTTCTCAAATTTGGCTTTGGTAGACGTTATTTGTCCTCTGAGTTGTTTTAGTTTGAGAGTGCTTTTATCCTACTGGATGCTGGACCTCCTAATTTTTGCCATAATTTTCTTCCTCCTGTTATACAGCCTATTGATATTGTGATTCCACCAGGGTGGCTTGTTTTTTGAGTTAGATCTGAATTTTTCTGGTGCCTGTATGCAGCTAAGATGCTTGTACAAGGTTTCTGTGAACAGTTCTGCATAGGCACCAGTGTTCTCAGGGTTATGGGTGGCCTGAAATTTTGCCAGGTTCTCATTTGATAGGAAGTTAGCCTTAGAATAGTTCCTGAATATTCCATGATTAGCTGGGGGTCCAGGTTTTATTTTTACTTGAAAAGAGACCATTTTGTGGTCTGGCCTTAACAGGGAAGGCATTACAGTAGGTGGTGTGCAGCAGTCTCCCATATTATTGAGGACCAGATGCAGTTTGCATGCACCCTTGGTTGGTGTATTGACTGTCTGGTCCAGGGAGTTTGTTTACAAAATCCAGGAATCTCTGTGCATGTATGTTTGATGTCATATAGTATTCCCAGTTAATAGTGGGGTATAATTAGTCACCCATGAATATGGTATTTAGATGGTTAGTGTTTCTAATAAGTTTAAATACGTGGTATGGGTTTTCTGAGTCATAGAGGGGGAGCAAGGAAGTGGTATTGGATTTCACCTATGGTGATTTGAACATGGAGCAGCTCAAGTGCATTGTCCTGTTTGACCAGCCTCGAAGTATATTTATTTTTGATGTAAATAGAGACACCTCCACCTTTAGTCCGTGCATGTGACTTAGCTGGCCTAAATGTGTGGAAGGCATTACAACCTTGCAGTTGTTGGTGTGCTCTCCGCAGCTTTAAACCATATCTCAGTGATTGCACAGACATTAGCATTCTCTAGGGTGAAGAGCTTCTAGGTGTGGAGTTTTTTGTTTAAACTCCTAGAATTAAGCAGTAATACCGGTTCTTGTATGTGCAACAAGAATGTCACACCAGTTTATCGTTTATGGACAGTGTCCTGGTCATTTAGTTTTGTGTGGGCTGTATTCTGTCCTGCTGTCATTCTCAGGATCTGAACATTATCTAATTTGCCCATATTTTTCTCCATCTCAAGACTTCAGAGCCTTGAAAGCCTACAGATTTGCTGTAAGATTGTTGCCATGTGCTGCATGCTAAAGGTAAGAAATTCAGTTAGATAAAATGATTAAAATGGATGCATTCAGGGTAATAGGAGGCAAAAGGCTACCTATCCGTTTTACTTTTATTTCTGTAGCACTGCTCTAAGTACAGCATTAAACCTTTCTCTCAAAGTGAAATATTCAGTGCAATGTCTTTGAATAATTACTGAACATGATTAAATGAATGCAGAAAAAAGTATATAAACCAGCACCTATAATATTTATTTAGGGAAGTGCATAAAACAGACTGTGCATGGAAGAAATTACATGCAATTGTGCAGGCAGGATTCGCATACCTGTATTGTATAGGCTGACACATAGTGGAAATCATGAGACTTCCAAACTTTACCTGCTGCTGTGGATAAAAGGTGGAGTTAGAAGTGTATCCAGATGCAGGATTTCTAACTTTTAGATGCTGCCACCCAAGTGATGGTCACATCTGTGGACACAGGTTGTTGCCAATTCCAGAGCGCATCACAGGGTACCTTTAAAACATGATTACTGCGGTTTCAGATTGCTTTGGTTTACATCTTTGAACTGCAACTTCAGAATACTTGAGATTCTTGTCTTTGGTATATTTCTGGGATAAAATTAGCTTAGTGAGGCTGGATAAAAGTTTGAGTAGAGCTTTTGCAATTGATTGCATTTGTATTAGTTTAGGGTTTTGGTAGGGAAAGGAATGGGGTAAAATTTTGTAGAGATGATGATGAACCCCCCCCCCCCCACAAGAGATTAAGATTAATATTAACATTTCACATTTTGCCAGTATAGGGATATTATTTAAGAAAGTAGATTGTATCCATTTATATGTGCTTTTTGCTGGTAACATATGTACAATTAAGGTTTTATGCTTCAAGATGGCTAAGACGGGGAACATTTTAAAGATTTATTTCCCTCTTGATGAAAGACTCTGTACTGTTCCCTTGTCTGACCCCAGAGATGGATCACTCCAAGGAAATTGTTAGTACTTGGTGAATGTAATTACTCTGCACTATTTTAATGAACTGAACTGTTGCCAGTTTCACATCCAACTCCATTACGTATGCAATCTGTTTTTCTGTCAAAGCATCCAGTGAACATCATTCATCACCCACCGTGGTTGTATCCAAAATCTGTTGTACATTATTGTTCTTGCTTCACTAGTGTCCTCAGTTCCAGCTTGTGGCTTATTTAGGAGACTTCACCCAAACATGGGTGTGGATGTTTTTTGTCATTGTAATTTTTTTTTTAAATCACGAGTGTGCCTGGAAAGTACATGATGATGTTAAACTAAACCTGAAAATGGCCATGAAAAAAGGAAATGGAACCCGGGGCATTGTCTTTTAACCCAGATGTTGCATCACCAATGCCAACTTTAAAAGAAAGTGTTATTTAATCAGGCTGCCTAACCTGTAACCTTAAGAGAATACAGGCATTTACCACTCTGGAAAGCTTTGATTATCTTCCTCCATCCACCTCCTTTTCCTTTTGTAAACCCAGCCTCCTTCCCCGAGGCCTCCACCACCACCTCCCATGGAAGTTATTGAAATGTCATATAGTTTTGCCTCAAAGGAGTTTACCTCATTGGCTACAAAACATTAGATTGTCTGGGACTGCTTTTTTTTGGGGGGGGAGGGCATTTTCCCTGTTGATTCTGACTTTGATCTTCCATTGCTGGCCACATTCTGGAACTTGTCAGACATTGCTAGCAAGAGCTGCATTGGTGGCCACTTCATCTCAGCCGAAATAGTGGTACAGACTGTAGTGCCAAGGCCCAGTTTCTTGGGGGAGAGAATTGTATTCTCTTCATTGAACCCCCAAGGGAAAGGACAATCTTCGCTCCATTCTGAACCTTACCATCTGAATTTATTTAAATCTGAATGTGTCTGGTTTTGGATGATAAATCTTTATAAGTTAATGCCTTTTCTCATGCACAGTATCTGAACTGAATTACTAGATATAATGTGGACACCTTATGGCACCTCTAGTTTGGGTCAGTAAAGATTACATTATTTCACTGGGGGGGTGGGCATTAGTTTCAGTACAAAGACTTTGTTCAGCATCCTCATTTCATTGTGTTAACGGGGGTGGCCACCTGCAATGCTGGTACCCCGGTGTTGAGTATTGCTACCCTTGGACAGAGTTGCGGGAGAGAAAAGCCTTGACTGAATGAATAAGAGCACAATACAGAGTCCTGACTTAAATGGTAATGTGCCATATAGGATTAATGGCTGCCACAGTCCTCCTGATTCTGCTGTATTTCTGAGGATGTGAAAATTGCACTGGATTGTGATGTGTAATTGCATGCAGATTCTGTTTGCTTTCCAACCTTACCTGATTCAGGACTTCAGTTGGTGGCTTATGTCCCCCAATTTCTTGCCGGCTCTTCCCTTTCTACAACCTAACTTTTTATAGATTCTGTAAATGGATGCCTTATTGCAGGTGGGAAGCCGTTTTTGGCTCAGAGCTGATATAAAGAGTGATACCCCCAAACCATTTAGAGCTAAAAGTGTCTGTCTAGTCAGGCATGCATAATGTGGTAACTAAATGAGCAGGGGGGCACTAGTATTTACCTTTTCACATGGGTAGGTTATACTGTTCAGCAATGGGCTGTAAACAAGGAGCATCTCTGTCAACAGCTGACAATACTGATATGAATGCGATGGAGTTTTTGAACCACTCCTGCGTTCCTTTCTTGAAGTTCTGGATTGAGGGGCTATACCTGGTGCAGATGATATGCGTTCAAGGCTTTTCAAAATCTTGACTCGTTTCCCACACAGAAGGCACACCTTAAACTTTTCTCAGTTCAGCTGATCATAGTTAAGGTAGCACGGAGGTTCCTGTACGCTTTTGGGATTGATTACAGACTTCTATAGGAGAGACCAAAACTCATTCTTGGTGATGCCTGGTGGCAGCGAAGGGCATAGTTGTAGTTTCTCAAGTCTGTTAAGTTAAAAGAAACCCTCCTTGACCTAGCAAAAGATGCTATACCACATCTAATGGGGAAACAGTTTTGGCTCAGACTTCTGGCAGCAATTGCACATCCTCTGATCCCACCTAGTTCTACAAGTTGGGGTTTCAGAGGCTGCATTCAAGCACTGTGGTAGGCCAGCATGTGTCTGCAGGTAGATCTGGGTCTTATTTTGGGTGGAATAATACCTTGTGCTACATCATATAGTTGGCTTACTGATCATTATAACCAGTCTCCCATGGAATTATTTTTTCCCCATGTTAAGTCCTGCAACACCAGACTGCAGACACCAAAATGCTTTTAAAAGTGGTGTCACAGTTTTGTGTGTTATATCTGTAATGTCACAGCTTGGTATTTGTGGAAATCTCTTCACAGTGTGAACAGTTAAGAGCTGGGTGTTTGAGATGAGTTACCTGAGAATTTCATTTTGATTTCTGCTGGTGCACTTTGACTGTTTGGCTTTAAGCAGTGCAGTGCTACATTTTGAGTATAGCAGCAGTATTGTCATTAATGTAGTGGTTTTCCCTTTCAGTACAATTGACTGACTGGATATGTTTTTTATTTAAGGGTTTGCGGAACATTGGAGGGGGATGCAGGACGGATTGTCTCCCTTCAGAAAATCTTTTTGTTTTCTGTGATGCTGTTGCATAGTCTTGTTTGGCTCTCTTGATTTTGATGTCTTTGGATCTGTCTCGGATGGATACCAGTATGATTTTTAACATCTTTTCTTTTACAGTTAAGGTCCATTCATTGGGGGTTTCAGACCAACTTTGTTTATGAGAGGGCAGGATTGTGGGCCAGCATTATTTTGTTAAACTTTCGTTAAAGGAGTCCTGCATTTCCTTCCTTTGGAGAAACCTTCCCCTTTGAGGGATCTGAATGCTGTATTTTTGGGAGGCTTGCATCCTCTTTTACCTCTGACCTTGAAGTGTTAATGTTCATTTCAAATTAAATGATCTACTTGGTGGCCAAAATCTCGACATATAGAATGTCAGAATTTTAGGTTCTCAATTGCAGGGAGCCATGTCAAGCTTTCATAAGAGTGAGTCCCTCTGGATGAGTCCATACTACAGGCAGTTTGAGTTGTCATCGAACTGTTCCATTTATCTCCCATTTTAATTTGTGGAGATAGCAATAAGAAAAGCCCTTCACATGCTTCATGTTCTGCATGAGCTGAATTGTTGCCTGAGGTTGATGTGCAAAGTTGATGTGCAAAGTTGATGTGCAAAGTTGATGTGCAAAGTTGATGTGCAAAGTTGATGTGCAAAGTTGATGTGCAAAGTTGATGTGCAAAGTTGATGTGCAAAGTTGATGTGCAAAGTTGATGTGCAAAGTTGATGTGCAAAGTTGATGTGCAAAGTTGATGTGCAAAGTTGATGTGCAAAGTTGATGTGCAAAGTTGATGTGCAAAGTTGATGTGCAAAGTTGATGTGCAAAGTTGATGTGCAAAGTTGAGGAAGATGCAACAGTTTTTTCCTCTTGCTTCAGTAATAGAAGGGCCTATAGTTGCCAGAAAGACCATTTTCCAATTATTTTGCTGACTTATGTTTTGCATTGAGCAGCTAAACACACTTTGGCAAATGCTGTGTTCCCAATCCATCCCAGTAGAGTAGTATCTGCCTTCAGATCATACTTAAAAATTGTCCTCACTGCAGACTTTAGAACTGTGGCTAAATGATATTCTGGATGCACTTTTACCTAGTATTATTGTCTTCACTGCAAATCTAGAATCTGACTCTCCATTAGAAAGGACTACATAATTATCACTGGGTGTGTACATTTAGAAACAGCACTGGCATTGGTTTCCTATGGAAAACGGTGATTAGGAAGTTTCTTTATTGAGTTGGTTCTTTGCATTATAAGTTGAGCAATAGATTAGCTGAAAGACTAGTCTGTTTTCCCCAACAGAATGGGAATGGTAGTCTGTCAATATACTGAAGGGAATGGCTGTTCATTCAAGAGCATTTTTGTACATCTGCTCTCCTTTAGTGTTTAACTAGGCTCTCTCTCACAAATGAGACCCACAATTACAAGTGCTTCAGTCCTGAAAAGTGAGTGACTTCACAATAACTATAACAGATGTTTAAACTTGCTGTAACACTTCACCCACAAGATGCGATCCAAACCAGTGTCTCCCCTGCCGGCATCCAGTTGACTGAGTCACTCTCCTCATGAGGCCAAGTGCAGACTCATTCCCAGGTCGGGTGAGAGCCGTAAAGCCCCATTTGTTTCTGGCTTGAGGCAGAGCCCAGTTGGCTCATTTTTTCTCAAGGAGGAGAGACGCAGGTGTGAGGGAGAGCCGAATGTGTGTGAGTCATGCAAGTTGACCTCCTCCCCCTTACTGTAGCAGGTGGCATGCTGGCACACAGCAACAAGTTTGCCAGTTTCAGCATAACACTGACCCTGGCCTGTAGCTGTCACTTACAACTTCTGTACACTCCTGTAGAGGTTAGTGATGCAACAGTCACACTACCAGCCATCTTCCTTAGGGTGAGCTGACAATGGGTGCCAACTTCCCTACTCTGACACAGTTCTTCCGTTCCTGGATCAGGTAATCAAACTCTGGTTATGTGGATTATAGAGAGGGCTTTATCTCTCTATACTGCAGGGCTATAGCTCAGTACAGCACAAAGAAAAAAATGTTTTTCTCTGCAATTAGGCTTTGCCTCCGCACCCCCCCCCAAAGAAAATCCTTGCTCATTGTAGTATAGACTAACTCGAAGATCTCCACACTTTGGAGTGAGAGTACTGTGACGGTACCACAGCATTGGACTTGGGTTGTGTTTCCCGAAATCCCAGTTAAAGTACCTCTTTCTCTCACTTCCAAGAATCACAGCTAGAATTATGGGAATATGAACAGGCGTCTATTGCATGGTTTGGGACTAAAAGTGACTTGCTGTACAGTAACTTTTAAATTGCCTAATGATTAAAAGCTTTCAGTAAGTAAGCCAGTAAACAAACGCATACCAAAAGAGTGGCTTTATTTTAATAATGTGTTAATGATTGCCAGATATATAATGAGATATATTGACTCACTTTGTCAATACAAAACAAAATAAAAAAAAAACAAAATGTGTAAATCATTACCCACCCACCTGCCCAGCCCATCTGCTGCCAATTTAAAAAAAAAAAATTGAAGTGCATGATTTCTCACACTGTGGTAAACTATCCATTCAGTAGCAGGGCCATATTTCTGTGATATTGTCTCTTGTCTCCGCACCTTCATCTCTGCAGACTGAAAGAAAAAGGAAGAGACAGAGAAAAGGGGGGAAGAAAGCACACCTTTACTTTTTTCTTGGTCACATTATTTCAGAAGTTCAAAGTATAACCTGCAGCAAACCAAAATTCAAGGTATTACTGATAATGTGGTTAGAACAATGAGACGTACACGGTGTTCTTAGTAAAGCACACAATAAAATGTAGTGTTCTCTTAACTGCCTTCAGTTTATTGAAGTGTCTGAAAAATGGTGCTGTAGAGGTTCTGGTTAAAATTCTCAGTTTAGCTGCAGCGTACATCCGCTCATTTTTGCATTTTTTATTGAACATGTTTAAGTGTAAGCTATTTAATAGATTCTTCGGTTCATAGGTTGGTACTAGGCTATTGGCCCTAGGGCCTATAGAAGCCTAGCCATAACAATTCCCTGGCTATTTCTTCCCACAGTATTTACTTCCCTGGACCCCTGTCTAGCAGGGCGACTGACATGATCCCCGGGATGAATTTTCTATCTCCCATCTAATCATCCAGGTTCCTTTTCAAGAGGGCCAAAGAGGTGCTCTGCTTGACATGTATGGGCAGTCCAGAGTCTGTGGAGTCTCTGGGTCAAGAACATATCCCTCAAGCATGTTTTGTTTTAGATCCCTGGAGCGTGCCTCTGAGAGATTGGGATTTCTTTGTGTAGCATGTCCAACAGCTCTGGGTTTGATGTGACCTTGTATGTTAAGCAGAGGTGGTCTCTGAGTAGATGATATATGACAGAGTATAGGTGGAGTTTTTTTTAGATGGTCAGCATAGGGCATCTGCTTTAGGCCTGTGATTCTTTTAGTGAGGTATTTCTGCGGCCTTTCCAGTTGTTGCAGATGTCTTGAGAGGTACATAACAAACTGGGCGTTGTATTCTATAATGGGACTATTGAGGGCTGAGTACAGTGGGACAATGACTTTTTTTCTGGATGAAAAGCCCTTGTTGATGAGGTGTGCCACATAGAAGGATTTCCTTACTGTTGTGCGATGTGGTTATCAAAGGTGAGACCACTGGCCACCTGTGTCTCCAAGTCTCTTATCACACTTTCGGTGTTTAGTGTACTGCCACCTGTGTGGTAATTCACAGATACATGTTTTTTTCCCCAAAGGGCATAACTATACATTTCTTGGCATTGAGCTTGAGCCCATGGCTCTGGCATCAAGCATTTGTTTCTCTAAGGCCCTTTTGTAGAATATCCACATCATTTGAGGATTCAGTAATGACTCCCAGTTTGCAGTCATCTGCAAACTTTGTTAGCCAGAGTCCCTTGGTGTTGGCCTGTACTTCAGAAAAGTAGATGCCAAACAAGAGAGGTCCCAGGACTGAACCCTGAGGTACTCCACTTGTCTAGAGTTGGATTTCGCTTCAGCTACTTTTACAGTCTGGGTTCTGTCAGTAAGGCCAGTTGGCAACCCATCAAGTGATGTAGGGATTAATGCCCAGCTTAGTAAGTTTATCTATGATTCCTGAGTGGGGGATGGTGTCAAAGGCCTTGGCGAGGTCCATATAGGCTGTGTGGACCACCTTACCCTCGTCTACGCCTCTGGAGACTGATTTGAGGAAGTCTATCAGGTTCAGGAGACATGGTTGGCGCTTTACAAACCCAAACTACATGGGGTCTAGTGTTTGAAGGTTGCCAATGTCTTTGTTTAGAAGTTCCATGATAATATGTTCCGTGGCCTTGCAGATCAGGCTCGTCAGACTGATGGGGCAGTAGTTCCTGGGATCCAAGGTGGATCACCCTTGTGGAGTGGGATAACTGTAGCTGTGCGCCACTCCGTGGGCATGAAGCCTGAGGTGAGGCTATGATTAAACATAACACTTGGGTGAGGTGCCAGTTCATTTTGTAGTTCATGTAGTACACAGCCTGGGATGTCATCTGGTCCCATGGATGCTGTATTCTTAGCTTTGGAGAGTATTTTTTTTACCTGTGTGGCCATTATTACCAGAATCTTTTAGTACTGGCATGGCCCCTTTAGGGGGTGAGAGGGGGGGTGAAGTTTGCACTGAATCGATCTGCCAGGATTTTGGCAATATCCTTGGGATCAGTATTTTTAATGCCATTCTGTTGTAGCTCATAGTAGATCTGACCATTGCCATTTAGATTCTTGACATAGCTATAGAATGCCTTGTGATCGTCTTTGGAATCTTTGGGAATTTTCTTTTCGTAACTAGCTTTGGAAGATTTTGAGGGATCTCAGCTTACTGAGGCTGGTAAGGGAGTTTTTTGCATCCTGGGATTTTCCTGTTTTCTGCCACAGTTTCTTCCTTTGTTTTAAAGTTTGTTTATGGCAAGAGACCACCAGATTGGCTTCCTTGTTTTGGAGAGTGTCTTGGTACTATTGGGGATGGCATGATTCATACATGAGTGGATGTTTTCATACAGTGCCTTAGTGTAGGATTCAGCAGTTGAACTTTCAGTTCCCGTCTGCATGTGTGTCATGAAGTTTGTCACTTCTGACTTGAGTAGCATGAAGTTGGCTTTGGAGAAGTTTTTTTATGGAGGTTTCCTTACTGGGGGGTGGGGGTCGGATGTGGATGTCAAGGGTGATTAGCTTATGGTCAGACCTGACCAATGAGGGGGTGACCTTAGGTGTGGAGCATCGATTTCCCATGTTGGTAATGACCGTCTCTAGAATATTGGAGTCCCTGGTGGGACTAAGGATTAGTTGATCCTGGACATTGGAATTTATGAATTCCAAGAACTGTTGGGCAAAGTTGGTACACGAGTAGTTTTCCCAGTTAATGGCAGGGTAGTTGAAATCACCCAGTATTAGGTTGTCTCTTAATATTTTCCAGTATGTTTAGAAAGGTCTAGTGAGAATTGTGGGGCATGGTGGGGGATCTGTAGCAAGCTACAGTTTGGAGTGCAGTCTTACCTAGTGTTAGTTGGACCTGGAGAATTTGACGCATTGTGTTGTGAAACTAGCCTGTTGTGAATATCCTTTGTGAATATGGACACTCCTCCACCTTTAATGTTTTGGTCCTGGTATGGTGGCCAAAAAGTGTGTTGAGTTGTAGCCTGGTACTGCAGGGGTGCTCTCTGGAGCCTTGAACCCGGTCTCCGTTACTGCACTGATATCGATGTTCTCCATTTTTAGGAGTGCTTCGAGAGAGTGCATTTTGAGGTTTAGACTTCAAGCATTGAGTAGCATTACCTTCAGATTTTGCATGCTTGTACCTGTTATGGTGGTGGTTTTGTCCTTTGAACTTTGCCTAAAAAAGGCACTATAGGGATGGCAAGAGCTTTAGCCAGTAACTGTAATCCCAGGGGTGACAGGTGCAGACCATCTCTGACAAAGCATTGTGGTCTGTCAATCATGTCGTCTCAGGCAGACAGATACTGAATGCACTTTGAAAGACACCAGAAGCTTAGCCAATTGTTGAAGTCAATCATTTTGTCCTTATACTGTGGTATCATTCTGGGTGAAGGCAGGATGCTACTCAGGGCTAGGGTCATACCTTTCTGGGCCACATGATCCGAGAGCTCTTCCATGTCTCTTTTCATGTAGTCCAGGGAGGTACATCTCATGTCATTCACTCCAACATGGACAATGTCAGTGTCATATTTGTACTACTTGTGGAGTGACTTGAGTGCATGCGTTATGTTGCGGATCCTGGCACCCGACAGGTAACTAACTGTAATTTTCTCCTTGTTTAGCCGGGTGAGTTGGGAAATCAGTGTGCCTGACTATAGAGTCACCTATGACTAAAGTGTTGGGTACGTTGTCTTGACTTAGGGGCTGTTGTTGGGTGGCACACTGGTGTTGTGAGCTATGTGACACTTTGGTTTTGATTGGTGTTTGTTTGCGTTTCAGCTTCGGAGGTCCTTGTTGCTCGGGCAGCTTACTGTTAAGGGCCTCAGCATATGTGGGTTTAGTGTTGCTGTGTGTGGGTGTTGGTGGTATGGGTTTAGAAGGGCTGTGTGTTGCTTGAGGTGTAGTGCAGGTGTTTACCTTCTCTTGACTGTCTAGCACAATCTTTGGTGGAGAGAGAGCTTTGCTTCCAGTTTGGTTATGTAAGTACATCAAATAGGAGAGAGAACTGTCTGTGTTAAAGTGGTGCACTGCATTGGTTAAGTGGATTGACTTCTTGCTTTCTCACAACCTTGTTTAAGATACTGCCCTGTGGGTCTGTTTTCAAAGCATCTGATTCTGAGCACTTGACATGTAATTGTTATATATATGTAATGCGTGTGTTTGTGCATTTTATTCTGTAGGCATTAAGGTAAATTCTGATTTGTTTAAGCACTTGGTATACTTAAGTACGTCAATTGTTAGATTCCAAAATGTAGGACATATTCTTGTTACACAGTCATACTGCATTCAGTGTGTAAGCATTTTGCAGTGGTGGTTAGAATGCCTAAAGATTGTAAGTACTGTACTTCATGATACATTTTTGTTTCTGCCACTGCATTGAATTAAAGTGCTTTTCTTTCATAAACTGTTGGTAGTTTATTCTCCTGCTTTCTTCTGCACTCTTCTAGACTGATGCCCTGACCTCATTGTAAAAGGTCGAGTCAAGTGAGATTTAGTAGCCAGATTTTCAAGTCAAAAGCAATTGCTGCTGAATTTAATCAGAAATATAATGCCTTTGCCTTGGCGAGTTTCCTTCCAAAATATAAAGATCCCATACATGTGCTTGTAGAAAATGTCTGCTATAGTGGATTCTGACAGATAATTCAGATATGACTGAAACCGCATTTGCATTTGTTTTTTTTTTCAGTAGCTGTGCTACTTTTGTATTCACCATTTAAAATGCTATAGTGTGTTTTTATTTCTATTTTACACATTTCCAGAACTTTTGTACATTAAACTGTTCTGTACATATAAAGCTGTTTTCTTGTTTTCCGTATTTCCACCATATATGTTTTAAAAGATGGAAGGGATGGAGAAAATTATTTATTTTTTTGCTGCAATCTCACATATGCATATGCTCAAACCATTACTCACCGAGACCTGCCTTTTGACTTGCTCTGCATTAGACTTCCTTAGGAATGAAGGGGTAGGATCAGGGCACCTGTATCATTCTGTGGGGGGTGGAGCATTGTTATCCTTAAGTTGTTCTAGTTGGAGAGTCCCATGTAGTGAGAAGGGAGTGTCATGTTTAGCATGTGACAATCTAGCATTCTGTTATGGGGCTCAGTAGTATGAGCATATTCCTCAGTCATGTAAGGAAAATTCCTGTTCTGTTGTAAAAGCCTGCAGACTTGGGCTTGTCTGCATAAACCCACTTGTGTGACTGTTGCTTCCCATGGAGTTTTGCGTTATGGAGGTGCTTCTTGGTGACCTTTTCCCACCCCAAGAAGAAAATAATTGAATGCTTATCCCCCCCTCCTTCTCCATCCCACTCAGCTCACCCCCTGGTGAGGCACTGATTAAACTTGGGGTGCCAGCATTGCAGGTGCTCACCCTAACCTTCTGTCTGAGTCAGCTATGACAGAAACCTCATTTGTATTAACCTGTTTTTAGAAGGAAGCTTTTCATGTTAAGAGCATTAAGACACGTCTATTTCAATATTAAATGGGGTTGGATGGGATTCAAGGATCACTTGTACAGGGGAGTAATCCTTGAAAAACACAGGTTCTTTCAAGAGCTGGAGGCAGACACGGTTATGTATTTCAATTTGCCTTTAAGAAAGTAATCAGAAGGATATTTTGTGCATGTAAGATTAGCTTGAATACAAGATCGATTTTTGGTGAAGGTATGAAACATATTCGACAGTGCAGGTGTATACTTACCTGCTAGGATTTTTTATTTGTAAGTGATTTTGTTTCGTTCAGCTTTTCTTTGTTGTGCATCTGTTAACCATCATATACAAAGTGAATGTGTCCTGGGTGAGGAAATTCTAGCTTTATCTTTGTTGCCCTCTTTAGACGGACCCCTATTGTGCTTCCCTTGTAGACATTTAAAAAGAAAAAACTTTGAAAAACTCTCATGAACTTTGGCTTTCTTTCAGAAATGTACAGTGTCTGTAACCCATTGTGATGCCTGTTGCATATTCAGTGCTGCAGATGTGTGGACCCTTCCTGTATTACTACTACTGCTTCACTCGCTTTACTTTTTCTCCTGCAGGGCCCTTTCTCTTCGTGGAAGAAAATGGTGAGATACTATGAACATTACAGGTTCATAGGTGATTATTAGGCTAATGGCCCAAGAGGCTTTACAAGCCTAGCCAGTAATACCTAGGATATGACAGTACTGTATATTAATTCTTTAGGGTAGTGGTTCTTTGGAGTCGAGTCACTTTACAGACTGCCTCTGTCCATAAGGGACATGGGCTGTACCCAGAGAATGAATTTATGGTTCCCCATCTATTTATCCAGATTCTTTTTGAAGAGAGTAAGGGACAGGCTTTGTTTTACGAAGATGAAAAGTTTATTCCATAGATGAGGTAGCCCTTGGGATTCAGATCTCTCTCCAGCAAGCTGTTAGTCACGTATAAGGTTCAGGTCCATGGAACACAACACTTGTATAATTTTTCTTGCAAATGTATAACATTTTTATCAGGGCTGGATCAGAGAATGCTCTGTAGGTTAGGCATAAGTCATCTGTCATTAAACGATATGAGGTAGAGTAAAGGGACAGAACCTTTAGTCAGTCTGCATAAGGCATGTGTCCTACACTTGATATTTTTTAGTGAGAAACTTGTGGGGCTGCTCCAGTTCGTGTAAGTTTATAGTTGGGTGCGTGCAGAAAGGAGCATTACACTTTATTATAGGCCTGATGAAGGTAGAGTACAGTGGTAGTATGACTTCCCTTGATCTTGATGCCATGCCTTTACTTGTAAGTTGAGCCCCACAGAAGGATTTCCTCACTACTATAGGTACCTGGTGGTCAATGTATAGGTAACTGTCTGTGTTCATAGGTCCTTCACCACTGGTCCTACTTTTTAGGGGTGTACTATTAATATTCTAATTTGCAGGGATGTCTGATTTACCAAAGGCTATGATTAAACATTATTTATTTATTTATTTATTTTACATTTGTTTACCGGGTTAATCCAACTGGATACATATCCATTTTCAGCAGAGACCCGGGGAGATAAGCTCCACAGTAAAAACAGGACTTTGACTTGCATATAGATAAATTCTTGATAAAACAATTAGAGACCCAAAATAAACATAGCCATTGCCGGTCAGAGACCCGGGGAGAAAAGCTCCACATTAAAAAATCAAGACTTTGATTTGCATAAAGAAATAAATTCTTGCTAAATTAAATTAATTCTTGATAACATGATAGGAAGAGACGACAATTTAAACAGAGCATAAGTTAAATAGTCCAGTGATATATAGGAAAGTGAAATTGGGCTACACTAGACAATATTGAGGATTAAGATTATAAGCTCAGAGGAGAAGGATGAAGTTTTTATCCCATAAGTCGCTCATAGTAATTATGAGAGGAAGGCAGTCAGAGGAACTAGAGATGTTATAAACATGTTATTATGGGGATCTAGTGGAAAAAGAGAAGTTAGAGGGAAACGACCAGAGGGTGTTTGTGGACTTTTAGGACTAGTCCGGTTTAGTACAAGGACATAGCCAATGAGCTTTTAAGAATAATTTAAGATTACTTTTGAACTGGTTGAGAGAGGTAGTTAGTTTTAGGTTATTAGGAAGGGAATTCCATAGTTTTCCAATGGAATTAACATAGAGAGCATCTCCACCTAAGTTGTTAGATTTGGTAGTTTGTACCAGGACACTATGTGAAGATCGGAGGCAGCTAAGATTGGTGTAGGGGGGGGTTAAAGGTTTGTTCAGTGAGGGGGTTTTCTCTGGTTCCTTAATTATTTTGAATGCTTCAGTAAGTTGGTTAAGTTTGAGAAGATTAGGGAGTTCTAACCAGTCAAGTTTCTTTAGGTTAATGCAGTGATGAGTACGGTACGGTTCTCCTGTAACGAATTTGGCAATATGGTTATAAGCAATGGAGAGTTTATTAAGCTCAGTTTTATTGAGGAAGGAAAGTACCGGAGAGGCATACAGTAGGGTGGAGAGGAGGTGTGTATGTGCTATGGTTAGTTTGGTATTGGGAGTTAGAAAGTTCTTAATTCTGTACATGGAACCAAGTTTCTTGTTTACTGTCTTTATAGTTTGACTGATGTGCAAGTCAAATTTGAGCTTGTGATCTATAATGATGCCTAGTAGTTTGGTGTTGGTAACAGGCTCTATGATGGTGCCATTAGTGGACTGAACATGGAAGGTCATATTTTTAATGAGTGAAGGGTGTTACCCTAAGGAAGTGGTTGAGGAGGGGAAAATTAATAGTAACTTGGTTTTTGTTGGATTCAGGATAAGTTTCCATTCTGTGAACCATTTTTCAACTGCAGCAAAGCAGTTTTGGGTGGCTACCTGGAGATTATGGAGAGAAACGTCAGAGCAGATTAGTGTGGAGTCATCTGCATATTGAATGCAGGTGGCTTTGGGGATGACTAAATAGAGATCATTTATGAATACGGAGAAAAGAAGGGGACCAAGTATAGAGCCTTGGGGAACACCTATGGTGTTAGATAGTGAGATAGCTTGCTTTGCCACTGGACTGCTTGTTGTCTACCTGAGAGGTAAGCATTAAACCAGCTTAGGGCTGAGTTGTCAAGGTGAAGGGTTTCGAGGGTGTGGAGCAATAGTTGATGGATGACCATGTCAAAGGCTTTTGACAAGTCCAGAAAGAGAGCAGAAGTAATTAATTTGTTATTACAGTTACAGTTGACTGAGTCAACAAAGGAGAGGAGGGCGGTAGTTGTACTGTGATGGGGGCAAAAGCCATGTTGAGTTTTGGACAAAAGATTGTTTTGGGTAAGATAGTATAGGAGTTGCTTGTGAACACACCTTTCCATTATTTTTGCTATTGGGGACAATATAGCTATAGGTCTAAAGTTTGAAATTTCCATGGAGGAGCCACCCTTGTGAAGTGGGATGACATATGATATTTTCCAAAGAGAGGGAATTGTAGCCTCTGTTATAGTTCTGTTTATCAAGATTGAGATAGGGTAGGCTATAACATCTGATGCTATTTGTAAGTATTCGGCCGGGAGACGATTGGCCGATAGGCTGGATGGTTTAAGTTTCTTCAGTAGGCTTCTGATATAGGAGGTGGATATTGGTTGAAGGTTAAAGGCGGGTGGAGATTTACCAATAGCATTGGTTATGGAGGAGGAAGAAGAAGGTAACTGACTGGCTATAGGGACTGGATGGTTTCAGTGAAAAAAGAGTTTTAGCATTTAGTCCTGTGATCTTGGTGAGCCAGAGGCTGCCAACATTGGCCTTCACTTCAGAGATGTATATACTAAAAAGGTGGTGCCCCCAACACTGAGCCCTGTGGGGGACACTGCTAGTAGCAATTTTTTTTACTGGAGGTGGATTCGCCTATCTGGCCAACATGTGTCCTGTCATTGAGCCAGTTGCTATCTGTCGGACAATGTAGGGATTTATGCCTAACTCAGTATGTTTATCGATGATCCTCAAGTTGGGAGTGTGTCGAAAGCTTTAGCCAGGTTTAGATAAGTAAGAAAGTCACCAGAGCCATGGTTGAGGGTAAAACAGTACACACCAAAGTGAGCAGGCAAGGACCTCTCTTTGGCAAAGCTAAATTGGGTGTGGTTCAGTGTTTGGAGAGTTCCTTTGTCATTATTAAAGTCCATGATAACTCTCTCCATAGCCTTGCAGATAAGACTGATCAAGCTTATGGATATGTAGTTCCCTGGGTCAGTTGATGCCCCCCCCCCCTTTTGCAGAGAGATGACTGTTGCAATCCTCCAGTGCTCTGGAACAGTCTGTCTAGAGGCTGTGGTTAAAGTTTCTAGTGGCCTTGACAGATTCTGTCTTAAGCTTTTTAAGAAGCATCCTGGAATGTTGTCAGGACTTGTGGAGGCTGGGTTTTTTGGCTTTAGCAAGCAAGGACCTGTTCCCTCATAATGACTGGTAGGGGATGGTTGTGAGTATTTCTTTGGGTGTGGTAGGAGATGATTTGGGGGGAGGCATTTTGTACTGAACTTCTCGGCTAGCAGGTTTGCTATAATTACAGGATGGGTATAAATGATGCCATTCATGATTAACTATACATTGCTAAACATTTCCCCTGAAGTTACAAACAATTAAAAAAAAGCCTTTTGCACTCTTTTTTTGTCAGTGTCTGTCTTATCTTTAATAAATGATACAAAGTGAGTTAGTAGGTGGCGTTAGTGACTACCGATAACACTGTTTGGGTGTCTTCAGGTGGTAGTGTGTGTTATACTTGTGTCCCATCCACAGCAGGTTATTCAAAGCATGCTACAATTGTTCTGCAGCCTCATGTCCCATATGTATACTAGTTATAGAAGCCAGAAGTGACTTAATGAATTAAGTTACTATCAAGAGATGAGCACTTCTATGCTTCTAGGAGGATGCATGCAGAGCAAATGACAATTGCATCCAGAGTGTCTGGAATCCAAAACAGTGCATTGTTACAACACATGTAAGCACTATGTTGACAGCGGTATATATAGACTGGTTCCAACATGTGGGTGAATGTCATAAAAATTTATTGTACTGCTAAATGCTAATTTTTTTTTTTTTTTTTTTTTTTTTTTTTACCTTAAGTGTTACTTCTGTCAAATTACACAGAGTAAATAGGCATATACATTCTGTATAAATTTAGCACTTCTAGTTAGTACAACAAAGGGGCAAAGTTTTCCACAAGCTCCAAAACCAGTACTCATCATTGTACACCACTGCAAATTCCAGACAGGCTAGAATTCCCTTATCACTTACTCTGTATCCAACTCGCAACACTGCACAACATAATCAAAAAGCCCCTAGCCTGTCCTGTCCTGCCCTGCCCTGAACAACATAAACTTTACAACCCCATTAGAACCCTCAGGTCCGAAGAAGAAAAGCTTCTCACCATCTCCAAAGCCTCTAAAATACCTGGACAGAGCCGGTACTCAATGTAGCATGTAACTTGCTTCAGTTATTGACCAGAACTATTTCAGATCTAGTAGCATTTACAACATGCCTAAAGCAACATCTTTGCAACTCTTGGCTTTGCTCGTGCTGTACTCCTGGCTGATCACTCATGCACACTCTCCCTCCCCCCGTTCTGTATACTCTACATTCCACTTACCCAGCACTACCTAAGATTAACTAACTGCCCCCTAACATTTCTCAACTACTAACCCACCCTCTATTTCCTACATCTGTTCCCTCACTTCATCACTATAATATGATTAATATAATCTCCCCATAAAATGTACAAGAACCATACCTATTGAATTTATCTTAATAAGCCTTCAAATGCATGTACTGTATGTATATATGATTTGCTTCCTCTGCCAGTACTTAATGGGTAACAATGAACTACTCACTATATCACAAAGCTCTTTCAACAGATTGTACCAATAACCTAAATCCAGATTGTATAATGTGTTATACATACATGATTTTGATTTCCTCTGATCTCTAAATACTGTTTTTTTTGTCTCTTACTGTAACTGCAAGAATTTAATGCATTCTGTTTGTACTGTTGGAACTTTTCTCCCTGGGCCTTCCACTGCAAATGGGTTCTTCGGACCCAGACGACCATCCCGGTAAACAAATGGTGATATTTCTGCATGGTATTGTTTTTTTCCTGGATTCTGTAAATTCACAGTGATGCATCATCTTCGTTTCTTTTCCTTCCTTTAGCAAAGCAGGATTTATAATTTAACATGCATCTAGTTTTTTTTTATAAAACTGTATTAGAATTTTTTGAAAAGTTGACTGTTTTTCTGTTTTTCTTTAGTACTGGTCGTTACGTTTTTTTTTTTTTTCTGAATATATCTGGAATCCCTTAACGTTTCATCATGTGAAGCAAAAACTTGTTTAACACTTCAAATTTCACTGCCAGATGCAGAATGGAAAGTATAAGGGAGGAAAATTTACATTTAATAACATGTTTAGTGTAATTTCACCCCGTACTATTCTCCCACAAAACAATCTTTATTCTTGATGCTATAATCCTCTTATCTACAACCCTCATCTTGTCTTAAGGAAGTCTTCTCAGTTGACTTTCACTGTTGATAGCAAATTGTAGTCCATGTTTTGGATCAGAGACTGTACTTAATTTCCTTAAAGCTTTTGAACAATGATTTGTAAATGCATGCCAGATGAAGAAAACAGCCATTTCCCCATGTAAATGAATGCAGATATGTATAGGATGATACTGTCTCATGCTGCTTGGTTCTCCTGCTCACTTCCAGTTAGAAGGGGGGTTGCCTTTCTTGTGCGGTTTTCTTGTCATCTTTTATAAATTTTGGTATTTGCTTTGATGCCAGTTTCTTCCCCATATCTTAAAAAGAAAAAAATTAGCATTGTTTATAAATGTTGTTGGGTGTTGGTGTGTGTCCATATGTCTCAAAAGTCAGTGATTTTGCAGAATGTCTTTGATTTACTTCATATTTTGCAGTGTACCTTGTAAAATTGTAATTAGTAAATCACTGATAATTGGTCATCTGTCAATAATGCCAGGCAATAGTTTCATACTTATTCAGAAAATGAATGTTAATGCTGTGCTCTAGTAGCTTAAGTAAATTAGGATAATATTTAAAGTGTCCTTGATGGATATATGTATATATCTATGTATATCTGTGTTTGTGTGTGCGCGTGCATGCATTTATCCCACAATATTCTGAATGCTTTCCATTCTTATACACTTGTTTGGCAGTATAGGCTCTAGCCCACTGCGATCCTGAATTGGGATAAGCAGTTATTGGAAATGGATGCTTTCTGTATAGACTTCATTGTATAATGCATGATCAGTTTGGTGTCTGCAAAGCCTCTTTAATGTCAATTCAGTGGATATACTTTATGGATTGTGATCAGTGAGTAAGGTTGGCGCTCACTCTTTTTGCTGTTGCAATTTGTGGATACCCAGTAGTCCAGCATTAAAGCAGAATGTGTTACTTCAAAAAATTCTGAAATGAGCCATCCTACAATTCCAGAACATAACACATTTTCTAGAGTAGGAAATAAGAAAAGAACATTGAATACAGTTGTCTTACGTTGCTGTCTGTATCAAGTCTTGATAATTACTTTTAACAGCTAAGCTTGCATAATGGTGGAGCTGACTTATGAATAGTTTACCATTCCTCCAGGAAAAAAACAGAAAACTTTAAAAGCCAGTTTCAGTGTTTCAATGTATGCAGCATGAAGTCATTTTCTCTTTTTCCAAGTAAAGTGCAATAGCTGGAAGGAAACTGCCTATTTTTGTTAGTGTTACTAGTTAAAGCTAGACTGACTTTTAGCGGTGTCAAACCACAGTCCTGAGAGCAGGAATAAACCGTGCAAATGTAAAAATATTCTTTGAAATAATTACAAAAAATAACTCTTATTTAATGATAGTCATCCATGACTGTATTAACTGATAACCTGTTTCTTAGGTTTGACTGTTTAATTAAAAAGAAAAGGGTCTCTAGTGGGATCATTATAAAACTGTCTGGAATCCCAAAGGATGGATCTATAACTTCAAAGCCAGAAAAGTAGGGCATATCATCTTCATATTACCAGATAAAACATGACATTTACAAGGCCTGTGTCTCGAACTAAGAAATAAAAGCCTGATTTTTATGTGGATCTGCGGTGTTATCCTTTAGAGGCCAAAGGCAGGCCATCACATCAGCTAATGTCCAATATCACTATATGAAACATCAGTTTACATTTCAGTGACAGTGATCAGAGTAGCAACTGGAGAGTTTGTACTTTAAGTGCCTGTGGCTACGGCTGCCAGTGCAGCAGATGACCTAAGGCTTAATATCATCTTGTGTAAGGCTAGAAGACTGATCATAAAGAATTCCTTTTTTCCTTTGTTAAATGAAGTCCCACCTTTCACAGTAGATTTAGATGAAATACATTTTTCTTAATTTAGAATAAAAACTTTACTTAGGAGTAGTGTGTCTAGAAAGTGGTTTATAGTTTGATATAGTTCTAGTCATGATACATTTTAAATATATATATATATATGTGTGTATATATATATATATGTAAGTAGTTGCGTGTATGTGTGTATATATATAGGTACTTGTCATTGCTAGTGGACACTGCAGTAGTTCATACCCCAAAATTTGCTCCATTAAAATAGTAGGGTAACAGGTGCAGAAGATGCATGTAACAGTTGCAGTTTTTGTACATCTAGTCAAATCCCGTATTCCTATGGATGGTCACTGCAAGAAGGGATTTCCTTTTGCTCCATGGTTTATTTCCCTGGAGATCATTATCTTTAAAAGCAGCAACATAGCCATGTGCTTTGAATATATAGGGGGATGTGCTTCCTCAGCCCCCCCCCCCCGAAAACAAATCTGAAATTTGTGAACTCTCATTGCTTCACTGGAAAATGTATTCCCATCAACTCCATTCATACATTTATCATAGATCTCCGCACTGAGTTTTTCAATTTCTTATGTACTGTTTTTCCTTGCTTGTACTCTTGCCAACCACAAATATCTTGTTTACCTCACTTGGTAGTCTTCATTTATACTACCTTGTTTACTTCATTACACGGTGAAATTATTCAAGTTTCTCAATTCAAATGAGTACTAGTTAGGAAAGAATGCATTGTGCTATGATTCTCCAGACTGACATGACCTGTTCTGCTTTTGTTTTTTCCCTTCCTTCTGTAATTTGTTTTGTGAACTATGGTTCTCTCTCTAACAAATGCATTGGGCTTAAGCCAATTTTGATTTTTTTAAACTAAAAGTGCATTCATCCATAAATTTTTCCTAAATCGGTAGAAATAAAAGAATGTTTAGTACTGCACATGCAGTTAGAGCCGTCAAATGCAGAAGTGAACACTATGAGCAAATCTCCAGGCAATGCCATTTTTATTGCACTTAGCTGGCCTTGTGTTATGACAAGGCTTTATTCACTGCTTCTAAAGAAGGGATTTGCTCTCTGAGCTACTCTATCCTGTTGTGTGTTTTTCATGAAGACTGAGATTTAATGGGTTAATAAGAGTATGTTATATGGCTGCTGTCATGGGAATCGTAAGGGTCCAAAGCAAAACTATATTTTAATGGAAGTCAGAGAAGCTGTGCAGTATTTCAGGACGGTCACCATTGCTACTTATAGAAATCTGAAGCACATTAAAATGAATCTTTACAGATAGTGGTGCTTTAACAACAACAGAAAAAAAACTGCTAGAGTTCATGTTTTGTTTAGCAGACAACTTTTCAGATGTGCCAAAGGAAGGTACTTTGTTCAGAAAGCTTGATAATGTTTTCATATTGTCACCAGCTTTAACCTTTAAAAAGAAAATAGCCTGAACTGCATTTTGTATAATGGAAAAAATGGTTTGGTTTGATGCAGTGGAAAATGAATAACTCGTGGAGGAAAATAATTTTGCCCCCCTCCCAAAAAAAAAAAAAAAGAAACACTTTCATCAGATTCTGAAAATTCTCACAGACTTCACTTGAGAGAGAGAAGATGAAAGTACTAACCTTTTACTGTTTTTGCTGAATGCATTTCTCCTATCTCTGTTCATTTCTCAAAGTACCTGTCGGAAGTTTTGGAGATACTTTGGACTTATTTTAATTGTTTTGAAATTTTGCATAAAAACAAGAGATTTACTTTTACATTATATTTCCTCTGTAAATTATCACAGCAATGTTAGCATACCTGCAAGAGCTGCCCCACTCATCCATTACTTCTACATTACCCTGCAAATCTACCAAATTCTTCATTACAGCAAGGTAATGATCCATTGATTTTCAAGACCATTCCTTCTCTTCCGTAAAGATCAACCCTCATGTCCTCTTTGAAGTGCCATTTGCAGTTTTCCAGTTGTATCCCTTATTCTCAAAATAGTCTTTATCTGAATTATGACTGACACTTTACCTTATCTTGCGTGTCCCAGTTGCATCTCCTTGGCTTAGTCTTTCCTCCACTGTTAACAATATTGCAGTGCTAGGAGCACTAGGATTATACTGTGATATCTGAGAGGAAAATGTAAATTTAACAGCTTCCCTCTTATGAGACTTGATCCTAATGGTGCTTAAGGGGTGCCAAACACTTACGATCAGATCTTGTACTATAGTGTGATGTGGATATCTCACCTTTGCCAACCAGTATGTAACAACCCTCCACCTCTGGGCCAGTAATCAAGGAACCTCAGTCGTCACCACTGGCACCAGTTGGGGACATCACTGGGAGGATAACACCAACAGTATCTCCAGATGCAGCTCTCTGCATCAAGTGCTGTTTCTCTTAAGACCCACACAGAGACCAAAGTCAGTATGGGCTGGTTTCTCCCTCGTTCTCCACATCCCCAATAAGACTCCCCACTGGCACAGCTACAGTGTTGGGATCTCAGCTGAGTGTCCAAGCTAAGGCCTCCAGCACCCTATCTGTCCAACCAGTGTTTCATGTCCCTGCCCAAATAGCTGACACACACAGAGATTTGATTTACACACACGCACACTGGGAAAGCCTTGCACAGTTTTACAAGCTATGTACCCTTCTGGCCAGACTATGATAGCTATGACTGCCACCAGCCACTCCTGCCAGCCACCTTAAGGCTCTTCCAAGGGTACCCAAGATATTGAGTGAAATTAATATTAATACAAATTGTAGTTTGACCAAGAGCAAAACTATTGAGTGGCCCACACTGCAACATGAAATAAATATGCAAGTGCTCTCAGAACTTAAATATTTCTACAAAGATCAGCCACAATGAAGCATTTAAATATATTTAATAATATATTTTATTTTACATTTATTTTCCGGGAAGATCCGACTGGACAAAGCTGTTCTTTTTCATCGGAGGCCTGGGGGAGAAAAGCTCCAGAACAATTGCTAACATACTATACATAAGATATTTACACATTCAGTTATAAAAATATAGCAGACAATAATATATGATTGCATAAAATATTTACATAAGCATAGTGATTTAAACATGCATTTAAAAGTATAGCAGGTAGTAACATTTGATTGTTCATACAGTATGTTTAGTAGAGATAATCTTGAAGATGTATTGAAGATAAGACAAGAAAGGAAAAACTAAAAGAGGAGAATATTTACAAGTTCATATGAGGTGCATTGACAGTTTAAGGGAAAGCTTTTCAGCTTAAATTTAATACAAATTTTAAAATTTAATTTTAACAAATGAAATTTAATAATAATGAAAGAACACAACACTAATTATCTAGTCACAGTGACAGCAGAGTTCAAAATAGGAAGAAATATTTAAAATAACATAAAGAAAAACAATAACTAAACTAAGCTTCACTATATTCCTTACTGAATCTAAGAGAATTATACTATTCCCTAATAACTTAATAGAGCAAGGCAGATGATGTGAATGGTGCTTCTTGTCAGGCACAAGACCGCCCAGACATCACTTCTGGTCATCTGACTTCTAGGGTTTCATGCAAACTCCCATTGCTGGAAGCTGTCAGGGTTTAGCCATCTACTTGTAAAAATGCACACACATGGGCTTTTGTTCATATCTGTGGCAGGTGCTGGAAGTCCTAAAACAGTTTCATGCCTCCATGCTTCCAGAGTAGTAATTTAGTTAACCCCAAAAATAATACAGACTGCTTCCTAGTGCAGGCTTTGTGCCTCTGGCTGCGTTGAAACCTGTGAGGTAGCATCTTTATGGCCTAGCCTATAAAGTGATTTAATTTCAGATATATTTTAAAGTTTGCTGGACTGAGGTTAACCTCCTGACTTCCAGTTTCCTCTATTAAAACCTATACATTTAAACGGTTACAATAGTGCATGTACATTTTTCTGTTCTGTCCAGTAGGGCACCCTGTGAATTCATTTCCAACACAAGCACTTTACAAATAACTTTTCAACACAAATGTCTGTGCAAATCAGTTTGATATACACATGACTTTGACAGTATTGACTGGCAGCAAACAGCAGTTGAAAGTTGAACAGCTACAATTTTGCTTGCAGTCTGTGCTTCACTGTCTCTGAGTTTGTTGTATTTTAGCTTTTTCTGGTAAATCACTGAGGGTTACATTTAGTAATGCCAGACATTAGAATGTCATGCTTGTTTAGAAAAATGCATGTAAGTGCAAAAGCTTGCTGTACTATTAAGTTTTAAAGTGAATGCCATCACTATTTAAAAACTGTCCCTGATTTTGTCCCCTCATTATTTTGGATTTGACCAGAGTTCTTAAGCAAAAAAGCTGAGCTGTGCATTGCTGTCTTTTAGTGCCAAGTGCATTGCCATCTTTCAAAGCCGGTAAAACTTTTTTTCTCCCACACGTTTTTTGCAGCTGATAATACACGGAGCAGATGAAGTTCAATGCACTACAAAGAATTATAATTGAGTCACCAATCATAACCTTTTATTATGTGCTGTTAAGCTTCACTCTTTAGGTAAATTTCTTGGCATCCATCAATAAGCTGGTTATGATTCAAGATCTGATCATAATCCTGCATGTAGTCCCTCTTGTCAAATGTACATATTTGTCACCATCTTTGTCATTCTTACCTGTACACCTTTTTAACAGATTTCGGTCTTAAATAATTTGTGGAACTGTTCATGTTGTTCAAAGTATAACCTTACTTTTGTACTTCATGTTAATTCTGGGGTTTTATGTGTACAGTTAGGGAGCTGAGAAACATTTCTTTAGAGCATTCTGTATGTGTTTTTTACCATATATAAAAACAGCATTTATCAGTGAATTATAAACTATCAAGTTGGTGTCCGATATTGTAAATGACGTGGTGTGCTTTTTTTTCCAGTAAGCTAACAGTGGCAAATAAGGTGTTCAAAGGATATTATGGGGTTATTTTTTGGTCAACTTAAATGTGTGTTCACCAAGATTTTATAGGTTTTAACTAGGTAATAAGGCTGTCAGAATTTTATTTTTGTGGCTAGCATACTGTACTTGTATGTGTTTGGGGGAGTAGAACATGTGTATATCAGTTATTGGTGCTGCGGTTTTCATAAGATTATCAGCAGAGGGCATGTCAAGGCCTTTTGCCACACAAGCCAACTCTCTTCTGAGCCCAGAAGCTTACTTCCTACATTTGTTGGCTCTGGTCTCCTGTTAAGCTTCCCTGCCTCCTCTGTAGAAAGATCCCTACTCCACAAGGCAAGTGCACTGGGAATGATATCTCCATCATTGCAGCAGTTTGGGCATTTTCTTTTACTGTTCTATGCTCCTCTGTGCTTATGCCTGCAGTCATCAGAGGAATAAGCAGTGGGGAGTTACGTAATCTTCAAAGACCTGTGACTCCCTTGCAAAATGGAACTCTGTTTTTTCTGGTCTCCACTCAGGGAATGTAAGCTGGAATGTACAAAACAGGCATATTGGCCCTGCTCTTCCCCCCTGAGAGAAGCGAGCAGATATTGCTTCATCATTTCTCTTTCACAAGTTGTTCCAGTCCCTGGGCCACTAGTTACATCTGTGATGTAGCTGGGGCTTTATCCCTTATGTAGTGGAGCTGGGGCTTTATCCCTTATGTAGTGGAGCTGAATACCTTCTTACCAACACTGGGCACCTTACATAGACACCTTGTTAGCTTGGATTTAACCCCCACCCCAACTTATGTTCCACTGTGTGCCACAAGGTGATACCTAGGAGTGATTTTGAGGGTATTCAGAAATATCAGACATAAACCCTTAAACTTGGTTAGAAAAGATTGCGATGAGAAATTGCCACATGTTGCTGTCAAAAATACTTATTTGATATGTGGCAGTTGCAGAGTTTCCCATTTTCCTGCAATAATTACATTTGTACTTGCCAGTTGTATAATCATGCAAGATGCATGTGTGCGCATTCGAGTGTGTATTTTTGTGTAAGAGAGAAATTAATTCAGCATCTCCCATATATACCTCTGTTTTTTCCTTCGTCTTTGGAGGGCTTCGGGAGTGTGTTAAGTTGCTGAAATTGGACCTTGTTGTTTAACGGGACTTACCAAAGACCAGTTGGCATAATGTTTAAGGTCTTTGCCTCCCATGCACAAGGCATACGGTTCAATCCTGACCCCTTTGGTCAATGCCTGAATGGAGTCTGCATGTTCTCACGTTTCTTTGGGGTTCTTCCCACTTCCTCAAAACCTGCTGAGCGTTTCCACCTTAAACTCACTGAAAAATGGAGCTGTGGGTGGCAGCACAGATTCTGGATGGTGCCATATAGGTTGAAGAGTTATACATACCTACCACTGTGGGCATCTGTGGTGTGCAGTATCCCTTAGGAGAAATGGATCACTCACTGTGTTCCATGTCAGGGCTAGCCACTTGACCGTGTAAACATTGACTGTCACCATAAAAAACAAAACAAATGGCATGGGTGCTTGCCAGTGATGAGTGGGTTGATGACCCTGCCTACTACAACCTGAACCAGAGATCCATATTAAAGGTGGGAGGGGTGTATGTTCTCCTTTTGGCCAGTGTGTGTCTACCATAAAGTCCAGCCCTGAGTCAGTATATTACTGGCTGGCTGATGTCAGTTTGCCCAGCTTGGGTTATTTGGGTTGGCTCTGTTGAGCAAAAGCTGTCCATAAAACCAATCAGTCTGAAAAACATGAACTAAAAATTGCTACACTGAATGGTTAAGGCAAGAAGAATATAGGAGAGGCCATTCAAGATTTCTGGCAAATGGCTTGCCAGCAAGAGAGAGCGTCTCAAGATCACAAACGAGTGGGCAATATGCAACTAAAGTAGACTTCCTTTTAGTAAGAAAAGAGCACTGGATTAGAATCTGTTTGGAAGTGGATGACATGATGGTAAGGAGGAGGCAGGATATCCTGTGTGTCCAGGAAATGAGGTCCAGAGTTTACTACTCATGAAGACGACAGGCTAAAAATGGTGGAGAAATTGTGATGATGGATGGGCTTCAGAGGACAGTGAGGGATGTTAGCAGAATTGGTGATAGATTCACAGTAATCAGACTCTTCATAATCTCAGCCTAAGCCTCACAACAGGGTTGTGATAGTGAGGAAAAGAGTGCATTTAGACAGCAGTTGCAGAATCTACTAAAGAAGGGCAACATGAGATGGTGTTAGTATTGGGTGACCTAAATGCATATATTGGAAGAGACAGAAAATATTTATTGTCTGGGTCCACATGAGCAGAGCAAAAGGAATAAACAGGAGGTCATTCCAGATTTGGGCCAGACTGGAAGCAGGCAAGAGGAAATGAAGGCATCAAGCAAAAAGATGGATGGACTGTGTGAGAGAACCTGAGACATGAAGGTATAAGAATGGAACTGAATCGAGAGAGAATGGTGATCATTTACAAGACACGTTGACTCCATGTAGAAAATGGGGAAATTGTGGGTTGTTGCTGTCCGCCAGTAGCTACCATTTGCTGTTTGTCTAGTTTTTGTCTTTTAGAGGCAGGCTGAGATTGCATGGTAACTATTATAGAGCTAGGATGAATGTATTGAAAACCCTGACTTATTAATCTCCTTCGCAAAGCTGAATGTGAATTGGCCACGGTAGTTTATCATTGCACATTTCATTGCCTGTTCTACGTTTCAGAAGCCTACCCTCTTATTTTAGTTATTGTTGCTGTTTCTTTGTTTATTGCACTTATGCTCACTTCCCTGACCAGCATTTAGTCACCCCTTCTGTTATCGAGCCTGACAGTGATTAGTTATTACAACATTTAGTGCTTTTCTGGTGATGCCTATTTGAAGAAGCTAGTTCTGTGTACTTTTAGAAGAAAGTACCAGTAGCTGGTCTTTCTCGAGCTTCTGATGTGTTTAACAACAAGTCTGTTTCTTTAAATTGTTAGTTTCTCCCCTTTAGAACATGTATTGCCCCTTAGCATCCAAAATAACATAAGAATATACAGTTAGGCCCTGCAATCTGTGCATGCAAGACTTTAAGGACCTGTTCCATCTCTTCATACCCAATACTGTAATCCATTAAAAAGTGTTTAAGGTGCTCTATCCTTATATTTTTGAGCATATGTCATACTCTTGAGCATTTCAGGAGTTTTAACTTGGTGTACTGTGTTTATAAAATGCATAAAATAAATGTGTAACGTTCCCATGATACATACCTCTCAACTGTCCAGATTTTTGCCTGTTATTTTTGGTCATTCCTCCTTAAAGTTGTGGTTTTCTGTCAAATCTTTTGAAGACTGAATTCACTAAACACCAGATATTGGTGTTTCACTTCATATCCTTCTAAAAATGTATGCTAATGCAAAATCTATTCTAACAACTTTCTGACTTTGGAAGTACAATTTTTAAAATCTGTCCCTATTTTGGGGCCTTTGTCTCCATGTTATTTTTATCTTGGTTCAGATTTCTTGCACTAACAAGTTGAGAGATATGGCAGGATATAATCTGAATTTCAGTGTAATGCCATCATCCAGCATTGCTTTTCTTTAATCTGCTCTGAGGCTCAGTTTATGTGGGGAATTCAGGCTAAGCAAAGATATTCATCATTATAGGATCATAGCCTAGCCAAGAGTTTATCCCCAGAAAAGAAACCTCAGTCAGCGCCTGTCGCCCCTGTCAGTGAGGGACACGGGTGGAACCACTGGGACAAATTTGTGGTTTCCCATACACTCATCAAGGTTGTGCTTGGAACACCTATGACCCTATAAGCTGAAAGTAGCGAATGCAATTTCACAAAGAATGTTACTACACGATGCATAATGAACCATTTCAACTTTGTGTATAAAGCAAAGGAAGAACAGGAAATGGATAATTCATATAGCATATGTTTGTAACTAAATACAGTTTTTTCCTCCCCACAGTGGATCGTCAGCTGCCACTAGCTCATCTCCACATTCACCCAGTCATGTCCTCTGGGCTCGGCCTGCCCCAATGGGGACAGTGATGCAGGGTTATACCGCTGCCAGGGAATGTAATCTAACCCGTCACCATCCAGTGACAGTCTTGGGAGATGTACAATAGCCCCCTTTGGAAGCTGCACGTGCAACCTGCCAACCAAGCAGTATAATGCTTGCAATGCCAAATTCATGAGGCTCTTAACGCTGTTACTGCTGTGAAGCTAGGCAGCCTCCAGGCCAAAGATGAGCAGATGTTGGCTGCTCACTGCTGTCCTATCCTAACCTATACAGTCGCAATCCTTCACTAGGCTAATGGCCCTGGGGTCTTCACAAGCCTAGCGATAGGTTTACCCTGGCATAGTGTCATCTGACCTTCGTTCCCATTGCGTCTGTCGAATAGAGCCACTGGAGTTATTCCCAGGGTGAATTTTATATGTTTCCCATCCACTCATCAAGATTTCTCTTGGAAGGTCCGCGATGTGCTCTGCTAGACATGTATGGAAATTCTATTCCATAGCATGGGCAAGTCTCTGTTATGAACCTGTCCCTCCAGCATGTTCTGTTAATTGTGGTAATGAGGTTGAGGTCTCTGGGTGCGTGGTGCGGTGGGATTGGGATTTCTTTAGATGTAGCATTTCTAACAGAGCTGGGTCAGACATGGCTTTGTAAGTCGAGCAGAGTTTGCCTCCAAGTAGGTGATATGAGACAGAGTATAGTTGGAGTTTTTTTGAGTCTGTCTATATAGGACAAGTGTTTAAGGCCTAGGATCCTCTCTGTGAGGTACTATTGTGGCCTCTCCAGTTGATGCAGGTGTCTAGTGGGGTACATGCCAAATGGGGCATTGTACTCAACTGGCCTAATGAGAAGAGTAGAGAGAGACAATGACGTCTTTCTTCCTGGATGCAAAACGCTTAGTAATGAGATGTGCCACATAGGACTTTCTGACCACAGTGGCAATGTGGTGATCAAAAGAGAGGTTCCTGTCAACCTATATTTCCAGACCTCGTATAACACCCTCTGTGTTCAGTTGACTACCATCAGTGTGGTAATTCATGGGAACTGGGTTTTTCCCAAAGGGGATGATGACACATTTTTTGGCATTGAGCTTAAGGCCAAGGTTCCTGATGCCAGTCGTTGGTCTCAGTGAGGCCATTCAGTAGGATGTCAACATCACTTGGCAAGTTAATAATGGCTTCCAACTTGAAACTGTCTGCAAACTTTGTCAGCCAAAGTCCCTTCGTGTTGAGCTGGACTTCAGAGAAGTAGATACCAAACAGGAGAGGACCCAGGCCCGAACTCTGTGGGACTCCACTCGTGACTAGTCAGCAGTCTGACTTGGAGTCTGCTACTTTCACACTGTGGGTTCTGTGAGCCAGTTTGCAACCCACCTAGTGATATAGGGGTTTATGCCTAGCTTAGTGAGTTTTTCTAGGATTCCTGAGTGGGGAATGGTATCAAAAGCCATGGTTAGATTAAGGTAGGGCTGTATGAACCACCTTGCCTTCATCCACAGCTCTGGTGACTGACTCAAAGAAGTTGACCAAGTTGAGCAGGCATGATGTTCATCGTGCATACAGCTGCAGTAATCACAGATGGGTTTTCTGCCGTCAGGTGGGTCCTCGGTCGGCCGAATTCCAAAGTCTAGGTCCGGCATCAGTTGTTGTCACTTTCTTTCCTGACGTCAGTGCGACAGGGGTATACAAGACACAGCCGATGCCATATTCTCCAGTCTTTTTTGCCGCGCGGTGCCCGAAGCAGAAGCAGTTCGCAAGTGCCGGTCGGCCAGCTCCTGAAATTACGAATAATTGGAAACCGAAGTCGTCTTTAAAGCTAAGTACCCCGTTGGGGAAACTTTTCTTGCCTCAGACCAATGTCAGACAAAGTTCACAATTGTATTTCTTGTGGGAAGCAAATACCGCATAAGGATTTCCATTCCCTCGGCATACCTTGTTTAGGCCCAGACCACGACGTCTCGGCCTGTCGCTTTTGCGCTACTTTCAATAAACGCACTGTTAAGCGTCGGGCGGAGTTCGCCCAGCACTTTTTTGGTAAAGCCTTTGATTATAAAATGTCATTGGATACTCCGACTACAGTTTTGTCCAAAAAACGCAAGGACAAAGACCGACACGCGAGGCCCGCGGTCTCCATCGACACCATGCCAAAACTGGCTACACGTGGTCCGGTTCTCAGCGAGGCGCCTACACAGCCCCTGACTACCGACGACACTTCTTTGGCGGTGTCCTCTGTAACCGAGACCGCAGGTACTTCGGCCCATACCCAGACTACAACTACCGAAGCCACTGTGAGTGTTGAGCCTCCTAATGTGGATAGGTCCACTTCCACCCATGGTGTCTTTAGACCCTCATCTTCCTTCTCCATTAAGGCCTTTACTAAGTCCAAATCAGCCATGCATCCCAAGAGGCCTGTTGCACAGGGCCCATCTCCAGGACCCATGCCTAAAAAGCAGATGCTAAAAATGGCTGAGGATTTAATTACTCTTATCAGGCGTTCCCAGCCCCCTCCAGACAAGAGACCCAGAGTGGAGGAAGCTTCTTCCTCTTCTGACCAGGATTTCATTTTTTCAGAACATTCTGATGAAGAGGAACACTCGTATTCCTCTTTTGAAGATTCGGATGCTGAGCAGTCCATTCCTTCTGCATCTCCCCCAGAGGATTTTTCTTTTGGGGAAACCTTGCATACCTTGAGGGAACACTTCCATTGGGAAGGCCAAGACTTTTCTGATTCCAAGAAAAGACTTAGGGAATTTCTTTTGTTACCTCAGCACAGACCTCTGGCGATACCTTCTGTCTTGGTCATACTTGATGATGTTTACTCGGAGGCTTGCCTAAATCCAGATTCCCTGCCTCCTGCCCCAGTCAAGCCTGATAGGTACTACAGAGTTCCTAACTCTCACCAATTTCTTTACAAAAGCCATAATGCTGACCCTGAAACCATTTCACAAGGCCCCAAGGGAATGAAGGCCTCTACTGCTAAGAACCCACTACCTTCCGAAAGAGAGTCTAGATCCTTAGAAAGGTGGGGAAAAAAGGTATATACCTCGGCCACCCTAGCCATGAGGGCCTTAAATTGTCAGTTCCATATGCTTAAATATCAGCAGTTTCTGTTATCACAATTAAGAAATAAAATGTCTCAACCTGAACAACCAGATTTGAAGGAGTTGCAGGATATGATGCATAGTGCAGAACAAGTGGGTAAACACACCTTACAATGTGGTTATGATGCCCTAGTGGCCTCAAGTAGAGCTGCTGTGACAAGGATCAGTCATTCGTAGACATGCCTGGCTTAGGGAACAAACCTTGCCTGACCATGTTAAAGCTAAGCTACTAGATGCTCCTTTACAAAAGGATGTACTATTTGGTACTAATGCTGAGGAGATACTACGGAAAATGGAAGAAAAAGCTAAATCTATGCAAACTGTCAAAGCTTTTCTACAGGTTCAACCACCACGTTTTAGCAGAAATTGGCCTTCAAAGAACTGGTCCTTTCCAGCCACGGACAAGCCACAAAGAGGTAGATACAGGCGCACAAGGGGCAGAGGACAACCTCAAGGATCATATAGAGGCAGACAATGGCAAACTCCAGCACCAAGAGGTGGCGTGGACAGTGCACAGCAATACAGGAAACAAACCCAATGACTTCCCCTTTTCATGCCAAGCAAGTCTCAGCTGACAGCACCCTTGGGAGGAAAGCTGGCATTATTTACAAGAAATTGGCATATTATCACAACAGACAAATGGATCCTGGACATTATAAACAGAGGCTACAGATTTCATTTTCACACTCTTCCAAAAATGAGAGGCATGCCAAACCTGCCACACAATCAAAGGGCAGAGGCTCAAATACAAATTTCAAAGCTTATGGCCATGAAAGCTATTCAAGAGGTACCTACTCACGAACAAGGTCAAGGTTTTTATTCCAGACTTTTTCTGGTACCAAGGAAAGGAACCGACGAGACCCATTTTGGACTTATCCATCCTAAACACATTTCTACTCGTACCAAAATTCAAGATGCTCACATTACAGCAGCTTCTTCCCATGCTGGGCAAGGAGTTTTGGCTGGTAACATTGGACCTCAAGGAGGCATACCTGCATGTCCCAATCAGATAAAGCTGCAGAAGATACCTCAGATTTCTTGCAGGTTCAGTCCACTATCAATTCTCTGCATTGCCCTTTGGCTTATCTACTGCGCCCAGAGTATTCACGAAATGCCTGGCATCAGTAATTGCCTACTGCAGACTTCAAGGGATACAAATCTACCCTTATTTGGACGACTGCCTGATCCAAGCGGACAACCAGCACATACTTCTGGAACATCTGGCTTATGTAACATGGTTATTGAATTCTCTGGGATACACAGTCAACAAGGAAAAATCCAGGCTAACACCATCTCAGAAAATAACTTTCCTGGGTGCCAACTTGGACACAAACACCCAGATGGCCTATCTTACGCCAGAAAAACAAGGGCAACTAACTCATTACTTCAAAATACTAGCAAATTTTACCAGGCTCACTGCAAGGAAAATCCTGCAGGCTCTGGGCTTCATGGCATCTTGCATTCTTCTAATCCCATGTGCAAAGTTGCATATGAGGAAACTTCAGTGGTACCTAAAAAACCTATGGTCTCAACACAGCCACAGTTTGGAAACAATAATACCAATAATTCCATGTTTGCAAAAGGAATTTCTATGGTGGGCCCAAGCATGCCAAACAAACACAGGTCTTCCATTCTGCAAGCCTCAAGCAAATCAAGTCATCACAACAGACGCCTCAGGCTACGCCTGGGGGGCGCACATGACAGACAGGTGCATTCAGGGCAAATGGTCCCAAAAGGAAAAGCACCTTCACATCAATCAAAAAGAAATGCTAGCAGTGATAAATGCAATTACAATTTTCAAGGACCTCCTGCATCCAGGGCAACTATTGATGAGAACAGACAACACCACAGTAATGTGGTACATAAACAAACAAGGTGGAACACATTCATACCCCCTGTGCAGGCTAGCCATGTCACTTTGGAACTTGGCTCTGGAATGGCAAATCGAACTTCAAGCACAGTACTTGCCAGGATTGGAAAACATGCTGGCAGACAATCTAAGCAGAAATATGACAGATCCACACGAATGGAAGTTGCATCCTCAAGTGTTTACAAAGATAATCCAGGCGTGGGGAAGACCAGACATAGATCTCCTTGCCTCCCACAGGAATCCTCAATTGAAAAAGTTCTGTTCAAGGACCTTTCATCCAAAAGCCTGGAGAGTGGACGCTCTTTCTTTCAGTTGGGCAGCATGGACAGTTTACGCTTTCCCACCTTTGCCTCTTCTGCCCAAGGTGCTCTTGAAAGCAAGAGCAGACAGACCGAAGATGATACTGATTGCTCCAGACTGGCCAAGACAACACTGGCACCCACTCCTGAGGAGCCTAACACATACTCCTCCCTGGACCCTACCTCTAATGCCTCTTCTACTGACAGCACAGCTACAAAACTCTTCGCAGTCAGCTGAAAACTCTCAATCTGGCTGCATGGAAAATTCCTTAACACCACAACAGACCCTACTCTCCAAAGAGGTGCAGGATGTTATTTTGGAGGCCAGAAGGCCATCTACTAGAAAGGCTTACTCTGCAAAATGGAAACATTTTTGCGCTTGGAATGAGAAAAAAGGCCAGGATCCTAGAAAACTGAATTTGCCTCAGATATTACAGTATCTAGCTGAGCTGTTGAACAGTGGACTTTCATTCTCCTCCATCAAAATTCATGCCTCAGCCATTTCTGCAGAATACAACACTGATCCACCCGTATTCTCTCACCCACTTATAAGACAGTTCCTCAGAGGAGCTAAGAATATAAGACCTCCAAGGAAACAACCAATACCAGCCTGGGATCTTAACTACATTCTAGAAAAATTAACATTACCTCCCTTTGAACCAGCTGCCTCAACAGATTTGCAATATTTGTCCTGGAAAACAGCTTTCCTTCTGGCTATTACCTCAGCTCGTAGGGTTTCGGAACTACAAGCCCTCATGGCTGTGCAGCCCTTTCTCATCTTCCATCAGGACAGGGTTTCCCTACGAACCAACCCGTCATTTATGCCTAAGGTAGTATCCAGGGTAGCTTTAAATCAAGCCATACACTTGCCTACCTTTTACCCCAATCCTCAAAACAAAGGGGAAAGGCTGCTACATTCCTTAGACATCCATAGACAGCTACGTTACTATTTGGACAGAACACAGCCCTTCAGGAAATCAGAACAACTTTTTGTGTACTATGCTGTAGGAGCTCAAGGGAAGTCAATTTCCAAACAGACAATTTCAAAATGGATAGGCCATTGCATACGGTTTTGTTACTCCTTTCATGGCAAACCTGTTCCTACAGGCATCAGATCCCACTCCACAAGGGCCACAGCTACCTCTACAGCCTTCCTCAGAGGAGTCCCTACCAAAGATATTTTGGAGGCAGCCACTTGGAGTTCTGTGCATACCTTCACAAAACACTACCACCTGCCTTTATATTCCAAAACTAGAGCAGGCTTTGCCACTGCTGTGTTGCAGGGCATTCTGGCTGCTCCCAGTTCCACCTAGTGCCTACCACCCTGCGTTTAGCTTTGGGATTCTACCCATCTGTGATTACTGCAGCTGTATGCACGATGAACATAGTACAGTTTTGTACCTACCATAAATGTAGATGTTCAAGTGCTAATACAGCTGCAGTACAGGTTTCCCTCCCTCCTTCCCCTCTTGGTAAAGGCCTAGTGGCTAACACCTCCTCGTACAACCTGATTAGGTTATCCTTCTATGGTGTATTTGCTTGCAACTACTGATTTTTGATTATATTGCATTGCTTGACTATATATATATATATATATATATATATATATATATATATATATATATATATAATTTATGTATTGCCTTCCTTCTGGGGGCACCTGACATCTGGGGCAAGAAAGACTGAAGAATATGGCGTCGGCTGTGTCTTGTATATCCCTGTCGCACTGACGTCAGGAAAGAAAGCAACAACAACCGACGCCAGACCTAGACTTTGGAATTCGGCCGACCGAGGACCCGCCTGACTGCAGAAAACCCATCTGTGATTACTGCAGCTGTATTAGCACTTGAACATCTACATTTATGGTAGGTACAAAACTGTACTATCTACCTTTCACAAAACCAAACTGTGGGGTCCAGATTTGGAGATTCCCTTGATGATGCATTCCATAGCTTTGCATATCAGGGTCGTCAGGCTAATGGGGTGATAGTTCCCAAGGTCTGTAGTCACACCTCCTTTGTAGAGAGGGATGATTGAAGCAGTGCGCCATTCGGTAGGGACAAAACCTGAGGTGAGGCTGTAATTGAACAGGGCGCACTGGTGAGGTGCCAGTTCACTCCGTAGTTCATGTAGAACACAGCCAGGGATATTGTCAGGTCCCATAGAAGCTGTATTCTTGGCCTTGGACAGTGCTGTTTTAACCTGTGCAGCATTAATACTGGGTTCCTGGCAATCTACTGGTATTGTGATTAGTCTTTGGGGGAGGGTAAAGTTGGTACTGAATCTGTCGGCCTCTATACTGGCAATATCTGTTGGCTCGCTATAGGAATTACCATTGTGCAGTAGCTCAGAGCAAATCTGGGTATTGCCGTGGAGATTCTTTACATAACTGTAGAAGACCTTGTGGTTGTCTTTACTATCTGCTGCAGTTCTGTTTTCATAGCTAGCTTTAGAGGAGTTGATGAGAGATCTCAACTTTTTCTTGAGGCTGATAAGGGAGTTTTTCCATTCTTGGGACTTCACCTTATTCCGCATCAGTTTTCTCCTCCTGTTGTAGAGTTTGTTTATGGCAGGGGACCACCAGATTGGCTTCTTTTTTTGGAGGAGTGTGTCTTGGTTCTGTTGGGTATGGCCAGATCCATGCATTTGTGTACATGTTCATACAGTGCATTGGTGTATGATTTGGTGGTCATACAACTATTCTCCATTTGCATGGGTGCCGTGAAGTTAGCCACCTCTGTTTTTAGGAGCCCAAAGTTAGCCTTGGAGAAGTTTTTCATGATGGTTACCTTTGTGGTCAGATCTAACCAGGGAGGAGCTGACTATTGCTGTAGAACAACTCAGAAAGGCTTTGGTGGCTCAGAAGCTTACAAACAGCTCTGAATACAGCAAATCTGTATCTGGACTAGACTAGCTACAGGAAAGGCAGGAAACAAGCTTAGATTTTTTTTTTTAGTAAAGTGCAAAAGGAGAAAGCAGGAACAGTAGATAATTCAATGTTAAGAACCTAAGTGGGTTGGCCTTCTCAAATGTTCTCTCTGTATTAGGTAGAATGAGCTAATGGCACTAGACCGGTAGGAGTGTCCCAGTTCAAATTTACAGTATGGGCGGGTAACTGCAAATCCATTAAGTATAAGAACAAGACACCAATAGGGAGTGTGGGTGGGAAATTATTACAGCTACTAGCTGTAGCCACTAAATGAAAGTTTTAAACAGATAAAGGAGCAAGAAGACTCTAGCAAATGCTTTTAACTGCAAACCAGTTATATGATACCTGACTAGAACACAGAAACCTCACAAAAAAGCACAAATGCTCAGAAAAGCACAGACAGAGCACTCACAAACAGAAAATACAACTCTCAGTATGAAAAAAGCAGTTTATAGTTAAGTAATTCATTAAAAATGCAATTAGAGTAATGAAACAATATCTAGCAATGAAAAATACAGTTAAACAGTATAAAACAGTACATAAATGCAGTGAAACAGTAAAAAAAGCTTTATAACAGTGCAAAATGTAGTAGATTAGCTGTATAGCACAATTATAAGAGTTAAAGTGCAATTCCATGAAATAAGTGTCAAAAAATAGCTTTCTGCTTTTGGAATCTTAAGGAATTTCTGCTTGGTCCCAATATCACCATTTCCACAGCCTGGTAAATACAAGCACGGCCCCTTACAAACACAGGGTTTATATACCAGAAAGGATGGAAGAATCTAGAAGCTCAAATTACTATTCAGTCCTACTAGCCCCTGCTGTTGCACCAATCACTCGTGCTAGAGAAGGTCAGGAAACCCTGTTACTCAATAACAATGAAGACAGCACACTATCAGCAAAAGATGGAAGTTTTTGAAGTTAAGTATATTGCTGGCTTTCTCAGTAATCTGCTGTGTTTTACTTATTGGGGAGAGTCTATGCTTTTATCTAATGACAAACCTAGTAAAAATATCACAAGTGTGTAGCAGCCTGACAGCTTGCACACCCGATACGGGAAGGATGTGTTGGGGTCTTTCCCTACACAAGGTGCTTTGATTAATTTCCTACACTGCAGTACAATGTAAGGAGGTTCCAGATTTCTGAGGTATTTAGTCATCAGATGAGACATAATCTGATGTGTCATCTGTCTCCGTCTGTTTCAGCGTGGATTGATATAAATGACATGGTACTTGCCATAAAAAGGTGGAGGAAGTTTAAATTCTATTCAATTTCTTTTTAATAAGTAACATAATTATTTACATATTGGTGAGCATTTTATCAAATTGTATATGTTATGCACTCAGGTAAGTACACCATTTATATGTAAAACAATTTCATCCTGCTAGCCATAGCCAAACCTTTTTTTTATAATCTCTCTTCCACATTTTCTGATGTACAGAACTTCTGCACACTTGATATTCCAAACAAACCGTAAATTACTCAAAATAATTTCATCAATAACTTTTTCATTTTCCATCTATAAATTCCATCCTCTTTATAAATCACGCCATCTAAATGGGATTTAGCTTGCACTCCCAAAAGAATGAAAAGACCATGTCCAGTACTTTTATCTTCAGATATACTACACACGCCTACATGTAATAGCTAAATTGGCTTAAGATATTAGCCTGTTAGCAAAGTTGTGCTCTGATGAGAAACTATAAAACTTTACAATTTTGTTTCTATAGCCATATTAATTCTTTCTTGCCTTCTTTTAAAATTAGTCTGCCAGATGTAATTCAGCACACCGTGATCTCTCGTACAGTGAAAAATATATTCCCCATTTCACAACATCCCAAAAGCTGTCGCTCTTCTCTTTAAATTTTAATCCAATACTTTTTAATATCATGTAATATGAATGCACCCTTAATCCTCCAATACTTATTTTTTTGTAACAACTGCAATATTGTATTTGTATGGGAGCAGTATGAGTAAATCCACCCAAATCCCATTTACTAAACTGTAATCCATTCTAAAAGATTAGGGAATTTTCTTAAGTGTCCTCACCAGAATTTCTATAGTCAGTATGAATACCTCCTTAGGAGCCACCTGAAAATATTTTGCCATAGTGGGATTGGACCGGTCAAAAAATGAATATAAATGTGTCGAGTCTGTCGGATGCTCTAGATCCTCATTTATTTCTTCAAATGCCTCTGTAGGCACCTTTTCTGATGTGGGCCTAGACACTTAGACATTTTGGTGGAGATTTCTTTAATGTATTTATTGTATTCTTTCAGTGATCTTGAGATATATATATTTTTTCACTAAATATTTTTTTATTATTTCAAATAAGTTGTCTTAAACATTACATGAAATAAAGATAAATAACATATTTACAATTCTAAAACATTACTAACTTCAAACCATTATATAACTATTTACATTGGTGTCTATGCAAATAACATTGAAATTCTATATTATATAAAGTTAGAAACATAAGATGATATATCTTCTTCGATCTTTTCGAGTATTTCCAGTACTTTCATCCAAGAGTAATAGTAAGAAGTATATCTTTTACTTCTGTTCTTCACTGTTAATATTTCCATGTGAGCAACTGTTGTTGTTAGTCTCAAATTCCTTAAGGCAAAGCCTCATTTTTCCAGTTATGATTTTACGTGAAATTGCCAATAGTGACCATAGGATTTTAGTGTCTTTTTTGGTACACAGTTTGGAATAGGAGAGTTAAATAAAATTAGACTTTGTTAATTGAAAATTATCATTATAAACAGTCTGAAAAAAATTAATGGATTTCCAGTACATATTGAGACATATACATTCATAAAAAACATACTGCCAATCTGCTTTTATCTTGGTATGGCATCTCCAACATTGATCTTCAATAGAATACATTTTGGCTAACCTATGTGGTGTATAGAAACTTCTGTGCAGATAACTCCAAGTGAATAATTGCCAGTATTTTGATAATGTAGAACATTTGGAAGATTTTAGACTATTACTTTTTTGTTCTTCAATTGGATGATGGTTGTTTATTAAAGTATAATAATAACAGTATGATTTTTCGTGATAGTTTTTTTAACAATTTAATAGATATTAGACAAATAACCTGTACCCTGATAAGGCTGTTTTGTGATAAGAATAAGGTATTCAATTAGTTTTGGAGCTTCATGTCTAACTGAAGGTTGCATTTGTTCTATTTTATTTATAAGAAAATGCCTTAGATTTTGTAAAAACAAACAATTGTCTTTATATTATAATTATAAATTATCTGTTCCTTTGTTAGAATTTTCCCTTTCTCTATAAGTTGATGCCAAAAGAGTAATGTTTCTTCTTTAAGTATATTTATTTTAGATATTTGGAATGTATCTAGAATATTTGGTGTAAAAGCTATAGGGAAAATAAGAAAAATCCAAGAATTAATATTTGGTATTTTGTTTATATATGTTTTGAACACTGAAAGTGTAGAGCTTACATAGTTTGATGGCAATTTATTAATATTATTTCTTTTCCCTAAAAAATAATCTTTTAACATCCATATGAGGGGTGATGGTATTACTGTTAAGTTGTCTTGTATGTGATTATAATTGATTTCTTTGTAAATCTGCTCATGGGCTTGTTTCCATATAGGTGTGTATGAATTATTTAACCATAGTGTTATGTTTTTAATAACAGATGAGGTAATATATAAATCAATATCCGGTAAATTAATTCCACAGTCTTCCCAGAGATATATTTTTGAACAAATGTTTCCTGATTTCAACAACTTTCCATCCTTAGTATGAATAATGAAAGATTTGGAGTTTTCACACTTGACCACTTCTGTTTCTCTATGGAAATTTACAACAATCTTACTCTGTTTTCCCTCATTTTCATCAGTATAAGGGACTCTTTGTATCTGTTACTAGTAATGGTCTGTCAGTGATTGAACAGGAGACGTAACTTTTAAGTCAGCAAAGCTAACATGTATATCTGTATGTCAGTCACTGGTAATTTTACTTGAAGAATTCCTTCACTTTTTTCCCTGCGTGCTTTATATCCCCGGTAAGAATTTACAGTGCCCTATCAACTCATCTAGATTCCTCCTAAACGGTGTCATAGAGGTTCTCTGTTTCACGTGACTTGGTAGCCTGTTCCAAAGATGCAGCAATCTCTGGGAGATGAACTGTCCCTCCAGCATGCCCTGTTTAAGTTGCAGGCCATATTTAGGTCCCTGGAATGGGTAGTCCTAGTCCCGTTTGATTTACTGATGCGGCAAGTTCTTCAGGTTTGGGTCTTGGATTGCTCTGCAGGCCAGTCAGAAGTCCCTCTATGAAGTCTATATGACATGGAGTATTGTGACAGGGATGTTAGTCGGTCTGTGTAAGGCACATGCTGGAGCCCCCTTGATATTCTTTTTTCGTAAGCTTTGAGGTTTCTCCAGTTGCTGCAGGTGTTTTGTATGGTACATGCCCAACATGGTGGTGTTCTCTATTATGGGCTGGATTAGTGCTGATTATAGGGGGGTTATAACCTCTTTTTTGCTCTTGGGGTGATAGCTTTACTAATCAAGTAAGCTACATAGAAAGCCTTCCTTTCTACAGTAGATAGATGGTGGTCGAAGTTAAGGTTGCAGTCTACCTGTGATCCCAGGTCCTTTACCACTTTGTCGGTACTTGGGGTATTGTTGATTTGATAGTGTGAAGGGAAATTTGTTTGTGATGAAAGGAATGATGATGCAATTCTTTGCATTCAGTTTGAGACTGACTAATACACCAGTCATTGGTCTGCATGAGACCCACCTCGAGTATACTGACATCATTAGGAGATTGAGTGATTGCACCTAGTTTGCAGTCATCTGCAAACTTGTTCAGCCACAATTCCTTAGTTTTGACCTGAACTTCAGAGAAGTATATACCAAACAGTAAGGGGCCCAGCACTGACCCCCCTGTGGCACTCCGCTGGAGACAGGTCTGTTGGTTGCATGTGTCTGGTTTGTGAGCCTGTTGGCAATCCATTTTAGAATGAAGGGATTTGTATTCAGTTTAACTTTCAGTAATGCCCGAATGTGGGATTGTGTTGAAAGCCTTTGCCAAGTCAAAGTATGCCGTGTGCAGATATTTGCCTTCATCATTTCAGTGGACCTGGTCACATTTTCAAAGTAGTCCACTAGATTCAACAGGCAGGATCTGCCCTTGAAGCCAAATTGGAAAGTATCCTGGGTTTGGAGGTTCCCCGTGTCTTTATTTACAAGGTCCATAATGATGTGTTCTGTGGCCTTGCAGATGAGGCTGGTTAGGCTCATGGGTCTGTAATTCCCTGGGTCTATTGCTAGGCCACCTTTATGGAGGGGAATAACTGTTGCTCTTCTCGATTCAGCAGAAACAAAGCCTTTGGTTTAGGCTGTCATTGAAAAGTGTACTTAATGGTGATGCTAGTTCATGTTTTAGCCTGTATAGAAGACAGCCTGGGATGTTGTTTGGTTCCATAGAGGTGCTGTTTTTGTCTTTGATGAGGCTTTCAAGACCTGCTGTTCAGATATGTAGGGTGGAGGTGAAGTTTGGGGAAAGGTTTGTGATAAGTTAGGGGATAAGGGAGTGAAATTTTTGCCATATGTATCACTAGCAGGTTTACTGTCTCTTGAGGGGTCAGTGTGTGATGCCACTGATCACTAGTTCTGCACATGCTTGGATCCTACTGTTTAGGCTACGTACGTAGCTGTAAAAGGCCTTTTGGGTATCCTTGGTTGTACTTACAAAGTCTCTGTCAAAGGAGCCCTTAGAGGATTTGACAAGTTGTCTTGTTTGGTACACAGTCACTCTGAAATGAATGAAATCTGTTCCAGCTTTACTCCATGATATTCCAGTGTTGTGCAGAAATCATATCTTTTCTTTAATTAATTATTATGATATGTAGTGTATGTGGAACACTGTCATTTCTTGTTCTTTTAACACTTCATAGTTCCCAAATGAGAGTTGTATTCTTGCCAGCATTTCTTTCATTGACTGGTATGACATGATTACTTTATTTTAAACATTGGGCTATCTAGGCAGCTTCTTTCTTCACAAGTATGACCGCATTTCTTGCTTTGCAGCACTCTGTTCTCTGGTCAGTTTCTGATTGGCCAAGGGCAGATGGGGAATTACTTTGGTTCCAGTTTTTCTTTAAGAAAATCCTGTTGCTCAAGGTGAATGCTTATCATTCAGCTTGAGGCTAGTCTAAGCTTTTTTCATTAACTCCGCATTGCATTGTGGGGTTCCTTGGTTTGTCCTCATATCAGAATTACATCAGGTACGTTTAGTAGCATCAGACCCTTTGTATGCTTCAGCTGTCTAAAACATTTCCTATATTGATGATGTGTCAAGTGGAAGTTTTAGAAATTACCATATAAGAATTAAAGGTACACAGTGTGGAACATTCCTCCTCGGGCTTTATTAGCTAAAGTTCCCTGACTTGCATCTAAAACAGAAAAGTCTTTCCTTGTGACATAATTGGCACTACTACTGCAGGTGCATGACATAGGTAGTGCTTTCTTTCTACTGCTTTAAATGTTGTGGACTTGCACAAAGTTTGTCTCACTTCACTACCTCAGTCATGTTGTCGACTTCTTTTAGTTTTGCGATTTGTCATTTCTGGACCACTAAGCTGCTAGAACCTTTCCTAGAGCATGCTGTAGGGGGCTGTATTGTAAGTTCTGTATAAATATTATGAGATCCTCAAACACCCCAAGCTAGTAAATAAATGGTCAGGCTTGAATGAATATTTTCTGATTCCCACCTTTCAACTCTGTATTGGCATTGACTTTTTTTTTTTTTTTACCATGCTAAGCAACTGACAAGTCAAACAAACCAGTATTCATGGTGTGGTGTATTCTTAGTATCCGCTATCAGGAGTAAAACAAAAAAATAGCATTTCTTTTTCTTATATTCACACACATGCATGCGCACAGTAAGCACTTTCAAAGCACTGGGGCAAAAATAGAGCTATGTAATGTTTGACATTTAAATTATGCTCTTATCTTGATGTCAGACATTACATTATGCTGTCTTGGATATATGTCAGACATAAATTATTGAATTTTTCCTGTGAGATTTCCAACAGTACCTGAAGTCACAACTCTCCTCTACCTTTATGTGCACACTAATTACTTTGTATATTTTCAACACAAATCCAACCACAGCAAAATAATCATGACTCTACTCTAATATGGTCTCTCTTATTGCATTGTTTATTTTTACATACCACATTAAAATGATTTATTTTTTTGCCACAGTTTATACAAACTTTACTACTAGCAGAACAGATTGTGTCCAGTTGATAGAAACTTTCTGTACATCATCTTTGTCTGACTTTGTTTTTGCTGCGATTCTACTTTCTCATCACTGAGATCTCCCTCCTGGTTGTGCTGCATGCCAACTTGTTTTTCTTTGGCTTATCCTCTTCTGGGTAAGCATACCAAGATTAGGGCCATCATCTGTGAGAAGGACTGAGGTTTTTGATTTGAGGCAGCGTCCCTGCCAGCCTGTTCAGATTGGAGCATATAGTGTGCATTATCAAGAGCATGTTGCTCACTTTAGCAAGTGTCATAACCCCGAAGACTGACCTGCTTACCTTTAAATCCAGCATTTCCACGTGGCTTTTGGTTTCCTCTGGGAACTATCAAGACTGAGATTATGCACCACAGACAAGTACCTCATACTCTTCTGCAGAAATGTGAGACACAAGCTACACCATCCCTCTGACATGCCAGCAGTCACCCCAGCTGCTTTACTGCAATTGAACTACTTTGATTGTAATAAGGGCTTTATCCATGTATGCCATCAGAGCTAGCTGTTTGTAGCTGACTTCCCATTTTTGTCTGAGACTTCAAACCTTATATTTTATGCTGCTTTTTCCTCAGTTTTTGCTTTTCCACCTCAGAAGCCACTGTATACATATTTTTGGTGAACTTTTTTTTTTTAACCATGTAGTCTGGCTCATTCTGCACATATCGGTCACTTTACACATCAACAGAGCTCATTCTCTGTCATTTTTCTTTAAACTGATTGGTTTGGTATACAACACATGATTTATTGGTTATACCATGCACAATTTATTTAATTGACTAGCATATGCATCAGTATACCATATGGGAACTTTTGCCTTCTTGGGCGAATGAGCAATGAAACAAAACTGCACGTACTGACTAATTTTAGTCCCTCTGACACTTAATTCTTCACTGCAGTATCCTCCTCTTGAAACACCAAATTTATTATCTTTCAGGTCTTCTTCCATAGGGGATGCAGAAATATATATCACACTATACCCTTGTTGGTTTGCAAAAGTTCCATTTGTATTCAGGAATAAATTGAATTTCTGTATCTCATTTCCATTTCTTAGACAAATTCGCAAAAACAGTTTTTCGGGGTGGGTGCAGTTGCATAATGTTCAAAGAAATTAAGAAACAACTTATTTTGAAATAGTTGCGAGTCCATGTAGTATTTAGTATACGAGGATGGCTGAAAGCACAAATTTCAAGCCAATTCTTTACCACCAGATTTGTCTGCATTTTGAGACTAAAACACTGAGCAGAAAATGAGACCATGCATTGTACACTTTATAAATGAATGCGTTAGGTACAAGTGGATATACACTATGGCACACAAGAACATTACTCTTCCTTGCACTAGAGAACAGATCCCTATAAAGTTTCATAAGAGAAATGTATACATCTGCTGCTGCATGGCCAATAACTGTCTGATTTATAAGTTTTAATGCTATGGTCAGACTATTAACAATATGGATGATGTAGCCCAGAGACAGAGTATTTAAGGAGAAAAAAATGTAAGGCAGGCTTGCAGACAAGGAAAGGTCATGTCAATTTTTCCATACATGTTGGCTAAATTTGTAGCACCTGACAACAATGGTGTGGCACAAATTTGCTTGTTTAAAGACGCAGCCATCCTAGAGTTTCATTACCAGATGCTCCGCTGGACAGAATCCTTTGTATTGTACTCTGAAAAATAAGTAAAACAACCTGAGGAAATATGCAAAAGTAGAAGAGAATGTAAAACAGATGTTTTATTCCTGTGTTCCCAAATGCACCAGGAGTTTCTCATCCACATCTTGCTCTTTTTACAGACGCTAGCTGTTAGTACTTATTGCAGCAGTGCGAAACCTGCATTTATCCAGTAAAAGAAGTAGAGGAGCAGTGATGATAGATGGAAATACCCCATGAAGAAATGAGAAACACCCATAATGGTTAACCAATTGTATACCCCCTCCTAGGCATCTCACCCAGTGATTGCTATTTATGGCCAGGAAGAACAAAAAATTATAAAAATTTCATTCTACCCCTGAAGGCTGCCTGTATGATGACCCCTCACTCAGCTTTCTCCCAGTAGGGGCCAAATGGTCTGATTAGCTAAGAAAGGAGCTTGTGTTTTGTTAGGCAGTGGGGACAAAGTTTGCAAAAAGGAAGGACCAACTACTGCTATAGCCCTTCACTGAAATATCCATCCAGCAATCTAACTCAATTAACAGATACAGTGCTCTCATTTAAGAATCTCTTTTACACGTGAACTTGTACCATTTCTTGTCAATACATTTCATGTTGTTTCTTTGTAAGAGTCTGGATATTTAGTGCTATTTTAATTTTGTGTTATTCACTTTTACCAGCATTATATTAAGGAACTGTGTCTTCCAGTTGACCTCACTTTTAATGAAATACTGATTTTTATAAGCACTTATCACTGTGAATGTCACCCTTTTTAAGTGTATTAACTTAAGTTGGTCTTTGCGTTTTTCAGTATTTTCAGAATGATAAATGATTGCAATGTATGTAAAAAGAAATCTATAGTAATGTATACATGTTGGATACTTTGAGTATTGAATTATACTTACAGATATTAAACAGTTTAATTACAATGCTGTGATGCTTTGGTGAAAATTAATATTCTAAAAGAAATTTCAATGATTTTCATCATTTTCAGAGTCCTTTACTGCAGACCATAAGCCTTTAATGGGGGAAGCACCAGAAGTGAGAGGATTTTTTCTTGGATGTGGGTTTAACAGTGCAGGTAAGTGGGGAAGTAGTATTTCAATCTGCATGTGTTGTTTTGCACTATATATGCAGAGTTTTGTATAGAGTCTTTAATGGAAATTTGGTGTCCTGTAATTTATTCATTTCATACGAGTTGTAAAATGCTGCAGATTTATGTTATACATAGCTGTACAAATCATACATCCTATTCTGTTCTGACTGGGATATATAGCTGCACATGGGAAATGTTAATGCATAGGCTACTTAGAAAATGGGAGAACAAACAGACTTCAGATGCATAAAAGCAGTTGTATGAATGCAAGATTATGCATCCTTAGAGGATGCAGCCAAAGACCTAATAAGTGTCAGAAATTCCTAGTGGTAAAAGCAGTGGAAGAAAGTATTTTAAAAAGAAGTAAATTTTGCATAAGCATGTCAACAGATGAAGGAAATAAGAGGAACCTGAAAAAAGCAATATAGAGGATTATGTCTGGGTCCCCAATTATAACCAGAATGCTGTGTGCTCAAAACAAAACATGAATGTTAAGAAATTCACCTTGAGAGTGAAGCCTGGATGTGAACTTTAACATCCATTTGAGGTGCCATACCATCCTGGGTGATCATAAAGACCTAGTCATAATGCTTTGTAGTGCATGGTACTTAACCTGCTTCCATGGACTATACAATGAGAAGAAAATTGGCTTGAAGTTTAGCTCTGTCCCTCTAAAACCTGGTCATTTTGGAAGAAAAGCATATGGCTTGTACTTATAATAGAGTTGTGGATTTCTTTTACTTCAGAAAATGCATGTTAATTCATTTTCTCTTTCACTGTCTGATGTTGATACTAATATTGTAAAATACCTCTAAATTGTCACTGAATTTTGTTGAAGATTTAAGCAGTTGAAAATTATACACTTAGAGTGGCCACCAAAAAGAGCATCAAGAAGCTAGAAAAGCACTTCACTGAGACTTCAAATTAAATAAATAAAAGTCCATATGAAGTGTTTAATTGCTTCCTGATGCACCTTATTGTGGCTGCTGAGCACTGTTAATGCTCTGTTGTGAGACTACCAGCAGTGCTGAGGAAGTGCTTACCAAGCTTGTTAAGAACCTTTCTGACAATAGAAAGGTGCGTAATATGTCTTCTCCATTTTCAGATCATAAATGCAGCATTGCATGCAGGACAATGTTGTAATAAGAGAGAATGCACTTCAGGGAGGATATCTTAACATAGGTGTAATGCCCTGGCTGGGGTGAGAATGATGGAAGGATTTAATCATGAATAACAAAATCATCTGCAGGATCAAATGCCTAAGCTGGAACTGAAAACCTTTGGAGGTTATGATATGCACATTTACAATTGTGCAGTGACTAGTGGGCAGATTTTTTTTTTTAAATATTTTGATTAATTTTTAGATGTGATCAGATGACTTTTTTTTTCCAGTCTATGAAAGGAAGCAGTTCTCTGCTGAGCAAGACAATATGTTTCAAAGTATTAAGAAGCCAACAACAGATTTTGAAAGTCTGGTATTTGTAAGAAGGATAATGTATGAATGTATAAAGTCATATTCCAGACTGAACTGGAATGTGACATAATTATAGCTGTCTTATCCCTGTTTATGCAGCTAAGTTGGGAAATTTTTGAATTTTTACATGGGAATGTTTCCATAATTTCCATACCCTTACAAGACTTGAAAAAATGTTCCCGTAGTCAACAGTTGTATGTTGATGTGATGAATCACAATGGAGTTCCTGGGAAAATGTAGTTTAGGAATTTGTGGTGATATTTCCGTACAGAAATTAATTCTTCAATATGGTAAATCTTACTTGGAAGATAATTTAACCTCAGTATAAAGATTTTGAATTGGTATGATAGGTACTAAAGGCATGAATGCGTTGCTACCTTTAGTGTTAGTAGGTATGAAATCTATAACTAGAAAATGGAAAACAAAAGAGAAGCCATCATCCATAAGGAGTATTTGAAATCCGCAGAACTCCCATGTAAAAATGGGCTGTGTGATATGCAAAGAAATGGAGTTTGAAGATGACATAAAAAAAAAAAAAAAAAAACACAAAACCTCTATTTAATGAAAGTCTACTCATACAAGGTATGACATCACCTTGTCTGGTCATTAAGACTTGTAAGGTATTGATAATGAAACAATATGGTTGATAGCTCATACCTGATCTGAAGTTGTATTGTAAATAACTTGTGTGTTTGAATGTTTTTAAGAAGCAATATTAAGTCAATCTGGAGATCAAGACTAGAAAGAAGATCTTTGTGGCATGTGGATTTATATGCTTAAAGGTGAAGTAGTGAAAGCCAAATGTAAGTACTAATTGTTTGAGGCTAGTTTATCTGTATTGTATAGACATTTAATTATAAAATGGTGTAATGTACACATTTAATTTCAAAATGGTTGTACACATTTAATTTCAAAATGGTTGTAACAGCATTCAGTGCTAAAATAGCAAGCATACCATGAATGGGAATTGTACAATATGTAAAAATGAAATGTTCAATAAAATCTTTTTCATAAAAAAATTCAGATTACTTTTTGGGTATGACAGAGTGACTCATGCTACTGTATCTAAGTGTAATAACTGAATGGATACAACTTTTTAAATCTAGGAGGAACAGGATAATTTGTTTTTGGAGCTAAAAGGAATGTACACACCAGTGGAAAATGTGTGATTAAATGTATAGACCAAGAAAATATGTTGTGTGCTTTATGCTTTGCAGAAGAAAAAGATTACTTTATAACTCATTCACTCCAGTGGAGCTCAGGAAGTTTGCACTGTAACTTCCAATGGGTGGAGCCCAAGTCTTTTGACCGAATCAAATTGTCCTCACATTTCAAACAAATGTTCATATCTCTGGAACCACATGAGTTATGAAAGAAGTATAAATGGCAGACTCTTCAGTACAAGCTTTTTACAGTGGCAGTATTCTTTAAGTTCTAGAACTTAAACCAAATTTTATGAGTCACAGTTAACACAATAACCACTACATTTGTAATATGTTATAAACATCTTACAGTATCCTTGCACCCACTCAAGTTACACTTATACTGTTAACATTTTATTCATCTAGCAGAGAACTTTTATATGAGGCTAAGGAGTTCTGTGTGTGTTAATTGGTTGTTGAGATATTTAGAAAAATGTGAAAATTATATCTATGCAAATTAATATAAAAAAAGACCGTTAATATCTACTTGTACTAGACAGATGTCAAATATTAATGCAGTTGAGTTTGCTATTGTGTAAACTTTGAGATTAAATATTTTAAAACCTTGTACATAGCATGTTTTTGGAATTATTGATGCAAATATGAACAAACAATATTTGACGCCTAGAAGAGTCAGTAGGAGTTAACTGCAGATGCACCAGGAGGCGTCACTCTGATGTAATGCATTAAAAAAATACACAACTAAAAAGTACTTGGTACTGAAGACCTGAGAGCAGCAGTGGTTTTCATAAAGAAAATATAGTTGGAGGCTGACTGTTAAAATGAACATAACATCATTGTCTCACAAGTATGTGCTGATGCCTGTTTGTAGTTTGCTAGTGGTGTTTAAATTAGAATATGCAAGCATTGTAAAACAGAGTGGCTGAAGGAAAGTTGCTTTGTTTGTTTGTTCTATGCTTAATTGTCATTAATTTCCAGCTCTATTCACTATACAGTTTATTTGACAGTTTACTAGAAAGTCTGACTGGGATGACATCTGATTTTCAGAGGTGACCCTGAGGAAGAAGCTGAACATTGACCCTAATGTGGTTAGTTATTTACAAAACCTAATACAGAAGAACTACATATTAACTAAATATTTCAGCTTCATTTCATACAGTGTGAATTTGTTCATGCATAATACGACTATGCAGATGTTTAAACAGATGCAAGAATTTGAAAAGGAACATTATCAGTAGTTAAATAAGTCACAAGTTGCAGTTCATAAATATGACATTAAACACACTTGAGTATACCCAACTATCTCCGTTACCGCCGACTCACCATTGCCCACAAGCTCATCTTTAAACCTGCCAACTGCCCAGCTCTTGCTACTTCCTTAAAACCTTATATTCCCAGCCGCTCACTCAGATCCAAAAACCAAAATTTCCTTCACGTCCACAAACCTGCACAACCTCCTGGCCATCTACTGCTGCCCCACTCCTTAGCTAAACAGTGGAACTCTCTCCTCACACACCTACACAGCCTACCTAACCATACAAATTTCAAATATCAGGTACTCTGTCATCTTTCTTCCAAATGGGAATGCCCTTGCCACGCTCCAACTTAACCCCCCTCCTCATTTCACCTTGCACTGACTCGTGCAACTATCTCTATTACTTCATCTCACCCAAAACAATCCCTCCCCTACTAAAAACTAATTTTCTCTCTAATATCTATTGTACTAACTCTCCAATCTCAAATATGCTATTACTCTCTCCATGCGTATTTTCCTAACCTACTAATGACTAGTAGCTATATATTTTGAAATGTTAAACCTACAACTGAGTTTATAACAAAAATATTCACATTATGTAAATGTTGAAATTTCTGTATTGAACTATGTCTTTTCATTTTTGTAACATTGTGACAAGCCAGTTGCAGTTGTCCCAGTCCCCTTCAATAATACACATCACACCAAATGACATTTGACGATCTTTATTAGTTTTCCACAACATAGCTTTGATCACCAACTGTATTAATTACAACTATTCATGCTATAATTGATTATAAATACAGCATGACATCCTTGTAATGTTAATCGGGGCAGCGTACCTACTCACCTTGCCCCAGTAAGCAGTGTCCATACCTCTACTCACTTAGTTTACTTATGAAGCGGCGTCCCATCTCATTTCATACACCATTCATTGTAATGTTAATCAGGGTAGCGTACCTACTCACCCTGCCCAACAAGCAGGGTCCATACCGCTGCTCGCTTACTTTACTTATGAAGTAGCATTCCAACTCACTTCATTCACCATCCATTGAGTTACCTTCCACCAATAAGCACCATCCTTACCTCAGCGTGCTTATCTATTCAGCAAGCTTCCTCCAACTACTCATTTCCTTTCCCCAGATCCTTGAAATGAACATCCGGACATCAGAGGGGGAACAGAAGCGGGCAAGCCTATCCCTCTTCTCCTCCGACCAGCTTGACCAGGCTGTTCCCCCTCCCTTCTACCCAAAATGTTCAATCCACTTCCCATAAAGGGAAGGGTCAAGTCAAAACATCGTTTGGTGTACCCATCATCTGCAAAGCACCTTAGAATTCCGTCATAAACCACTTTGCCATGCCCTCACTGAAACCCACCCTAATGAAAATAAAGTAGGATTACTGTGACCCCCATTGTAACACCGAACAATCCACATCATGAGAACACATACCCTTTTAGCCCACTGCCTTCAAAGTTGAAATCATGGCTCAACCTGAATGTATTGACAGCCTATAACCACATCAAAACCACAAACTATAACCCCTTGAACTCAAGACGGTACCCAGACAAACAACTAGTAGCAAGTCTCACACTCAAGACCTTGTTAACCGTAGCATATCACCTTAGCCCACCCACTACCCAGTTCTATATCAAGGTTCCAAGAAAGCAAGGATTGAACTTCACTGGCTTACAGGAGGTGTAGGGCTTGTAGCCCAATAAGTTCCTGTGCTCCGATGAACATTGTGACTCTATGCATCTTGTGGGATCCCCACACTCCCTATAAACCAGCCCTGACAGTTTTCCCCTTTTACACCCTTTACCTACTTCTTCCTTACCTGCCCCTTATACCAATGCAATAATCAGCTCACACTAAACACAGAGCTCAAACATGCCTTACTAAGATGATTACTCAGACCCTCTTTGTGCCCTATTCAAGTGACAACCCTTTCCAAATCCCCTTTTCAAGCCACCGCATGATGCCTTCTGCACTCCAGTAATCTGCAAAGAAAGAAACAATGATAAATTCTATGTGCACACATACCATGATTACTTAACATGGAGGCATTGACCAGGACCCCTGTCACCCCATCAAACCTTTGCCTATGGCCAATGGCCATGCTCCCTTTACTGTTGAATGCAAAGGCCCAAAAGCAGGGACAACTTCCAACATTAATCTAACATACTAACGTTTAGTAGAACAAATTGTACAACTCTTTAACCCTGATATCAAACTCAAAATGCCTGCCCTTCTCTGACTAGCAGTGTAAAATCCTCTACCAAACTCAACAACTTTGAAATCCACTTACTTCCATCAGTAACTGTTGCCCACTTGTGTTCCCCTTGTGTAACCTTCTCACTCGCCACTGCTTCCATCATCTTCAGATTTATTGTATAGCCACAACTGGTACTCGGCACACCACCATCTCCAAAAAAAAGGACAACATTAAACTCTAATAGTAATGAGCAGGCTCCACGTTATACCCACCTATTCCAAATTACAGCCACAGCATTCCAAGACCCCATCTGCAAGAAAGAAAAGACATATAAAACATCCAAAATACATAACACACATTCCAAGGCATCTTCAAGGACAACCTATCTTGCCAACCCGGAATAAATATACCACCACCACTCCCATCTATGACAGAATAGCCATAACTGAACTTTTTTTTTTTTTTTTTTTTGGTCCTCTTCAAAGGAACCTTGATTGAATGGGAGATGGGACATTCACCCCAGGAATCACATCAGTTGCTCTGCTAGACAGTGGTCCCGGGAAGCTAATACTATGAAAGGAAAAGTGCTTCACCCAACTGACAACGGCTCCATCTAAAACGACATCCATAATGGAACCTCCCTTTCCACCAAACATACCAAGCACTACTCTTATGGCTTATAAATTGCTAACACAACAGGATTTGCTTTAGCAATACCCCCTCTGAAAGATTCAAAGTCCAAAACTCAAATCTAGTTCACTGCCCAGTGCCTAGCTCGCAGCCTTCTATTTCCAAAATGAGAAACTAGCATTTGAATTGTGGAACCAATAGGAAAAATTAAATAACCCATACTAATGGCTTACTAACAACTCCAGCTAGGAAGGTCATAGGATGGTTAAAATTCACTGGTTTTGCTTCTAACAGGGATCTCTTAATGAATTAATACAAGCTGCACCAATCCCAAAGGTTTCTCATTTGTACCGTTGCTTCTACCCATCACACCTGCAACTTGCATATCCCCCCCATACTACCACTGCCTTCAAAGCAATCAAATAGTAAAATCTTGCATAGAAATTGGCATTCTGTATATGCCCCTCAGTACAACGCTAAACAACCTACAACTGATAGCCAAGCTGCCATTACATGAGAAACCTCTAACTTTTGCATCCTTCAACATTTTTCCTATAACCATTTCTTAGCAACATTCTGCCATGACACATCTTCACTGCACCCAGCACTGCTAAATGAAGCCTAATCAAATATAGTGACTTCCCTAACTCCAATCTGTGCACTATATACCTAGCTACTAAACTGATAGACCAATTACTCACAAAGCCATCCCATCCACAAATGTGGCAAATGAAAACAAAGCTGAATTATAAGCACTTCCTGAAGAGGTGCCCAAGACTTCTGAATCAACTAGCATGGTACAATATGCCAATCTCCCACACTTTCCTTTGAACATTTGTAGGTAATCTGTCTTTCCCAGAACAACATCCTGAAACCTGGAGACAACACCGCTACTAGTAAATAAGACATTCACATTTCTTTGTTACATATACAATTTTAATACACCCGCACAGCAGTGCGAGCATATACTGTCTTTCTGACCACCCACGTTTCAGTTAATAAAACCTGCAAGCAAAGTAGAAATCTTTTCTTAATGTAATAACCACCAAGAGAGGAGGTTTCTACTGTCAGGGAAAGAAACAAATAGTCATCTCCATCCCAACTGTCATAATATACATTACACATAGCAAACATAGTAAGCACTAATAAACCATTCAATTAGCCTCATTCATTGTCTGGTTCATTTCACATTGAAGGCTCCCTCGGCAGAAGACGTTTCCATCCATGAGCAAACCGCTCCACTGAGAAACCATGTTTCTGGCTTCAGAAGAACAGAGCTCATTGGGTTTGAGCAATGTGACACCACCAAATTCCATCTACTTGGTATTTATATCTCAATTTGCCCATGCGCACCAACTGTCACTTTCATCTACCCACACTTGGCTCTTGTATTCCACATCCACATGGGAAAAAAAAAATCAGTACGGCAAGGTGCTTTTGCTTTGCTGGCTGATGTCTGTGTGTAATTGTGTGTGTGCGTGTGAGTGAAATACCCTAGTTCGCTGGCAGGTAAGATAATTTAACCAGGCTCAAACCCCATACCGTAGTTAGAGGAGACAGGAGCCCGAACCGTCTATACCAACTACCTATTTTCAAGGAAATATGAGTTTCAAAAGAAGTGTGACCTTCAAGGGAATAGAAGTTTACTGCCACTCTTGCTAAGTCTGCTTTAAATGTGCAACTCTTTGTTTACCAAATGATTGACTGTGTTTGCACTGCCACTAGAGAATTTGAAAAACCAATCCGTCACCCGCAAACTTCGCAAAACTGCCCTTCCCTGCAGAACGAATGGCTTTAGTATAGTTTTTTTTTTTGTTTGTTTTTTAAACTGACGCCAGCAGTAGACAAACTAACCCAACCGATGAGGGAGCCGGAAAGACTGCCTGGATGTACTCCCATGCAACAGCTCTCCTAACAAATAAAACTTTGCGCATGAATGACCCTATCTTATTTGCAACAACTATTACTGCATTTCCCATGCACGGAAAGACCCACACAGCTATTTATCACATAACTTGAAACACTCTCTTTTACAAAGACATAGCCTTTTTTTTTTTTTCCTTATGTACATCTGCTCACTTCCAGAAAAATAAATGAGCTGCCAATAGAAAAGGGGGCTCAAACCTCAGATGCTGCTCCCAGAAAACTGGCAGAACAGATCTTGCATTAGCATGAATTCTCAGCGTGATAGGAGTTCAAAATTGGCCAACCTGGCAACTCAGCACATGAGCAATGGCCAATTCCTCCAATGCCAGCAACTGCACATGTGCAGCAACGAACGCTCACTCCCAAACCCGCGAACGACACCCATACAACAAGCAGCCCATGACCTCCCAACTGCACCACGTTTTTTTTTTTTTTTTTTAAAAGACAGATTTAAACGTACTTCCACACATGTACAACCTCCTAAACAATTGTTAAAATGCTTGCTGCATGAAACTCAAAAGGCATTTTAATGCTGCTATTGCAGCAATCCCAGGTAGCCTTTCTCATCCTTGGATGGGTGAGTTGGCATTGACTGCTTACTGTAATACTCCTGCGCTTGACCTGTCCAGTGTCACTAATTGAACATCTGTATACAGCCATGTCGTTATCCCTTCTAACCCATGTACCAGAGGCTTTTCCATTTTTTTTTTAAATGTATGTTCTATAGGGGAGGTGCTAATGCTGTATTGACTTTATGGAACTGTGCGTGCTTTGATACCTAAAAGAACTTTCATATTTTAGTACCAGCTGAATGCAAAATAGTTCTACATTATACTGTGAACTGTGCTGTGTAAACACTATTACACAAAATAGACGTGATATGTTGCTTTTCAGGGGACACCATATATAATATCAGGTATGTGATGCCAGTATTCCTCAGTACTGAGAAAGGTGTGTTTTGAGCTGAAACTGATGTACGTGACCATTACTTTGCAATAAAGTTGGTGTTCTTACTGGAATGATGCACTTGTTCTCATATTTGGTATGCTGGTTGAATGACTATCGTTTTTGAGTTGCCTGTGGTCAAATATTATGGTTGTAGGTTTTCAGGAGTCCACCCATTCTTCAGCCCCTATGAGGGGCAGGATTGTACCCCTTTACCTTCTCAGCTAATATATTCTTAGGCTGGCGTTACAAAGTTGGAAGAAGAGCAGCACTTTGCTTCTATTGAAGCTGCATATTTCTTTGATCATTTGCAGTCTTGAATTTGGAATAAGTATATCCTAGAGGAGTGAGAATGTCCCTGGGCTTTCTTCTTATGCAAAAAATATGTAAACATTTTAATGTAATAGTTTTATGTAGATAAGTCACATCAGTGTCTTCAAAGTATGTTACATGTATATGGATTTTCTTTCTCCGATTTACCCAATTAATCCAGTTTGGGGTTTTGGGGAGGGTTAGAATATGACAGCAGTTAAAAAGACAGGAAAATGCACAAATCTTGTTTTTCAGAGGAATAGTAGTTCCAAATTGAAGGATATTTTTTCTGTGTTGCCTTTAATGAGGTTCCACTCCACCCCAAACTTCAAGTTTTTACTGCATTAACCATCACTGGAGAATTTGATGCATCAACTTAGAAGCCAGAGATCTTTACCCTAAAGTGCACACACTCACACACATTGAGTCATGGGTGGTAATATTTACATTTCAAAGATGACTGGTTGCAGAATGTACTGATTTGTACTTAAACATTTGTAAAATCATAAATCAATGTTAAACGTGTTTACAAAATTAGAATTTTCTAAAGTGTCAAGCATGTAAATCAGTGGTTTCTGATCTGCCATTGCCCCTCACACAACACATGTAATGTGCCTGTGTATAATGTATAAGATTTTGAATCTGGACTGTGTGGCTGCTATGTATAGATATTTGCTGATTTCAGTATTTTACCTCAGATTGCATGAAACTTGTGGTAAAAGCTGTGTTTCCGTCTGAATGAAGGTCCAGATTTTCTTGTGTAGTTGTATGTGTGAATAAGTATCACATGTGGGAGCTGCAGTTCCTGCTTACATTTACTACTGTACTCTGACAGTCACATTTTTAGTTTTCATATTTAAGAAAGGATGCTAAAACCTTTCATTTCAATGGATGGAAAAATATCAATGGTGAAATGGAACTCTACAGCAGTATTTTGGTGATAGCAGCTACTTAATATGCCTGCTACGCTGATCATTCGGCTCTCTTCTTTTGGTATATCAACAAATAAGTCATTTCCTCAATATCCCATACCAAGCTTCTTGGAGTAATCCTAGATGGAAGCATGAAACTTGACACGCACATAGCTTAGTCAATAAAAAAAGTACATGAAAAAATTGGATCACTATATAGACATCAATTCCTCGTGAATAGCACAAAAGCCATCATTGCTCAAACTCAACCTAGTCTCTCCTCTTCTTGATGCATCACCTATACTCATCAAAATCAAGAAATCAGATTTAAGAAAACTTGACACCTGCTACAATAAAATTGCAAAGTTCACCACAGAATCTACTTTTAGATCTCCTTTGCATAGTTCTTAAACAACTCTCTTAGTTAGAATTGCCCAACCTCCTACCTTGCAACCAACTGTCCTTGGCCCATCAATTGCCCTATCTCCAGACAAAACTCTTGCCCTCCTTAACCTATTCAACCATACTCAGCCAATCGAGTCCTTCATTCCAACAAGTAATTCCTAATAAATATTACTAAAGCTAACAATGCTGGAGAGACTCTCTATTCTAACTGCATAGCTAAACTTTGGAATTCTCTCCCACTAGACATAAACACCAATACTTCACAATTCAGAGAGATCCTTAAAGCAAATGTAAACAAAACTTGGATATGCCCTTGCTCTAGCCCAACCTAAGGAAATATATCCTTTAGCCAACAAGCCCCATAATCTATTATAGATTACTTCTACATATCTAATACCTGTGTACTACTACCCTGACTGTTCCATCAAAATCTTGTCTAAGATTACTGCTATACTATGCACTCCGTTTATGATTTTTGCTGCAGTCTGCGCTGTAAACCATTATCACTGAAAAAATGCTGTGCTGAAGTTGTATATTGTCATATGCTTGATTTATATCTCTGTACCTGATAAGTATTTGCCCTTCTGAATAACTAAAATTGTACTACCAGTGTAAACTTCTGTTTATTTTTAATGTAGAACTTTTCTCCCTGAACCTCCACTGAAAAAGGACAGCTTGTCTGGATGGGACTTTCCCTGTAAGCAAATGTAAAATAAAATTAAATCATTAGAGTGGTTTCTTGTACAGCAGATTTTCAGAATTTCTTTGGCTTGTGTTCAGACCTTGCTAACAGTGGGGAGCACAGACTTCCAACAAATAAAGAAAAAAAGAAAAAAATTGAGTCAACCCAAACATCCACCATTTTTGTAAACATAATAAAGGAATCTGAGCAAATGAAACACACTTACCCCATCTTCTGGCAGTAGATGGCCACACAAGCTTGTTCATCCTAATGTTCATTGCAATGAACTTAGAAATTATACTCCTTTGTTGTCAAAGTGATAGTATTTTGACATTTGTTGCTCCAAAAATTGTTCCTTTTTTCAAACTAAGGCTTTCTTGAGTTTGACAATGTAATCCCCTTTCATGTGTTCACTTCCATTCTCTGCAGTTCTACAGATCATTTTTAGCCAAGCTGTCTCTCTGATCTTGAAGTTTCTAAATTCCTGCTATGCCACTGCTGTTATACTTCACACCATTTTTTTAACTGGGTAAATAGAATAGTGAAGGAACTTTTAGCAACAACAACTGTCAAGAGCATATAGTGGCATACAGACAATATTCACACTTTATTTGTAGTAGACTTTCAAGATGGCTGCACATTAACAGCTCAATTCTAACTGTCCCAGTGTGAAAAAAAAACTCAACAGAGAAAGCCAATGAACTTAAATGTATTGGTAAACTGCAGTAACTGGCTAGTAAGTGTACTGCCTGGATTCCAGGAAAAAGAAATCCATTGGACCTGAAAGAAAGTCTGCTACTAAAGGTGAAGAAAAAAAACAATGATTGGGAAGAGTACTATAGGCATTCAGTAAAAAGCAGTACAAGCTCCAAACATGACTTCCAGTAACCTAGAGGAAAATTTAAGACAACTGCATACATACTTCATTAAAATAAGACACTGATGGAGTATAGCCACTTAAATAAAAGGCTGGAAAATGGAAGAAGCTTTACAGATATTTAGATGAGGTGATAAAACTGGAAAAAAAAGGTTGAAACAAAGAAAAGGCTGGCTGAATGAGACTGTTCAAGAAGATATGTTTCCAGAATTAGAGGACAGAGCACATAGGGAATGCTTAAGATTTTCTGCTGTACCAGAGAAGCTGGAAGCAACAGACTGTTTTAATTTTATGAAAGCACAAATAAGCAACTAGACTGAGGTTCCACCTTTCCCAATGTTTTAATGGAAAATGCTTGAGAAGGAAGAAAGCACAAGAGGCTGTGAACAGAAGAATCATCCGTATGATGGAAATGAAGCAGACAGGATCTGGGGGATAGAGATGAACAGGTGTAAAACAAGTAACTTGTAAATTGACAAATGTGGAATTACAAAGCAATAATTATATTTGTGAACCATGACAGAACAAGAAAATCTAGAGATATTGGACTTTTTGACTTTGTTAAACTTGTAGGGGACTCTAAACCATATGCCCTACATCATAGTGCTTGGATGTATTTGCATGCTATATAGTCTACTCATAAGTATAATATGGATACTAATGTAAACAGGGGCTCCTGTGTGTTTTTTTTTTTCTCCATTCTCTTTCCACTTGTTAAGTTTTTAAAAAAAAATGTAGGCACTGCAATGTAAAAAAAAAAAAAAATCTGGTCAGAAGAGCATGACAAAAGACAACATTGATGTGCTGTTTCTCCTTCTTGAATAGGGGAATGACTGGATTAAGTAAGTTTTTTAAGTGAATGCAAATGAAAAAGAACTTTGAATATTAAAAAAGCTTTTTTTCTAGCAAATCTATGCTTAACAGCAGTTCAGTATCTCCTCCTCATGTCTCCATGGAAACAATTTGATAGAGAAATGGCTAGAAGATAATTTCTGATAGCATCCACATGTTTTCCCAGCTGGAGGAGCTATAAATATGAGAAAAATACATACAGCACTTAGTAGAAGCACAGACTGGATCATGCATCTTGGCATAGATAACCTTTCTTTTAGGTTAACCCAAGTCTTGAGTGTGGTTGTCTGTTTGGGATGCTTGTTCCTATTAGGAGGGTAAAACTTCAATATTTGAAGATGTACTTAGCTTTGTGTATTAATATTAAGTTAATAGGTTTTAGGGGTGTTGGGGTGTTCTGCTTGAGGGCTTTTAATAAAACAAAACATTTTGTAAGATGTGATATAGGCTAAAATGGATATGAGAAGTAACAACTGCATAAATAACCTGCCAATCATTGTATGCATGTAACACAAAAGCTGGAACTCTACACTTAAAAAAAGCTGTTGCACATAAAAGGTGATATCTTTTTAGCACAATGATGCTTTCTGTAATGTCTTTGAATTTCAGTGGTCTCACAGATCACTACTTGTTTGTATTTAACTGTATTAAAAATATAGAGTGCAAGTACCACTACTACAGACACACACTTGGGACAAAGGAAAAGAGTAGTACTTGTATTAATTGCAGGAAGAGCTCCAATAGTGATGAAGGCTGATAGATGATCATGGTAGATTTGTAGTACTAAGGGGCTGATGACAAGATAGTAGGATTACACTGGCATGTGTTTATACCCCACCTGAAACTGTTATAATGGAGCTTAGGAAAGATCTGGGAGAAATCAGCTTTCAGCAAGGAATATTTCTTATAGGTGGGGACTAGAATTTGGTTTGCAACAGCAAAGATGTCTGGTGGGCCCAGAAGGGAAAATATAAAGTGTAGAATTTTTGAAAAAATTTGTGAAAATATTTGGCATGAAAGGTATGAATTCAGTAGTAGGAGATCGGAGCGAATTTACATTTATTTTATTTATTTAACATTTGTTAACCAGGAAAGTCAGACTTGGAATGAAGCCAATTTTCAGTGGAGGCCCAGGGCGAAATGCTCCAGATGCATGTCTTTGTAATGTGGGAGGAAAGCAGAGCACCCAGAGGAAATGCACACTAACACAGGAAGGACATGCAGACTCCACACAGAAGGCACCCCAGCCGAGAATCAAAAAGGAAAACTTGTTGCTGTGAGGTGACAATGCTACTGATGCACCACTGTGCCATCCAAATATTCCCCAAGTTACAAACACTTGACTAGGCTAGACAGAATGTACATTTCACAGGAACATATGCATTTAAGTCTTGATACTCACCCACTAACCATTTCAGATCATGTGCTGATAATTAAAATAAAAGCACAAAGTAATGAAATAAAATGAGACACTAGTCCCATCTATCTATTAAGAGTGGAATTTAAGGAATGGGTAGTGGAAGTTTTTCAGGAGCTGTTAGACAATATAAAAATTTCTTCTGAAAATATAGCTAGGTAGTGGGATAAAATAGTGGAGTTTAAAAATAGGGTGGAAATAAAAAGGAGATATATGGTTAAGAAGAAACAAGAATTAATGTATTGCAGAATAGGGGGACTCTCACAGAACAGGAGGAGCACCTGCAGAATGCTAAACAGAATTAAGGGATTTCATTGATAATATGCATGAGTTTGGAAAGATTGATGTTAAGCAACTGTTTGTTTTTTTGGTAACTCTAGGGCACAAAAACTTTTAGCACAGAGACTCTGACATCAGAAAGTGGAAAGGGTGGTCACCAAGCATAGGGATCCTATAGTAAGGAAGATAATATGAGATCCTGTAGAGGTATTACATTTTGGAAATTCTGTGAAGGTCTGCATAAAGAAGAAATATGGAAATCAAGAAAAGGTACATATGGAACTGTTTATGTAAGTATTAAATATGTCAAGGTTAGAGGTAGATGAGGCTCAATTAATAACAGGATTGGAGGAGATGACATAATAATGGTGATGTATAACCAATCCATAGGTAATTTCCCAGGAATAGATAACATTCCTTCAGTCATTTGGAATCTAAAGGGAAAAAAATGAATAGTCTGGAAAGTTTTGTTAAGCAGCATTTTAAATTGAAGAGAAGTTCCAACATCCTGGTAGAAAGTGGTGGTAGGTGTAATACCTAAAAAGGGTAAAGACCCATCAGATCCAGCCTCATACAGGCCTGTTTCAAAACTAAACCGTGATTATAAAGTCTCTATAATGGCTAAAAGAATGGCAGAAGTAATGCCAAAATTGGTTGATATGGATCAATGTTTTGTGGAGGGGGATGCAAACATTTGACATTAACAGAACACACTTTAATCAAGGGGAAGCAGAATGTAAGAAAATGCCTCTGTTGGTGGGTCTTGATTCAGAGAAAGCATTTAACAGAGTAAGCTGGGACTTTAGCAGGGAAATGAAAATAGTTCCATTCCCTGATAAAATTATAAAGTTGATTAGAAGGTTATACGAGGGTTTGGCAGGGAAAATTAATGTAGGTGGATTCCTCTCTGATTACTTCTGCTTGAATAGAGGAACATGGACTCTTTCCCATTTATTTGCATTATATTTAGAACCATTGGCAAAGAAAATAAGGGACATGGAAAGCTCTGTTGTATGTATATGGATAGTAAGGTACAAGCAGTTAAAATGTTTAGTCCCTTTAGTGTTCTACACAGGTCCTGCATATTTTATCAACCATAGGTGGTTATAAATAGCAATTGTTAATCATAAATAAATAACATTAAAAATTGACCATATATGCCTTCAGTTAGGAACAACACTCCATGATGTGCAAACAGAAATGTTTATTATAGCGCTGGGAGACCATCATCATAACAGTTGGTAAAACAGTCTCTCTAAAAAAAAAAAAAAAAAAAAAAAAACTGTATCTTTTATACACTTTTATCAAACCAATCATGCAAACTTTTATGTTTACAATGAGTGCAGCAAATAAATGACTTTGCAAATGTTCTCATCCCTTGTGATTCTTGCCTCAGACTTCACATGAACACCTTCCTATGTATGACCCACCTGCTTCAAGGGGTCTTGTTTTCTGACCTTGGATGTTTCAAACTTACCCTAGCAGCAACACACTCCTATCCTGGAGAAGTCAGGCTAACAAATTCCTTTTATAGTAGTTAACATGCCTCTGCTCCCGCAACACTTAATTTTCCTTGTTGCATATTAAAAGAATGCAGATGGAACATAGCGGTAACTTCAGCTTATGAAGCTGAATTTTTCCACAGCCCTGCATACAAATTATATTTGCTTTTAAACAATCATATTATAGAATCATTAATGAAACTGAAATTAATATACATTTTAACAAGCTGATCTTGTCCCATAAATTTCCCCCTTTGACACCATCAGTGTCGTACAATACATGTAATTATATGTTTATTTTTCTTAACTTGGTAAAATGAGCTTCAGCATCATGATAATAATCATCTGTTAAAACAGAACTTTCACTAATTGGTACATGCAGTGGCATTTCATGTGCAGGTGAGGTTAAACATTTTGTAATTGCAGCCTTCAAAATAGAAAATATTAAAAATGATCACACATATAATAGATGAAAGAATTTTGGTATACACTGTCTTTTCAAGCTGTTGCTAGCATGATTATTAGCTTGAATAAAAAGCTGTAAGAATATGAAATATAAAGGGTTAATTCAGAAATAGCATAAAATGCAGAAAAATAGAAAGTGTGCTGGCAAGCATAATATAGTTTAGTTAGATTTTGGCATCCATGCAAAGGAGGATGTTCCTGAGAAACAGTCCGTAAAAATAACTGTGCAGAAGGCAGCTGGAAGGACATCAATGATGTAGAGATGCAACATTAAGTTTCAGATAGTGCTGGAACACCACGTTTCAGATAATGCAAGACTGAGTTTCCATGGATCATCAAACTACAGAGAACCAAGGACAAGGGAACAAAAGAAAACTGTTATACATCAGACTTTGAGAAAAATATCAGACCTTGTGGTATAAATGAGTGTGTGTAAACAAGCTTTGGGAATTTGCCATAGAGAGCTGACAGCATTTGTGTTGCATGCTTGTAAATCCAAAAGGAAAATGTAATAGAAAGTGTATTAACTGAAGCAGTTGTCTGTGTATTTATTGTACATAATGCAATACAGTAATCAGACTAGCTGGTCACAATAAATAGTTATGCATGCATGTGAATGCAAGTAACAGCAAGAAACAGAGAAGATGTCATATAATTTTTCAGTAGGTATAATGACAATAACCTGGATTATGCTAGTTCCCAGGTTACCAAAAACACTGCCCAACCATCCAAAAAGTGTCCATTGTTTTGATGTGCTATCCGAAGAGTTGGCCCTCTGCTCCATGAAATTTGCCAGTTTTTCCTGTTCATCATGATCGTCACTAATATATGAACAATGATGACTCCCTATGAGGGTACATGACACCTCTTTTGCAGCAAGCATTATATCAAGTGCCATCCGATTCTGTAACACCACAATTCCCATTTCAGTAATTTCTTGATTTGCCATCCTGTTGTGATGCAAAGTTTCATTGGCTACCTCTTGTAGAATATGAGCAAGCATGGTGATTGCAAGCATTGTCCTTTGCACTCCATATCTAGGATTAAACACCCGAAGTACTTGCTCTGCCCAGTGGATTGCTCACTTATTTCTCAGTCTACCTGGTGGTGGGTTTTCGAAATGCTGAATAGCAGGAGTAATATAGCCTACAAAGAAAATTCACATCAGTTTGTAGGCAGCCAGGGGTGTAGGCACGATCACCACAGATGTAATAATGGTCACTTATGCCCATGCCACACCCCCAGTCATAGCTTTTTAAGTGCAGAGAGTCTAACACACTCATGCCTGCTGTCATAATGGTTGATTTTTCTTACTGGCATAGCATGTATCCCCATTATGTGTGTGGTAGCAAGTTGAAGAGACCCAACCTTTGAAAATCAGTTACATTACCCCAGGTTAGACTGATGTTAAGGTCCTTTCAAATGACACCTGTGATGCAGGGATGAAAATCATAGGAATCTCTGCCTTAAAATGATGAGGTATATGCAAACATATTCAGCAGTTTGTTCTGTTTAAATTCCTGGCATATTGCTGATGGACCAACAAGAAGCTGTTGTCTCTCGACCAGTTTATAGAAGGAAACAGCAGCAAAAACGAAGCAAGGGTACCTGTTGTCATTCTTTTCATCATGGACTGCTGCTGAAGTTGACTTCCTCACAGGGCAAGATGGTTTATCTGTTGCACCTTGAACTCTTTGTTGACTGCAGTGATTTGTCTGGGATCCCCACATGGCACGTCTTCTTGCAATGAGAAGAATTGATCCACGTTGGTAGTCCTGCACAGCGAACAGCAGTCAGGGTCATTAGCAATATTTGGAAAGGACCCTTCCACCTTGGCTGAGGCAGTTCTTTCTCTGGAAAATGTTGATGTAAACCCAATCACCCGCTTGTAGTTGTAGACAGGACTGGTCAGGAGGCTTGGGTAACGCTGCTCTTAGTGTTTGATTATATTGCTGTAAAACACAAATCAAGTTCTTATAATATGAAATCATGGCATTATCTGACGAGGTTAAATTGGCGTTTCCCACTGGAAGAGCCATGGATCTCCCCATTAATCTTTGAGCCACTTTAAGTGGGTTTCAGCACAAACCTTCAACATTTTATTTTTAAGGGTCCTATTTATGCATTTCTCTAATAAAGATGACTGGATGGTTGGGACAGTGAAGACTCAACTTGGTAGTAAAAACTTTATGCAATTCCTTTACTAAAGAATTATTAAAATGTGTTCCATGGTCACTATTGATAGTACATGGTATACAGTCTCTCTGCATTTGTACGCAAGTTTTTTCATGACTGTGACTGCATCAGCCTTGTGGTAAGCTTCCACCCATGCTTAGAACATACACACTACCATCAAAATAAATTGTAGATTATTAGTTTTGGGAATCTGGATGAAGTCCAGCTGCATGTTAACAAAAGGTCCCCAAGGTGGTGGTAAACATGCAGTCTTAATGTTTGCATATTTGCTGATCTTATACTCTTGATATATAACTCAGTTTTGTACATACTGAAGTATCAGAGGAGACATGATGGGCATAGCAACTTCGGGTAATTTGATTAAATAAAGCTGTCTTAACTGATTTCTCCAAATCTTTTGGGTTTCTAATACCATGATGGGAAATGGACCCCATTCCTAAGTCAAAGTATGATTAAAGTTCATGAAATTAGTATTGTTTCAATCTTTGTCGGCCAAAAGTGCTCTTCACAGCACCTGCAATATGCCCAGTAGTGACTACTGCAATTCGTATGGGTTTACTTGGATGGGTAACGTATCTAAATATGATTGTAAAATCTTTTTTTAAGACCCATTGCACCTACTACTATTGGAACTGTCAGGGTATCTTTCTTCCACATTGCTCTCATTTCTGCCTGCAGAAACTGGTATTTTATGACTCTGTCTCTCTGTATGCAAGACGGTATAGTCATTGGGTGTGGCAATTTCAATGATCAATGGTACTTTTGTCTTCTTTTCTTGGACCACTATATCCAGTTTTCTAGCATCTTTCTTTTGAACTGTTGGTAATGGGTGATCCCATGTGATATAAACTTAATTTTCTATAATGCTTTGTGGCTCGTTTCCAGTGTTTTTCAGCCACTTTGATACCATAATGTTTGCTCAATCCCCAGTGCAACAGTCTCGTCACATTATTATGCCTTTCAGTACAGTCCTTCTGCCATTTGTGTGTCACAACCAGCAACAAGGTGTCTGTGCATTTCCAATTCGGTTTTACAAAACCTACATTCGTCTTTTTCCCACATGTTCAATGGATTGTAAACCTGCATGTATGTAGCCCACTGTCTTGGGCTGCCAATATTAGCCTTTCATTTCTTGGTTTGAATTTGCCTCTCCTTAACCATTCCTGTGTTCATTCTTGATCAGCATGAGGTTCTTCCAGAAGTTTTCTATACTTGCAACTATATTTGTTTTTTCCACATTACTTGCCTTCTCATCTGGTCCTTCACCTTATTTTCTTTCGTTTTTTGGCACATTCAGTTTCTGCCTGTTTTTTATCTACTTCTGGTTTGATTTCCATTCCTGCTTGATATCAATATGCTTCTGCTAATTAAGCAGAGAAGTCATCTTAGATTTATTCTCCTCAAGTTTCAAAACCTTCACTACATTCAGATCTTGAGATCAGTAGATGTGTGTGGTCCCATGATTGTAGATCTATACATGTAATCACTTTCAAGGAGGCCCATCCCTCCTTTGGAACAGGGAATATATAATCTTGGTATACACTGATTTTTATAAATCATTTGAGCATGAAGCAACCTTCTTGTTTTAATATCTAATCTGTCCAACACATTTTGGGACCAGTCAGTCACTCCAAAACTGTACGTTGGGCTAAGAAGAGAAAATTGATTTATAGCTTGGATCTTGTTCCTAGATGTCAGTGCTGTTCTCAGGATTAATTTAAGTCTTATAAAATATCCCTTACTGAGTTTTATTCACATTTTTTCATATTTTATTGCTGATCATTCAATTCCCAAGTATTTATACACTCCCTCTTGTTCAAGTTATTTTCTATCACATTATTTTCCCAAATGACATTATAATATATGAAAAAGTTTTGACAACCTGCAGCTGTGCTTTCATTTCCTCATCTAATGAGCTGTACAGTTTTAAATCATCAACCAAGAGGAAATGAGAAGTCATTAGACTTTTTTGTTTCCTAGGAGCCAAGTTGTAGCCATGGCTTAAGCTGTCAAGTAAACAGCTTAATGGATTAATAGCAAGGCAGAGTAGCAATGGTGACAGAGGGTCACCCTGGAATATCCCCCTTTGAATTTTTATCCCTGGGATGATCATCATCTGTCCTTTATCATGGCTTAATTGCAAAGTGGTCTGCCATTGTTTCATGGTTACTGTAATGTAGACAATCAGTGTAGGGTGTATCTTATACATTTTTAAGCACTCTTTTATCCATGAATGTGGAATACTTTTGAATGCTTTTTGGTAGTCAATCCATGCCATACTGAGATTCTTCCTCTTTTTACAGTTCTCCACTATAGCTTTATTTAACAACAAATGATCCTTTCTTCCATATGACTTTTTTATTGCCCTTTTGTTCTACTGCCATAATTGAGTTTTCTTCTAAATGACTGTAAACTCCATCTGCGTCAATTCCTGCATATAGTTTATACGTCATTGAAAGGTAAGTTATTGGCCTATAATTTTTAAGGTAACTCGCAGGTTCACTCTTGGGTCAGAGCATTGTTTTGCCTGTTAGCCAGTCTGGTGTCTGTCTGGGGTGCACATATAAATAGTTCTTACTCATGGCTAAACCCTTTTGCAATGATAATACTTTTAACCAAAAGTTAGGTACTGCATCTGAGCCTGGGGTTTTCCGGTTAGTGGCTTTTCTTAACTTTGTTTCAATCTCTCTGGCCATTATTTCATCCCATTTTATATACTGTACTTTTAAACTTCTTATTTTTTTACTACTACCATCCATTTAGCATGTTTATGTTCCACAGGATCTTCATAGATACTTCTCCAAAATATATCTACTTCCTCTATTTCTGACTGTCTTTCAATTCCTTTTACCTTATTTCCCAATTCAAACTTTTTTGGGTCATCAGTAAATAGCTTATTTTGTACTTTTCCCTTGTATTTATCTGTATCTTCTAAGATTTTCTGCCTGTGCTGAAATTGTTTATTTCCGATAGTGCATGATAGAGCCTGGTCTGTTATATAGTGCATGATCGAGCCAAGTCTGTTATAATACTGTGCATTGCTTTAATCACATCTATGTTTTAGTATTTTTGTTGATTTATACCCTCCTCTTTAATCTTCTAACAGTGACACTTGTCTTAATTGCTTTATAGTTTTCTCTATTTGATACTTCCATGATTGTATTCGATTTCTCCCCTTCCTTTCCTTCACCACCCTGTGATCATATGGTAGAACTTTATCAGTTATTAATTTAGCAGCACGGTAGTATATTCTGTTTACTTCTGTTATATCACATGGATCTCTATGGACAGTCCTAATTACTGCATTCATTTGTTTTGTCAGACTTCTTACTTTTTGGGTTGTATTGACCTTCTGCAGTCTATTTCTCATTGACTTAATATATCTATCAATGTCCATTAAATCAAACAACTCTTCTCTTCATTTTCTTCCAAAGTGAGGGCACATCTCTTGTTTTCCCTTCCCTGTGGGCATTTTGTACAAAGTTCTATAGCATCGTTCTGTGGCACATTCTCTTCAGTTTCATCCTTTGCCATTCATTGCTGTGTCATATGGGAAGTCACTGGCTAATCACTCCTCAACATTGACTGCATCAGAGTTTCCACAGTTTCCTGTTCCTTTCCTTGCTGCCTAGCTTTAAGTGAATGTTTATACTGGTTTCCTGTGGAAGGCTCCAAAATATCTTGATATGGCACCTGACCAATTCCTTCCTGTTCCACTGGTGTCCCCTTAATTTGGATATCCATTGCTCTATCCTGTTGTGGTGCTTTCTGCATTCTATTTTCTACGTTGAATCCTTCTCTTTGCAGCTGCTGCATAACTTCAATTTCTATTTCTTTGACTTCTCCATTACTAATCTCTTTCTACTTTTCCTCCTCTTATTTTTTTGTATTGTAAAGTTTTCAATATCCAGATTCCTTTGCCTGTGTTTCTCTCCAAATATTCTTGGTGGGCTGCTCTTTTTGTATTGATTAGTTTTGCTTTCTCCTTTGTATAAGTATTACACCATATTAAATCTCTCTTTCTTTCCCATGTCTGTATTTCTTTTTCACAGGTCTCCTGATCTTGCTTTTCCTTGTTCTGGGGATCACTCCATCCTGCTGTGATATAATCTGTGTTAGACCTTCTACATTAAATCCTTCACTTCGTAGGCACTCCATAACTTCAACTTCTATTTCTTTAACGTCTGCTTTACTAATCTTCGTTTCCACATTGCATCTTTGTGATATTAATTTTTATTGTGAAATTTTCCATATCTGAATGCCTTTGCCTGTATTTCTCCTAAAATATCTTTGAGACTGCCTTTTCTAGATTGGTTAACTTGTCTTTCTCCTTTGCATAAATATTGCACCATATCAAATCTCTTTCCCCATGTCTTGTTTTTTTTTTATATATATATATATATATATATATATATATATATATATATATATATATATATATATATATTACCTGTATGGGCAGGTAGATGAGATGTGTCAGCCGTCTGGATGTTGCCATATGTCATCAGAGGATTTAATACATCCATCCTTGAGCCACCTCTGGACTTCTCCCTATGATGCTTCAGCTTGAAAAGCTGACATTTCAAAATCAAATGCATCATTTTTGTTGTAGTTTGTCATAAAAATCTGTGCATGTTAAATACAACAATCTACTACTGTGTGTTTAGCAGCTTGGTCTGCCAAATTATTTCCCAGGATTATGTCTATTCCTTTTTGATGTGCACATCATTTGATTACAGACTGCCTCTTAGGTAGCAAAGATGCAACTAACAATGATTTTCTGAACACTGAATTATTAATTTGATTTCCTGAAGAGGTCAAAAACCCTCTTTCCAAAGTTGCCCAAAATCATGTGCCACCCCAAAAGCATAATGTCTGTCTGTGTAAAAAAAATAAGTAAATAAATTGGCCACCTTGTCTTTGGCTAACTCACAGGCCTTTTGCAGAGCCACTAACTCAGCTGTCTGAGCAGAGTGAACACCTTCTAATCTTTGTTGCAACAGTATTGTCTCTTTGGTGCAGACAGCTATTCCCACATTCAATTGCCCTCACTGATTGACAAGTATATTTCTTGGCATTTTAACATTTCATAGATCTGCATTGTCTTAATTTTGCCTGAATGAATTGTTTTATATATTTTCTGGCATTGTTTTCTGTTCTCATTTGTCCTGAAACTGCTTACCCCCTATTTCTGAGGTGGAGTTTATAAAACTGGTCAAACAGCTTCTGTGTTATTGGATTGTTTCAAGGCTTGCTGATTTTAAACTAGTTTCTGTTTGTAAATTCTTGCATTCACTGTTGGAAACTCATGGGTTCTGGCTAGTGTGATTCTCAAACAATCTGGAAATATATCGCTGATTGATAATATATTTCTTGGCATTTTAACCTTTCAGAGTTCTGCATTGTCTTAATTTTGCCTGACTGAATTGTTTTATATATTTTCTGGCATTGTTTTCTGTTCTCATCTGTCCTGAAACAGTTTTTCCCCTCCCATTGTTATGGTGGGGTTATAGTTGGTGGCTTTGCAGTTGTCCACCTCTACTGTAAATTTGATCTGGGACACCCCTCCCAGTCTGGTGTTCACTCTACTTAATACAGAGAACACATTTGATAAGGCCAACCCACTTAGGTTCTTAACCTCTACTCCTCCTTCCTCTCCATCTCTCCTTGCATACTTAAAAAAAAAAAAATGTGCACTTTATTTTGCTTTTGCCTCATAAAAGTACTCAGTTGTATTTATTCTGTTGCATTTATTACTGCTTGTTAGTAGCCTGATTAAATTGTAACTGTTATCCAAAGCCTTTGGTTGAAGCGTTTTTACATTAAGAAGGTTTGTGGTCTGCACTGTTGTGGCAGGATAGGTAGCTTACATCCTTCTAAGTTGGGAGTTGCTGATTGAAGGCTTAGTGTATGTTATTCTAAGAGTGTGTTGGTTCTGGTTTAAGCACTTGGGCTTTGGGCCAGTTATTTTACATTAAGAAGATCTGGTCTGCACTCTTGTGGGAGGAGAGGGTAGATTTTGCCCTTCTGAGCTGGGAGTTTCTGGTTAAAGGTTTATTGTGCCTGCTTATTTGAACTGTTTCTTTCTGAAATTGGTACTCCTTGTTTGCTGTAGCATAGACTACATTTAGACCTGCTGAATCCAGCTTTGTATAACTTGAGCACTAATCCAGACCACCTTTTTTTGGAGAAAGTTCCCCTGCACCCTAGTGGTAGGAGTGTGCAGTTAGAACTTGTCTGATTGATGACTGCTGAAATGGGGCTCAGTTTTTAGTTTTTTATTCCTTAATTTGTTTAAATCAGTTTGCTCATTTGCTACTGTTGTATATAAAAAAGTACACTTTATGCATTGCCACTTAGCTAGGGTTAAACTATTCCTGCCACCATAAAGTCTGCTCTTCAAATATTCCCTTAGAACTAGCCAGTTTTTTTAATTTTAGCACTCAAATCTGTTTCTTTGAGCTCAGCACTTGTTCAGAACATGTAAGCACTAAGTAAGCTACAAATTACTACATCACTCAACTTTTCTCCATTGTCTAGAGTAAAACAGTTTTTAGTACTTAATAAATAAGCACCTATCCAGGCATGTCTAAGGGTCAGCTCCCAGTGTTTTCTCCTGTCTACCTGATGAATCTGGGCATCTTGAGGCAATGCAGCAATTGCCTCATGTACACAGACAACCCTCTCCTCCTACCACCCAACACTGCAACCTATGAGAGATGCACTTATATAGCCAAACTGGAAGCAAAGCTCTCTTTACCCAAGACTGGACTAGACAGTCAAGAGGAGACGGTAAACACTTGCAACACACCACACTCCTCACATAGTCCCTCAAAACTTACACCACCGAAACACACACATAGCAACACAAAACACACACCTACATTCTCGGAGGCTCTCAATAAAAATTTGCTCAAGCAACAGACACCTCCAAAGCAGAAACGCATGCAACCTCCACCCCCCCCCCAACACAACCCAAATGACAGCCCACAAACTCAGTGTGCCACTCGACCACAGCCCATAACCATAACCTACCCAACACTCTAGTCATAGGTGACTCTGTAGTCAGGCACACTGATGTTCCACTCACCAGGCTAAACAAGGCTGTCAGCTGCCTGTCTGGTGTCAGGATCCACCACATAATGCACACACTCAGGTTATTCACACCAACATGGACAATGAATGAGTCATATTTGTACTTGTTCTGGAATGACCTGAGACTTACCTCCCTGGACTACATGAAAAGAGACCTGGAGGAGCTCTATCTTGTAGCCCAGGCAGGTATGACCCTAGTCCTGAGTAGCATCATGCCATCACCCAGAATGATACCACAGTACAAGGACAAAATGATTGACTTGTGTCATTCTAAGCGGGGATCCAGTATCTGTTTGCCTGGGATGACATGATTAACAGACCTTGATGCATTACCAGAAATGGCCTGCACCTGTTGCCCTTGGGATTCCGGATACTGGCTAAGGCTCTTGCCACCCCTATAGTGCCTTTTTTAGGCAAAGTTCAAATGACAAATTCACCACCGTAACTGGTACAAGCAAGCAAAATCTGAGGCTAATGCTACTCAATGCTAAAAGTCTAAACCTCAAAGTGCATTCATTCGAGGTACTCCTTAAAATGGAGAACATCGACATCTGTGCAGTGACAGAGACCTGGTTCAAGGCTCCAGAGAGCACCCTTGCATTACCAGGCTATAATTCATACCACGCTTTTCAGACACCTAACCTGGACTGAAACACTAAAGGTGGAGGTGTGTCAATATTCATTAAGGATATCCACACCTCCAGGCTAGTTGCTCAGCATAATGCATCCGAAATTATCCAAGTGCAACTAACTCTGGGTAAGACTGCAATCCAAATTGTAACTTGCTACAGATCCCCCACCATGCCACAGGATTCCCACTCCTCATTTCTTGATACACGGGAAAATATTATGGTACAACCCAACACCCTAATAATGGGTGATTTCAACTATCCCATCATTAATTGGGAAAACTACTCCTGAACCATCTCTTTTGCTCAACGTTTTCTAGAATTCATAAATTTCAACACCTTGGATCAAATTATCCACACCCCCACCAGGGGCAGCAATATCCTAGACTTGGTCATTACCAACATGGGTGACCAGTGTTCCACACCAGGTAAATTCCTCGGTCAGATCTGACCACAAGTTAATCAGCCTAGACATCCACATCCCACCCCCACCCCCTATTAGGGAAACCAACGTAAAAATTTTCTTCAAAGTCAACTTCATGCTTCTTAAGACAGAAGTTGCAAACTTCACAGCACCCATTCAGACAGGCAATAGAGGTATGACTGCTGAATCCTGTACAAATGCACTTTATAAGCACTTACACGAGTGCATGGATCATGCTATCACCATCAGAACCAAGATGCTATGCTCCAAAAAAAGGAAGCCAATTTGGTGGTCCCCTGCCATAAACAAATTCTACAACAGAAGAAAGAAACTGTTGCAAAATAGAGTAAAATCCCATGACTGGAAGAACTCCCTGGTCAGCCTCAGTAAGAAGCTGAGATCCCTCATAAAATCCTCCAAAGCTAGTTATGAAAACAAAACCGCCACTGATTCTAAAGACAACCACAGAGCATTCTATAGCTATGTCAAGAATCTCAGTGGCAACACTCAGATTTGCTCTGAGTTGCAGTACAATGGCACTAAATATGCAGAACCAACTTGATATTGCCAACATCCTGGCAGATAGGTTCAGTGCTAACTTTACCCTACCTCACCCCCTAAAGAGCCCATCTCTATACCAGAAGAATGCAAAGTTCCTGTAATGATGGCTGCACAGGTAAAAAACACACTCTCCAAAGCCAAGAACACAGCATCCATGGGACCTGAAAACATCCCAGGCTGCATTCTACATGAACTACAGAATGAACTGGCACCCCACTTAAGCACCATGTTCAATCCTAGCCTCACCTCAGGCTTTGTGCCCACTGAATGGTGCACAGTGACTGTTATCCCACTCCACAAAGGGGGAGCCACCAATGACCCTGGGAACTACCGACCCATTAGCCTAGCGAGCCTGGTCTGCAGGGCCATGGAACATATCATCATGGAACGTATAAACACATTGGTAATCTCCAAACTCTCGACCCCACCCAGTTTGGGTTTGTGAAAGGCAGATCATGTCTCTTAAACCTGGCTGACTTCTTTGAAGCAGTCACCAAAGCTGTAGACGAGGGTAAGGAGGTTCACACAGCCTATCTAGATCTCACCAAGGCTTTTGATGTGATCCCCCGCTCTGGAATTATAGATAAACTCACTAAACTAGGTATAAATCCTAATGTCACAAGATGGGTTGCCAACTGGCTCACTGACAGAACCCACAGTGTGAAAGTAGCAGACTCCAAATCCGACTTCAGACCAGTGACAAGTGGAATACCACAGGGTTCAGTCCTGGGTCATCATCTGTTTAATATCTACTTTTCTGAAGTACAGGCTAACACAGGAGGTCTTTGTCAAATGAAGTTCATAGATGACTACAAACTAGGAGCCATAATTGAAACTCCTAATGATGTGGACATCCTACAAAAGGGCCTCACTGAGACAGATGCCTGGTGTCAAAGCCATGGCCTCAAGCTCAATGCCAAAAAGTGCATTGTCATCCCCTTTGGTAAAAACTCTGCACCCATGAGCTACCAAATAGGTGGTAGTCTAATTACCAGCAAAAGTGGGATGAGACCTTGAGACACAGGTGGACAGTAGTCTCTCCTTTGATAATCACATTGCCACAGTAGTCAGGAAATCCTTCTATGTGGCACACCATCACAAAAGGTTTCTCATCCAAGAAAATAGGTCATTGTTCCCCTCTACTCGTCACTCAGACCCATTATAGAGTACAATGCCCCTTTTGGTATGTTCCTCACAAGACATCTACAGTAACTGGAAAGGCTGCAGAAATACCTCACAGAGGATTACTGGCCTCATACAGATGCCCTACGTAGACTGTCTCAAAAACCTCCAGCTTTACTCAGTCACGTATCACCTACTCAAGAGGTGATCTCTGCCTAACATACAAAACTGTCAAACTCAGAGCTGCTTGACATGCTCCACTTAAAGAAATCCCAATCCCTCTGAGCTACACGATCTAGGGACGTAAATCTTATCACCACAATAAACAGAACATGCTGGAGGGATAGATTCCTGTCCCAGAGACTTCCCATACTCTGGAACAAACTACTTAATCTATATCAAACAAAGCTCCTCATTAGCACTCTTCAAACAAAAATTCTTGATTGGATGGGAAATAGGAAATTCACCCCGGGGATAACTTCTGTGGCTCTGCTCGACAGGGGCACAGGAAAATAATTTTCTTAGGTGGTGAAAGCCAGGGTACCTTTTTGCTTAGGCTTGTATAGGCCCTAGGGCCGATAGCCTAGTACCTACCTATGATTTCTTTCACAGGAGTCATACACAAATAAGTTCAGATCAGCATTGGGTATAGGAGTGTTCTTTAAGTTCCTCCTAGGAAAAAGCAATAAATAACATAAGCTCACAAAGCCAGTGTGCCGAACAGTCAACAGCCCTTAAGGCTAAACAACACACCTGATAAACTTGTAATAGGTGACTCTATCGTCAGGCACACTGACGTCCTGCTCACCAGGCTGAACAAGGAAAAGGTCATGGTGAGCTGTCTGTTGGGCGCTAGGATCCACCACATAACACAAGCACTCAGGTCACTCCAAGGCAAGTACAAATATGACTCAGTCATTGTCCATGCTGGTGTGAATGACCTGAGACGTACCTCCCTGGACTACATGAAAAGCGACATAGAGAAGCTCTCTGAGCATGTAGCCCAGGCCGGTATGACCCTGACCTTGAGTAGCATCTTACCCACACCAAGAATGATGCCACAATATGAAGACTATGATCAATTTCAACAATTGGCTTTAAGTATTGGTGTCATTCAAAGGGGATCCAATGCCTGTCAGCCTGGGATGACATGCTCGACAAGCCACGATGCTTCGCTAGGGACGGCTTGCACCTGTCACCCCTGGGCTTTTGGATATTGGCAAAGGCTCTTGCTACCCCCATAGTGCCTTTTTTAGGCAAGGCTCAAAAGACAAGCCCACCTCCATAGGTATCACAAGGGATAAGAAACTGAGTAATGCTACTCAATGCCAGAAGTCTAAATCTCAAGATGCACGCACTCGAAGCTCTCCTTAGCATGGAGAACATCGATATCTGTGCAGTAACAGAAACCTGGTTCAAGGCTCCCGAGAGCACCCCAGCACTACCAGGTTATACCTCATACCATGCTTTTCGGCCCCAAAACTTGGACAGAACCACAAAAGGAGGGGGAGTATCAATATTCGTCAAAGATACCCATACCTCCAGGTTGGTGGCACAGCACGAAACATCAGAGACTATCCATGTGCAACTAACAGTGGGTAAAACTGCCTTCCAGTTTATAGCCTGCTACAGACCTCCCTCCCAAACCCAGGAACCCCACTCTGCCTTCCTGAGAACACTGGAAAATATGAAGGTCTCTCCAAACACCATTATATTGGGCGACTTCAACTACCCAAACATAGACTGGGAGCATTACTCTAGCTCCAACACCCTAGACCAAAGGTTCCTAGAATTTATAAACTCAAGTGCTATGTAACAACTTGTTACCACTCCCACAAGAGGGGAAAACATACTGGACCTGATCATCACCAACATGGGGACTCTATGATCCAGAACAGAAGTGTATCCCTCACCGGTAAGATCAGAACATAAACTAATCTCACTGGATATTCACATCCCGTCCCCACCCCCTGCCCAGAAAACCACAGTGAAAAACTTCTCTAAAGCAAATTTCACACTCCTCAAAACCAAGGTGGAATCCTTCAAAGCCCCCGGGGCTGTGGAAAATACGGCCCAGACTGCAAAATCCTTTATAAACGCATGCTATGAACACCTTCAGGAATGCATGGATCTTGCAATCCCAAATAAAACCAAGACCCAATCCTCCAAAGGCAGACATCCTGTCTGGTGGACCCCAACCATAAACAAACTATACAATAGCAGAAGGAAGCTACTACATGATAGAGCAAAATCCCAGAAAGGGAAGGCATCTCTGATCAGTATTAGCAAAAAACTACGGGCACTCATAAAATCGTCTAAGGCCAGCTTCGAGAGAAAAATTGCACAGGACACTAAGGATAATCACAGGGCTTTCTTTAGTTATGTTAGGAACTTGGGTGGGAATTCCCAGATATGCTCAGAATTAGTCCAAAATGACAAAAAATACACCGAACCCACAGACATTGTCAACATCCTAGCTGACAGGTTCAGCGCAAACTTCTCCCACCCCTCCCCACCAAAAGGGCAAATATCTATCCCAGCAGAGTGCTGCCCCCCTGACATCTCAGATGCTCAGGTAAGAGCCACCCTCTCCAAAACAAAACACACAGCATCAATGGGACAAGACGGTGTCCCGGGCTGTGTCCTACATGAACTCCAAGAAGAGCTAAACCCAAACATAAAATTACTGTTCAATCTCAGCCTTACTACAGGATATGTACCCAAAGAGTGGCGTACAGCAACAATGGTCCCTCTCCACAAAGGTGGTGCCTCAACGGATCCTGGAAACTATCGCCCCATAAGCCTGACTAGCTTGGTCTGCAAAGCTATGGAAAGGATCATCATGGACCTCATAAATAAAGATATTGGGGACCTACAGACACTGGATCCTACTCAGTTTGGCTTTAAGGGCAGATCCTGCCTCTTAAACCTGGTCAATTTCTTTGAAACAGTCACCAAGGCCATTGATGAGGGGAAGTGGTCCACACAGCCTACCTGGACCTCGCAAAAGCCTTCAATACAATACCCCACTCGGGCATTATAGATAAGCTTACCAGCTTAAATATAAACCCGTGTCACTGGATGGGTTGCAAACTGGCTCAAGGACAGAACCCACATGGTTAGAAATGCTGGAGCCATGTCAGACTCCAAACCAGTTACAAGTGGCATCCCACAAGGCTCAGTCCTGGGACCTCTCTTGTTCGGTATAGATTTCTCGGAGGTACAGGCCAACACGGAAGGACTGTGGCTGACCAAGTTCGCAGATGACTGCAAACCGGGCATCATAATCGAGACTCCAGCCATCACAAGCATCCTCCAAAAGGGCCTCATAGAAACAGACAACTGGTGCCAGAGCCATGGCCTCAAGCTAAACGCCAAAAAGTGTATAGTCTTCCCCTTTGGCAAAAACAAAGTGCCCACAAATTACCACATAGGTGGTAATCCATTAAGTACAGAAGAAGTAATTAGGGACCTGGGGGCCCAAGTTGATGGCAATCTCTCGTTTGACAACCACGTGGCCGAAGTGGTTAGAACATTTTATATAGCCCACCTAATCATGAAGGGATTCACATCTAGATCAGGGGAGGTCATCATGCTTCTTTACTCATCCCTCATCAGGCCCATAATTGAGTACAATGCCCCTTTTGGGATGTACCTTACCAGACACCTGCAGCAACTGGAAAGACCCCAAAAGTACCTCACCAAGAGGATCAAAGGGCTCAAACAGATGCCATATGCTGCCTGGTTAAAGAAACTCCAGCTCTACTCAGTGGCATACCGCGTGCTCAGAGGCTATCTGTGCCTGACGTATAAAGCCATGTCCAACCCGGAATTAATGGACATGCTGCATCTCAGAAAATCCAAATCCCATTGAGCTACGCGCTCGAGAGACTTGAACCTCAGCACTGAAATAAATAGGACATGCTGGAGGGACAGATTCATAACCCAGAGGCTCCCTTCACTCTGGAATAAAATCCCAGTCCAGGTTAGGTAGAGTCCCTCATTGACTCTCTTCAAGAGGAATCTTGATGAGTGGATGGGAGATCGTAGGTTTACCCCGGGTATCACTTCTGTGTCACTGTTAGACAGAGGCACAGTATACTAACCTCGAAAAAGGGCATGGCAAAATTAATTTAAAATGGGTGGCGAAAGCCAAACACACTCTGCCTAGGCTTATTAAATGCCCTAGGGCAGATAGCCTAGTATGAACCTATAAACAACTTACCTTATATGCCTTCAGTCAGGAACAACACTTCAGGATGTGCAAACAGAAATTTTTATTACAGCGCTGGGAGACTATCTTCATAGAAGTTGGTAAATCAGTCTGTCTGAAAAAAATGCATCTTTTATACACTTTATCAAACCAATCATGCAAACTTTTATGTTTACAGTGACTGGAGCAAATAAATGACTGAAAATGTTATCATCCCTCGTGATTCTTGCCTCAGACTTCATGTGAACACCTTCCTATACATGACCCACCTGCTTCAAGGGGTCTTGTTTTTTGACTTTGGATGTTTCATACTTTCAGTTGTGCTCTTTACCATCCTCAGCAGTAGGCAACAGAGATTCAGTATTTTGAATAGGACAGATCAGAAAAATAGATGGATCAAAAAGAAGCACAAGTTCATATTTAGTTAGATGTGCAGTCGAGAGTGGTTGAGTTCTCAGTTTAAGCAAAAGAGATGATACAGAATGAGGGACAGCTACTCTGAGATCATGTCTGAGCACCAGCGATTGTGCAAGATTAATTAGAATGGCAGTAGCGGCAACTGGCCTTAAACAGGGTGGAAAACCTTTTGCAACAGAATCAAGTGCTGTGCTATAATAAGCTAATGGATGATAGCTGTCCCCATGTTTTTGTCCAAGTGCTCCTTGAGTAAATCCAGTCATATTAACCCTAAAGCTGGGGCAGTAGCTTGTTTTAAATTCTGAAATTAATTTTCATCTTCACTATTCCAAAGGAGAGGCTCTGGTGCATCCTGCTTTAAGAGATTTGTCAAAGGTTTGACACTTTGTGTAGTTGGGGATCCATTGTCTGCAGTATTCTGCTATACCTAGGAAATAACTAATCTGTCACTGAGTAGTCTGATGTGGGGCCTTAGACATTGCATCAGTATGAGATGCTAACACCTGCCTACTCCCCTGAGATATTAAATGACCAAGAACGTACCTGAGGTGACCACTATTAGTGTTTTCTGCTTGTGTCCCTTTTCTGTAAGGATAGTTAGAAGATGCAGAGTATCCTGCTGACATTGCTGAAAGGAGTTTAATGCTATTAGTAAATCTTTGTATTGTAGTAACACAAACCCACCCGGAAATGTCACATTCTCCAAATCTTTTTTCCGAATATGACATAGATTCAGTATATCCTTGTGGCAACCATGTCCAGATATATTGCTGTCCCTGATAAATAAAAGCAAACAGAACTGATTCTCAGGGTGAATAGGTATAGAAAAGAATGCTGAACATCTATTACTGAAAAGTAACTAGATGAAGGTGGTATGCAACTCAATATTATTGCTGGATTTGGAGCAACAGGAAAAGTAGGCAATACTGCATTTTTTACAGCCCTTAAATCTTGTACAAATCTACAAGTATCCTTCCCTGTCTTTTTCACTGGGAAAATAGGAATATTACAATGGCTTTTAGCTGGTATTATTTCTTGCTGTATCAGAGACTGAATTACAGGTTTGATACCCTGCTCTGCTTCTGGCTTTAATGGATATTGTAGAGCTATAGGAGGAGGTTTTGATGGGTTTAATTTTATTTTTACTGGTTTTGATGACTTTAATACACTTACTACATTTGCATGCTTAGCCCACAAGTTGTCAGGTACCTGCTGTAGTAACTCTCCATCTGCCTGTATGCCTCCAACAGGCTGTTCCTCAAATTCTGCTAAAACTGCCAATACCCCCCTCTGATTCTGTTGGAACATTTAGATACACCCCTTCTGAGGTACAGTAAATAGTACAACCCAGCTTGCTTAACAAATCTCTTCCTAGCATATTTACTGGCGCAGTAGTACTCAAAAGGAAAGAATGCCTTTCTTCGATCAGACCTAAAGAAATGGGGGATAGGTTCTGAAACATATCGTAACAGTAGCATTTGTCACTCCGACTGCCTTTACTTTATACTTTGATACTGGTATTTGATTAACTGAAGTAATTTTTAACACTGACCTAGTGGCTCCAGTGTCCACCAGAATTGGGGTTTGAATTTATTTTCGTCATAACATAAGGCCCTTTTTAAATCTATTGGCAGTAGAGGATTAAGAATTACTTCTGTTTTATTTCCTTGACCTAGTCAGTATGTGGCTTCCTGACTCTTTCCAATATGAGGAAGTGGTGTAGGAAAAACTGCATTATTTTAATTTGGTTGCCATTCAGTCCAAGTATCTTGGACTGTGCATTTGCCTGTGTGGGCATTCTCCTCTCCATTGTCCTACTTCTTCACAATTGAAGCAAGATGTGTTGGATAAAACCGGAGGGGCACTGGCTTGTTGCCGCCAACCAGCTGCAGCTTGTTCTCCTCGGCCAGCACTTTTACTAAATCCTCTAGCAATTCCTCTACCCCTTCCCATGCTTCTGCTTTGATGCCTTGGGTTTTCCAGCTGCCTGATTGATATAGTTAACCGCTTATCCTCTGTATCCTTGCTTCATTTTTCCTGATACTCTGTACAATGATTTGCAGCACTTAGACTCTCAAGTCCTTTCCTTGCCAGTTTACGAGCACTTGCTTTATTTGATTTTTGTGCAGGGGCTTGCAGATCCTGCTGCTGCAATGGCCGGCTTAGCTTGTTTTTCTGGTTTGGTATTCCTGAATGTGTAGCAAATACTGTTTTAAGGTGACTCAAATAGTCTGCAGGGGCTTCCTCTTTATTTTGTTTACATGCCTGTATTTTGGACCAGTCAGTCCTAACTTGACACATGTCCATAATTATGTTTAACAATGCTGTCCGTGTCTGTTAATATATTCCCTGTGAGAGTGAAATCTGTTATCTCAGCCTTCTCCAGTAACTGCTTTCTTTCATCTGAAGTAACTACCTTAAGTAGCTGATTCAGATCCATCAAAGTAGGATTGTAACATTATATCAGTTTTTAATTCTTCTCTAAATTTTAATGTATCTCTTCTACTATTTGGAAAATATTTGAACATAGTATGCAAATCAGCAGTGGTCCAATGACTATGAACAAGTTCAATATGGTTAGCACCCAGAATTTCCCTGAGAGGTGCCAAAAGATCCCCTCCAGAGGTCGCATCTCCTGTTGTACCCTGTCATGTGAGCATATATGATGAGATACAGGAGTATCAAATACTAATGCTCCTGTTGGGGAAGTAGAAGCTATATGAGAAGGATAGGAAGAAGAACCCCCACGACTGCAGGTGCCTGTTCAGTAGATGAAGATTGAACAGGGGAACTAGTCAGAGATGTAACAGTATCACGCAGACTGGGTGTCCAGTGGACAATGGACTGAAAAGGAGGGGTTGGAGAAACAGCTCTTGGACAGGAGGTACCTGTACCTGCACAGATGGGGGTGCGGTTTAGCAGCTAGTGGGGGATTATCATACGCTTAAGAAGTTTCTGCTTTTTGGCCATCCTCACTTTGTTCCAAACCTGCTAAGACAGGATAAAATGATTCCTTTTTACTGGTCTGTACTACCTTTTTAACCTGTTTTACCTGTTTCAACAATTTTATTAGCATCCTGCCACCCTCTTGATACAGACTCTTTTTTTTCCCTTTAAGTGCTTCACTGTACCAAAAATAAAATGCTGTAATTTGTTCCCCACCTACTTTTCTTTTCTTCCAAAATACCTTTCAATGTCATCAGTTTAGTCTCATAAGTTCCATTTAATTGAAATACCCCACCAGAACAATTCTTAGTAAGCTGAAACCAGTTATGCAGATATTTACAGCTTTCCTTCCCATAGTTAAAATACATAAAATATGCAGGTGTTCCCTTTTCAAGGATTTGATCTTGTTTGCTTATCTTTGCTCCCATTTTTCTTATTTTATAAATAAATAAAAAAGATAATTGGCTTACCTTACAAATCCTGGATCCTGGCAGTTCCGAGGACAGAAAATAACTGTAGTAATCCACACACCATTCAGGGAGGGAAGGGTAGGAAGTCTGTGTGCAACAACAGAGGAGAGGTTTCAATCAGCCTTTTTTCACAGCACCCCCTTGCTTTCATCCTGGCATGAGCTCAAAAGTTACAGCTCTATTATTGTGATTGGGATAATGGGGTGGATAGGTACTGTCCAGAACTGACCACTCTTTTGGAGACTCTGATGGTACTTCCACACAATCACACTTGCATCCCAGCATGCTATGGGCTCATGAATTTATTTTAACAATGCATACTTCTACATCCCATCATGCTGTAGGCTCATGAACTTGTTTTAACAGTTTATAGTCTATGTCCAAGTTATGCTATGGGCTCATGAACTTATTGTATAGTCTACGTCCTAATCATGCAGTGGGCTCATGAACTTGTTTTAACTTTACTTTTAGCTTTTAACTTTTTCTTTTCTTTCTCTCATACATTTATACATTGACGGAATAAAAACATCTCTCATACTTCTTACCTTTCAATCCTGAGGGTAATGCCCTCAACACAAGGTGCCTCCTTGTGCTAATTTGTCCTTTACTGTGTTCGCACATACATTTACTATTCTCATTTGCTGTGGGGTCCTCCCACTATTACTTTGTATAACTTACAAACAACTCAGTCAAACAAAAATAGGTATTTACTTCTTCTACATTTTGCTAAAAGTGTCTAAAAGCTAGAGGAAAAAACACAAACCAACCTCTTTTTCCCTTACAAACCAATTTCTCTGCCATGGCTAGTATGTTTTGCACACGCTGAATAGCTACCCAATCTGAGTCTCTAAATATTCCATACAAAGCAGTGTGGAATTCACAGAACATCTGTGATGGTCCCTATTCCAGAACTGCCCAAAGTTCAGATCCAGAGCACAGCACCATAATATTAAATTCATAAATAAATAACATAAAATATTACCTTATATGCCTTCAGTCAGGAACAAAACTTCAGGATGTGCAAACAAATTTTTATTACAGCACTGGGAGACTATCTTCATAGCAGTTGGTAAATCAGTCTGTCTGAAACAAAAACTGCATCTTTTATACACTTTTCTTATTAAACCAATCATGCTAACTTTGCAGTTTACAATGACTGTAACAAATAAATTACTTTCATAATGTTCTCATCCCTTGTGTTTCTTGCATGAGCCTTCACGTGAACACCTTCCTATACATGACCCTCCTGCTTCAAGGGGTCTTGTTTTCTGACATTGGATGGTTCAAACTTTCCCTAATAGCAACACACTCCTAGCCTGGAGCAGTCAGGCTAACAAATTCCTTTTACAGTAGTTAATGTGCCTCAAGCATGCTTCTGCTACTACAACACTTTTCCTTGTTACATATTAAAAGAATGCAGATGGAACACAGCAGTAACTTCAGCTTATGAAGCTCTATTTTTCCACAGCCCTGCATACAAATTATATTTGCTTTTTAACAATCATATTCTAGAATCATTAATGAAACCGAAATTAATATACATTTTAATAAGCTGATTTTGTCCCATAACTCAGAGCTGAAGGATTTTATCTGGGAAGGGAAGACAGCAAGACTTATATGGGATAAGGTGATTATTCCAATGGAACAAGGCAGATTTGGCTTACTAAATTTGAAGGGGTATTTCAGAGCTGCACAGCTAAAGCTCCTATACATAGCACAAACAGAAATCTTTAATTCAAAGTGGGAAGGGATGATGAAATGGTTGGGAGGGGGACTCAAGAAACAAGGAAAGACTGGGATTTTGGATGCAGATAAATAAGGAGGATAACAATAATCCTACAGAATATTGTATTCCTAAATTAGCAAAGTATTCTAAGAACTAATCACCATGAGAATGGAGAAAAGAGAGTTTGCTTATAGGGCTGCTGGCAATAAGCAAGAGGGGGCAGTAATCTATTGGAGAAATCTGGCAAAAGAACCAAAATATTGGGAGCAAATAATTACAGAGGGAATGGTAATAGAATGGGAAGAGGACAAGAATTTATTTGGACTTCAAACTAGAGATTTCCTCCCCTATCAAGGATTGATATCCAAGTATAGGCAAAGAGGAAAATTAGTGGGTTCCTAAATGAAAAACCAGCACTGGTAGAGTTTTTAGTAGAATCTAGAACTGAAGCTGCTGTTAAAGAAATAATTAGTAGAGCATGTAAAATATTGCATAAGTATAAGAATCAATCATAGGAGGTTGAAAAGGATTGGGAAGAGAGATTGGATAAGCAATTAATAAGGAAACAGTGGGAGATATATGTATTTCTCCCAAATGTACAACAAAATCTAGAAGATTTTGGATTTTTGCTTGGAAAAGTTTATATAGCTATTTTTATACCCCAAGTGGTCTCCAAAGAATTTTTCCTCAGGTAGACGGCAAATGTTGGAGGTGTGATGGGGAAGAGGTAATTGGGAACATAGTTTCTTTGAGCGTGATGAGTTGGCAGACACTAAAGATTCTCTGCATCAGAGACACTGGGTGAGCAAGTTTGTTTATCTAAGGAAATTATTTTTCTGAGCTATGACACAGAATCAGAATTGCTTAGACATAGTAAGGGCTTGCCAAGTCTAATTATGGTGGCTGCCAAAAAGCAATTACTAGGAGATGGAAAACAGTCTAAACCACCTGTATTAGAAGTAGTTACTATAGTAGCAGAGAAAACAACTGGAATTTGGATCTTTAGAAAAGGATAGAAGCAAATTGTGTAGAAAAAAATGGGAATTGTTGGAGCAATGCATACAGGGTAGGAATGAGGTTTACAAGAAGGCAGGATTTGAATGAACTTTGTAATTTTGACTGGTAATGAGAGTGTAGATTCTAAGTAATGTATAATTGCAACTAAAATTGTCATTATAGTTTATGATATAGAATGCTTGCAGTTAAGATTGCCTATTGTTTGTTTTCATTTACATAAATGTATTATTGCTTGTGTCATAAGTAATTTATATAAATCAAAAATAACCCCTGAGCTTGTGGTATCACACCAGCAAAAGATAATATGAAGTAATCCAAAAAACAACAGGAGCTGGTGTCAAACGGCCACAAACCAAAAACTAAAATGGTATGCACAAACCAAATGGTGTAGTGAAAGAAACCTTCCACTAAGTCACTTCAGAGCTGACAATAAAATCCAAACTTCCTGGTAGAAAACACCACGCTAATTCAAGCAATGTGGAGAAGTGAGTCCTTCCTGGATAAAAAATTCCAAATTTCAAAGTAGAAAATCACCACGCTAACTCTAGCAATGTGGAGCAATAATTCCTTTAATCACAGTAAGCGCTTTCGCCATGCGGCTTCTTCAGACTGTTACACAATGATCAAAATTCAAACAGTTAACTTATAACATGTCCCCTCACCCCATTGGTTAAAACATCATTGCATAAATTCAAACATTAAAACACATTGCAAGTGATTCTATACACAAGGCATACATATAAGAAACAAGCCTCTTCGTATTTAACTAAGCGGTAAAAACTAATACCATAAGATCAACACTCCATTATTAAAAACACAGTGCTTAAAACAATAAATCCATCAGATCCTGAGTAAACATTTAAAAACTGCATGTTCCTTGTCACGCTAGAACAAACTAAAACCATAGTGGCAAAGCCCTGCAGTACAACTGCACAAAAGTACATATAATCACTATTTGCGTAATAAAACTAATCTACGTATAACACACTAAAAATGTTTGCAGAAGAGCAAGCTTATACTTACTACTTCATAAAGATTTAATCCACAAAAGCATTAAAAACCTTTAAACGCAGCAAGTAATGCTGCTGCTTATGCTTATCCACGCACGCTATCAACACAATGAAACGCGTAGTTCCTGTCTATGTCTTCAGCTTAAATTTAAAGGGACATCGCTCTTACCTAGAATCTTTGAAGCCGAGTGTTGTAGTGAAAGTCCACTTCAAACCGGCTAAATATAGAACTGTGTGCAAAGCATAACATTTCTACCTCAACCTATCTAACATAACAGTAAAAAATAATAGAAATGACCAATAGAAGAAAATGTTCCGTATAGCTCAAGTGGAATAATCTTACCCTGAGAACGTCAGTTAACTCTTAAATTATATACTGAGGGTGCACATGAAGCATTTACATGCATAGCTTCCAAAGAACTAAATTGATGTGAGCCAAAACTGGAGCGGAACGTAGAGAGTATACATTCGTCCCCATTTAAACTAATACAGGCTGCATGCTCTATACACACTGAATGGTTGTGTGCGCATGCGCTGCAAAAGATGTCATGACAAAAGTCTGTTTAACTTCGCACTTCAACATAACGTATACCAGCAGCGAGAAAGTTAAACGCTAGAACACTACATTAAACTATAAAGTAAAGTAAAAGCTTCCTAAGTGTAGTGATGTCAAAAAACCGGACCAAGCCAAGGACAATAAGTGGAGCTTGGCCACGGCTCTGGCTGGTGTGTGTAGGGGGGAGGGAGGGTATGACAGGTGAGGAATGATGAAGGGAAGGAAGGAGAGGAGAACACAAGGAGGGATGGAATAAACAAAAACAGAAAAGAATGGCAAAGGGGACCAAACGGGGGGAAAAACATGAATGTGCCATGGGAGAAGGGTAGGAAGGGAGGAGGGGAATGGGTAGGCGTGGAAGTGTGAATCCCATAATAGGGAACTGGAGTGACATTGGGCTGGGAAACGGAGCGTAGAGTGGGTATGGACAAAGGAGTGTATGGAGCAATGAAAAAGGGGAAAAGAGTAGGGAAACTGCAGTGCACTGAGCTAGAGAATAAAGTGCATGACGAGTGTGAACATGTACCTGTTTATAAAATGCCTTCATAGAAGGTGCTAGTGATGTCCTAGCAAGAGAATGAGGGTCACATATAAAGGGATGCAAAATGAATGACCAGGGTAAATAGATTCTGTAGGAACTCAACAGTCTATTGTTTAGGTACATGTAATCTCCTTTTTCGAAGGAAAGGTCTAACCTGTACTTTATCATTGAGTCCTGGATACATCTCTGCCCTCAACCTAATGATCCATTTCATCTCGTTCTCCAGGGTAAAGTTAACAATATCACCTCCTCTTTTATTCGGTATGATTTTCTGGATAACAAAGAATGTAAACGAGTGGTTAGGCCCTCTCTCTTTCTGGTGTTTGGCCAGGGCATTTACCATCGATGCTGTCCTAATGTGGTAAATGTGCTCCCTAATACGTTCTCTGAGTGTCCTGTTGGTTTTACCAACATAGAACGCTTGACATGCTACACAAGTCGCCATGTAAATAATATTTGAGCTTCCACATGAGGTTTTGGTGTAAAAGTTGTAATTTCTTTGATTTGTGGGATGGATAAAATTCACTGTCTCATTGATGAACATACACTGATTGCAGCTGCCACACGGTGTAGTGTTCATCAACTGTGTATTAACTGGCTCTATCTCTAGATTGTTCCTAGGTTTGCACAAAATTCTTTTTAAATTAGGTTGATTCTTGTAGGCGATGCTTGGGCACAACCCCACTATCTTCTTTATGTCTTGGTCTAACATCAAAAGATCCCAATGCCTCTCCAAGATTTGTTTCATACCCACCGAGTCCTTAGTATAGAACATAGAAACTCTGCTCTTAATAGGGTTAGATCGGTTCTCTAATACTAAAGGGGGTAGAGGCTCAGAATAGTATGGTTTTGCTCTGGTATTCCTGAGGCTTTCAACATCTAAGGCGGTACACTCAAATGTGTTTTCATTATAACCTCTTTTCAAGAATCTAGCCTTCAGACCTTTCAATTCATCTGCATATCCTTCACTAGTAGGATTCAACCTAGAAGCCCTCATTATCTGGCCCTTCAACACATTGTCGAACACATGCTTGGGGTGCATACTATCCCTGTGTAAAATAGTATTCCTAAAACATAACTTCCTGTGTACATTAGTGTTGAGCAGCCCATTACTGAGTCTATTGATGCTCACATCCAGATATGATATATGTTCTGCTGAGTAATTTAGAGTAAACCTAAGGAACCCAGTTGAATTATTCATACATTCCACAAAGGTCAACAACCCTTCTTCGTCACCCTTCCAAATAAAGAAAAGGTCATCTACGAACCTACGGTAGAAACCAACATGTTCCTGGAACTGTATTGTGTTGAGGAGGAATGTCTCTTCCCATTGAGCCATGACAAGGTTGGCGTAGCTATTGGCACAGGACGTGCCCATAGCCACGCCATCCTTCTGTAAGAAGATATCATCTCCAAACATAAAAACATTGTTCAACAAAACTGTTTCTAGAAGAAGAGCAATAAAGTCTATCTTCACATTTGTGAAATCAGAATGATTCTTAAGGTACTCTTGTATATGTTGTACACCTAGATCATTAGGTATCATGGTGAAGAGGCTCACAACGTCCAATGTAACCAAAATATAGTGTGCATTATCCTCTAATTTTCTCATGTAGTCATATAGATCCAGCAAGAACTGTTTGCTGTCTCTAAGTATAAATTTATTTTTGTTGACGAGTGGTCTTAGATGAAATTCAATAAAAATAGAGAAGGGTTCAGTCACCCATCCTTGCCCAGCTACTATTGGTCTCATGGGTGGATCACAGGCCGACTTATGGACCTTGGGAAGTCCTTGTATAATAGGGACCAAGGGATTATTCACTTTAAAATAATCATATAGTTCCTTTATAATGTTACCAGAAGCTAGCAGCTCATCGAGCATATAGTAAACCTGTAGGGTTTTCTCTTTAACCACGTCCATTCCTATCTTCAGATATGAGGTGGTCTCTCCTAAAAGTATTCCCATCCTTCTATTATAATCCAACAGATCCATAAGGACAATAGGTCCTCCTTTGTCAGCTGGTCTTATAACAAGAGTAGTATCATGTCTCATGTCATTAAGTGCTACCCTCTGATTGAAACTTAAATTCTGTTTATGCTTAACATTCCTATTGTTTTCAAAGTGTCTATAAATGTCATTTTCTGTAATCTTGGAATAAACATCCAGCAACGGGTGCAGTTGAGGAATATACACACTGTTACTTCTAAACCTGCTAGTGTCCTGTTGCTCAGAAGTGTTACCAAAATCAAGTTTCAACTGGATGTTCCTTACAAACATTTTGATATCAATAATGGAGTTAGCAACATTACCCCTACTAGTGGGTATAAAACTTAAACCTTTGTTGAGGACCTCTTCCTCATATTTATTTAAAACTCTCTTAGAGAGATTCACGATCAGCGAATCGTTCTCTCCCACATCCTTTTCAAGGTGGGCCCTTGCTGCTCGCCTCCTGAGCCTTTCCTCTTTTGTCTGCCCCTGCTCATCGATCTTGTTCTCCCTTGATGTTGCTTCTGTGCTATAGGGAAAGGGGTATTACTGTTACTCTGTGGGACCTTTCTCCTGACTACAACTTCATCCGGTACCCTCACATTACTTGTAGTGGTAGGGTCAGGTGTGGTATGGGTAGCATGAGAATCCATTCCCTCCACTGCATTCTCCTTCTCACTCCTAGTGGCAGTAAAATCTGTACTATCCCCATGTTCCTCTTCCTGAAAAACAATTTCAGTATACGAAACATTCCTCCTTATGTTAATATCAGGGTTAGTTGTTACACTAACCGGTCTGTGACTTGCCGGTCTATCCACAACACTCTCAGCACTAGGAGCATTCCCTTTCGTTAATTGTACAGTTGATTCATGTTGGCTCCTGTTTCCTAATGTGGGTCTAACACCAATATTATTGTTACTCAAAGTTGGTCTGTCTCTGGGCCAGGTGAATACATTAGAATTCCTAAAATCCCTTAGATCCCTCATGATTTTATTCTTCTTTTGTTCGATCAATCTCCTTTCAAAAACCAAGACATTATCTATAACCCTTTCTATCTTAGTGCCAACATTTACATTCACATATTTCTTAATAATTTTATCATATAAATCATTCACTTTTAACCTTAAATTCTCCTCTTCAGGTAGATGAAATCTGATTAACAACTTCATATAATTATTACTAAGCTCAATATTGAGCTGCTGCCATTCATATAAAAGGTCCGGTATAGAGTCACCTGAAGTAGGCATTTTCAAGATACGTAGCCCACGTGGAATAATATGCTTGTCCAAACATGCTTCAAAATAATGGCGTTGGACTTGTAATTTCTTTAATTTAATTGTCTCAGTTTCTAACACTTGCAAGTCATTTGATAACCTTAGAAAAGTCTCATTACCATTGATAGCATTCATTGAGCCAAAATCCGGCTCATAAGTGAGTAGCAAATTCTCACCGCCAGTTACACAAGCATGAAATCGTCCCAGGCTATCACTAGATTGGACAGTTTGTGGGACATACGGTAGTTCGATGTTCGAGGTTGCATTGTCGGCCATATCCACAGTTCAGGAGTAAAGAAAATCAAGTAAAAATAAATCAAAAATAACCCCTGAGCTTGTGGTATCACACCAGCAAAAGATAATATGAAGTAATCCAAAAAACAACAGGAGCTGGTGTCAAACGGCCACAAACCAAAAACTAAAATGGTATGCACAAACCAAATGGTGTAGTGAAAGAAACCTTCCACTAAGTCACTTCAGAGCTGACAATAAAATCCAAACTTCCTGGTAGAAAACACCACGCTAATTCAAGCAATGTGGAGAAATGAGTCCTTCCTGGATAAAAAAATTCCAATTTTCAAAGTAGAAAATCACCACGCTAACTCGAGCAATGTGGAGCAATAATTCCTTTAATCACAGTAAGCGCTTTCGCCATGCGGCTTCTTCAGACTGTTACACAATGATCAAAATTCAAACAGTTAACTTATAACATGTCCCCTCACCCCATTGGTTAAAACATCATTGCATATATTCAAACATTAAAACACATTGCAAGTGATTCTATACACAAGGCATACATATAAGAAACAAGCCGCTTCGTATTCAACTAAGCGGTAAAAACTAATACCATAAGATCAACACTCCATTATTAAAAACACAATACTTAAAACAATAAATCCATCAGATCCTGAGTAAACATTTAAAAACTGCATGTTCCTTGTCACGCTAGAACAAACTAAAACCATAGTGGCAAAGCCCTGCAGTACAGCTGCACAAAAGTACATATAGTCACTATTTGCGTAATAAAACTAATCTACGTATAACACACTAGAAATGTGTGCAGAAGAGCAAGCTTATACTTACTACTTCATAAAGATTTAATCCACAAAAGCATTAAAAACCTTTAAACGCAGCAAGTAATGCTGCTGCTTATGCTTATCCACGGCTACGCTATCAACACAATGAAACGCGTAGTTCCTGTCTATGTCTTCAGCTTAAATTTAAAGGGACATCGCTCTTACCTAGAATCTTTGAAGCCGAGTGTTGTAGTGAAAGTCCACTTCAAACCGGCTAAATATAGAACTGTGTGCAAAGCATAACATTTCTACCTCAACCTATCTAACATAACAGTAAAAAATAATAGAAATGACCAATAGAAGAAAATGTTCCGTATAGCTCAAGTGGAATAATCTTACCCTGAGAACGTCAGTTAACTCTTAAATTATATACTGAGGGTGCACATGAAGCATTTACATGCATAGCTTCCAAAGAACTAAATTGATGTGAGCCAAAACTGGAGCGGAATGTAGAGAGTATACATTCGTCCCCATTTAAACTAATACAGGCTGCATGCTCTATACACACTGAATGGTTGTGTGCGCATGCGCTGCAAAAGATGTCATGACAAAAGTCTGTTTAACTTCGCACTTCAACATAACGTATACCAGCAGCGAGAAAGTTAAGCTCTAGCTCAGTGCACTGCAGTTTCCCTACTCTTTTCCCCTTTTTCATTGCTCCATACACTCCTTTGTCCATACCCACTCTACGCTCCGTTTCCCAGCCCAATGTCACTCCAGTTCCCTATTATGGGATTCACACTTCCACGCCTACCCATTCCCCTCCTCCCTTCCTACCCTTCTCCCATGGCACATTCATGTTTTCCCCCCGTTTGGTCCCCTTTGCCATTCCTCTCTGTTTTTGTTTATTCCATCCCTCCTTGTGTCTGCCCCTTCCTTCCCCTCTTCACTCCTCTCCTGTCATACCCTCCCCCCCCTACACACACCAGCCAGAGCCGTGGCCAAGCTCAATTCACTGTCCTTGGTTTGGTCCGGTTTTTTGACATCACTACACTTAGGAAGCTTTTACATTATAGTTTAACGTAGTGTTCTAGTGTTTAACTTTCTCGCTGCTGGTATACGTTATGTTGAAGTGCGAAGTTAAATAGACTTTGGTCATGACATCTTTTGCAGCGCATGCGCACACAACCATTCAGTGTGTATAGAGCATGCAGCCTGTATTAGTTTAAATGGGGACGAATGTATACTCTCTACGTTCCGCTCCAGTTTTGGCTTACATCAGTTTAGTTTTTTGGAAGCTATGCATGTAAATGCTTCATGCGTACCCTCAGTATATAATTTAAGAGTTAACTGACGTTCTCAGGGTAAGATAATTCCACTTGAGCTATACGGAACATTTTCTTCTATTGGTCATTTTTATTATTTTTTACTGTTATGTTAGATAGGTTGAAGTAGTAATGTTATGCTTTGCACACAGTTCTACATTTAGCCCGCTTGAAGTGGACTTTCACTACAACACTCGGCTTCAAAGATTCTAGGTAAGAGCGATGCCCCTTTAAATTTAAGCTGAAGACATAGACAGGAACTACGCGTTTCATTGTGTTGATAGCGTAGCCGTGGATAAGCATAAGCAGCAGCATTACTTGCTGCGTTTAAAGGTTTTTAATGCTTTTGTGGATTAAATCTTTATGAAGTAGTAAGTATAAGCTTGCTCTTCTGCAAACATTTTTAGTGTGTTATACGTAGATTAGTTTTATTACGCAAATAGTGATTATATGTACTTTTGTGCAGTTGTACTGCAGGGCTTTGCCACTATGGTTTTAGTTTGTTCTAGCGTGACAAGGAACATGCAGTTTTTAAATGTTTACTCAGGATCTGATGGATTTATTGTTTTAAGCACTGTGTTTTTAATAATGGAGTGTTGATCTTATGGTATTAGTTTTTACCGCTTAGTTAAATACGAAGAGGCTTGTTTCTTATATGTATGCCTTGTGTATAGAATCACTTGCAATGTGTTTTAATGTTTGAATTTATGCAATGATGTTTTAACCAATGGGGTGAGGGGACATGTTATAAGTTAACTGTTTGAATTTTGATCATTGTGTAACAGTCTGAAGAAGCCGCATGGCGAAAGCGCTTACTGTGATTAAAGGAATTATTGCTCCACATTGCTCGAGTTAGCGTGGTGATTTTCTACTTTGAAAATTGGAATTTTTTTATCCAGGAAGGACTCATTTCTCCACATTGCTTGAATTAGCGTGGTGTTTTCTACCAGGAAGTTTGGATTTTATTGTCAGCTCTGAAGTGACTTAGTGGAAGGTTTCTTTCACTACACCATTTGGTTTGTGCATACCATTTTAGTTTTTGGTTTGTGGCCGTTTGACACCAGCTCCTGTTGTTTTTTGGATTACTTCATAAGTAATTTATATGTTTCTTGTCTAAAAAATGTATAGTAATACCGGAAAAAAGCAGTATCAGCAGATAATATAATAAAGCATTACCATAATGCATATGACATACCCTTTCAGTACAATTAATGATACCACATTTTTTTTAAATTTCTTTCTCCATCCATTCACAACACCTATTTCCCCATTTTGCATGTGCGTTTGAGCTGTCACTTTACTGACAGTCACCTAGAACCAAGGTTCACACTGGAAGGTGGCTAGCCCTGCTGCAGCTGTTCTATACCACACACTCGCTTGCACACTCACCTATTGCTTGTCTTTAAATGTGGGAGGAAACCAGAGCATCTTGAGAAAACCCATGCAAACAAATTGAGGATATACAGATGCCACAGAGAAGGCACCCCAGCAGAGAATCACACTGGTGAAGTTCTTGCTGTGCGGCAACAGTGCTATTCACTGTGCCACTCTAACTGTAATAAGATTTATAATGATTCACCATATCAGCTGCTGCAGATTCAGTGATGACTCTGTACCAAAAGTATTATTGTGGCAACTTTCATTTCTCCTTTTGTGAATTCTGTCAGAATTTCTTTGCTTTTATTTTGAGAATACCAACTGGACAAAATAATGTTTGGAATGCAACAAGTGAATGCTCTCTTGAAACATGTTCACAGTTGATTGTGAGTACCCTGCTAGACATGAATTATCACTGCTTGTTTGTCCGCTTGTTTATTGACATGTATATCTATTTTTGTTTTTTGCTCAGGAATGATGCTTGGAGGTGGATGTGGTAAAGAGCTAGCACACTGGATTATTCATGGCCGTCCTGAAAAAGACATGTACGGATATGACATAAGGCAAGTAACACACCATTTGGATTGCATTTACTGCTTCAGTTTGACATTTCTCAGCATTTTACTTCACAGAATTTTAAGGGACTACAGTGTCTGCATGGTGTTTGGCAGTATAGTTGCTTCATGGGCTAAGATGTCACAGTTGTGGTCCCAGTTGCATTTTAGGTTTAGATTTATTTTCATATTGGTGAGATTAAAATATTTGCTATTGTACCTATAACATGAGTCACACTGCCATTTTATGTTGTAAAAACGTACCAAAGTCAAAGAATTCTTTTTTCCCCATAAGTCACTGTCGTCATGTTCTGACCAGTTTTCCTTCCTTTATTTTTTTTTTTTTTGTTTTTTTACTGGGGGTAGTACTCTTATCAAAATAGACCATTTGGTACAACCTGGGTGAAGAAGTTTGCAAAAAAATAAAACATAAGTAATTCACAAACATGGAGTTACAAAGTAATGGAGACCATTGAAACAATAAGCAAATATTACCAGAGAAGAAAAAATAATTTTGGATTAATTTTAATTGTAAATACGGGAATGTAAGACGCAGCTGCAGACAGAGGATCAAAATAGAAGTGATGTAGGTGAAGGAGGAGTGATGTTTCTAGAAGTAAAGCACTGAAGCCAGATTTTTGATGGTAGTGCTTTAAGTTGTACTCAAAGTAAGGAAAGAAAATTTCTTTAGGTGAGGGGAGAAGGATTGCCAGAATTTGCATGCAAGAACGGAGAAAAAGTGGATTGGTACACTGAGGTTGGTTTAGTTAGTCTGGAGTGATGGAGACAATTGGGAGACATTGTAGGGGAGTAATTTTGTTATGGAGTTTGGCAGCCAGATGCAGGGATGCACCTGGCTGAGGTAGTTTGAAAAGATACCCTAGAAGTAGCTCAATTCTATAGGTGACTGGGAGAGATATGACTTTGGAGGGGGTGGTGTGCTGCTGTAACTGATTGGGGGCGGGGGGTTAGTAATAAATCACCAGATTTTGTTTTCAGTGGACTGTAAAACTGAGTTGTTTTGTTATGTTAGAGGTTGCGATTATGATGTGGAGCCTGTATTAGAGCTGTGCTTTGGAAGCCATCTTTGCCTTTTATAGTTAAGTTGGTCTGGAGAGAAAGGGAGGTACTTCCAGGATACAAATAAAACACAATTCATCTTTTTCTTGGTGTTTTCAATGTGATTATGGTAGTTAAGTGACTGGTGTAGCCATAAACCCATAAAGGGCATGGTTGTGTCTTTCAGGGTACCACTGAGATATGCAATGTTGATATTTTAGGAATTTCAGCATTCGTGAAGTTCCAAATATCATAATTTGTGTTTTGTAAGGGGGTGCGAGTAGCTTGCAGTTTAGCCAAAAATTAAAGGTGTTTAAGTTGGATGGAAGCTGAATTTGTGAGACTGGATTGAAGCTTAGTTATGCCATCAGCTTAGAGTGGTAGGAAGATTAGAGAGTTCAGAGGGTAGTTTTTTTATTTGTTTGAAAGTAGCATTTTGGCAAGTATTGAGTCCTGGGGCATTCCTTTAATAAGGGGTGCTGGATGTGATAGGGACGAGACAGTTTTGAATCTAAAACACCTATTTAAGAGGTCTTGGCACCAGGTGACAGTGTTGGAGCCAACTGATTTTTTGGAGGGAGTAAAGAAGGGGGAGGTGGTCGATAAGATCAGAAGATTTGGTAAGCTCAAAGATGAGTACTTACAAAATGTTTCCTTGATTCATATTGAGAAGATGTCATAAGTGATAGTGCTGTCATTGTGCTCTGTCCAATCCAAAGTCCGTGTTTGAGTGAAGAGATGGTACTATTGGATGTAAGTGTTGGCAAGTGGATGTTTTCCTTACTACTACCATGTTTGCACATATAAAGTGCAGATGCATGCAAATAATTTCTCAGTATGTGCAGTTATATAATTTTGTGGGTATGATTATAGAAAAAAATGGTCTTCAGCAGTTACTGAAGAGGATTAAGGCCACAAGCTGTTAATGAACTACTTCATGTAGTCCATGGTGCTGTTCCCTCAGCCTTCATTTGCCTATTGTGTATGCTGAGCAAGTCACTTAACCAAACAGTGCTCTAAGGAAATTGGAAAATGGGGGCTAGACTCCTCCATGGTCTTCTTGATTACATGCGTATAAACTGCTTATGTACCTATTATCTTTATCCAAAACTGCCTGTAAGTACTTAAATGCAAATGTTAATGCCACTTTTGTATGGGACGTTTAAGCAATAATCTAGCTTTGCCCTCAAAGCAGTTCAGAATATAAAGTTTGTGACATTGACTATAATCAGTGAAATTATGCCTGCTTTTTATTCCTGTATCCAAGTTGATTAAAATAAATTAAACATTGAAGGAGTGTATGAACTCGAATAACAAAAGACTGGAAAAAATAGAAGAAGCTTTAGCTATTCAGATAAATTGATAAACCTGCAAAATGTGTGTGAAATGAGGAAAAGGCTGGCTAAGTATGACACCTCTCAAGATTAGAAGGATTTGGTATACTGCTGTAGTCAAATGCCTTATTAACTAGTCTTTCAAAAGCATTTCATTGCATTTGATGCAAGGGCCACTGGCCTGTAATAATTTAGGCAGGTGGAGTTGGCTTTTTTGGGCAGAAGGATTATGTTTGTAACCTTGAAGCATGCTGGTACTTTTTCCTGGACAAGTTAGGTATTGAAGATGTCTGTCAGGACTAAGCTAAGTTGGTCTGCACAACCTTTCATTACTTTCCCAGAATGTTATTCGGGCCAGCAGCCTTCCTGGGGTTCACTTTCCCTATTTGGTTCCTTACATCCAGAGCACTGAAGTTGAGTACTGCCTCCCGTTGGTCATTGAGAAGCTTTATAGCCTCCAGGTTGTTTTTCTGTTCAAACCTGCCATAAAATGTATTGACTGTCCAGGAATCCAGTGCTATCACTGCACTGAGTGGACTTGGTCTTGTAGTCAATTAGCTGTTGAATACCACGCCACAGGCTTCTTGACTCTTTCGCATCCTCAAAGCATCCTTGTATCCTCTTTTGATACTCCCTCTTGGCCTCCTTGATGCCCTTTTTAGACTAGCCCTTGCCACAATTAGACCCTTCTTACCCTTTGACCTGAAAGCAGTGTTTCTTGGCCTCAGCAACTCGTACATCTTGCTGTTTAGCTATGGTTTTTGGTTGGCTCTTAACTATAATATTTTTGATGTTCATTACATCCTCCATGCATTTGGATATGTAAGCCATAGTTGTCTCCGTATGTTCATCTATGTTCACCAAATTGTTCACTGTGGCTGCCTTCCTGAAGACATCCCAGTTTGTGGTATCAAAGCAGTCCCTGAGATTTTCCATGGCTTCTTCATGCCAGATTCTGATTTGTTTCACAGTGGGCTTATCTCTGAACAAGAGAGGTTTGTAAGCTGGTATTAGTTTTATGGAGATGTGATCAGAGCCGCCCAGGTTTGGTTGTTGTACAGCTCTCTATGCCAGATTTATGTTAGTGTAAGCCTTATCCAGAGTATTTGCTGCTTTTATTTAGCCAAGTCTTTGTGAAGATTCTCACCTTGTTTGTGGTGATCTCAAGCCTGAGAGAGTCCATCTTGTCTAATGAGCATACATTTGCTAACAGAATTGAGGGAAGTGCAGGCCTGTGAGGGTTTGTTTTCAATCTGGCAACAATTCCAGCTCTGCAGTCTCTTCCTGGTTCTGTTGCATCCCTTCCTTTTGGGTCTCATCTTGATTGTTCCAGAACCTCCAATTTCCTGATTTAGGTACTTTGAAGCTTGTTTGGTTAGAATGCTGAAGTTCCAGCAGTTCTGTGGGTGTTGTTAGGCCCCAGAGTCTCCATCGTATGCAGAGGATCCAGCTAGGATGACTGTGCAATTGAATACTTGATTTCCAGAAGTTTCTTTCTGCTGTAAGTTACTATAACATCATTTAAATGACTGGAAAATGATTTTCTCATTTTTTGCCAGAAAAAAGACCGATCAAGTATTCCTGTATCACAAGCTAACACAGCCGCAGCCTCCTTGTGTGTGCCACCTTTTATGTCTATTCATTAATAGAAAAGATGATCCATATTGTAATTTTACACCCGTTCTACATTACCCCCCAGGATTCACAAATCCTCCGTGTAAGACTATAGTCTTACACAGAAACGCCAGTGTAAGAGTAAGACGGCAGCGCGCCATGCATATTAATGAGGGCACGCTGCCTCAACTCTGTCTAACACGGAACATGTACGAGTGTAGGGGGCGTGTTGGACTGCCGAGCAGTCCAAAATTCCATGCCCCTGCAAGTCTCACAATAGGGAAATGTTAACTGACATGAGCGAGTCCGCTCAAATGTGTACATAACCAACACTACACTCCCCCACATTCTAAACCCCTGAACAATTATAAAATGTAAAACTTTAATTTTATTTTTTTATTATTCCCGATGTAGCTGCCTGTATTTGCGTATTTGCACGGGTTTGCCCATTGCTTAGCTACAGTTAGCAGTTTAGACATTGAAGAGGATGATAAGAAGCTTATATGCAAATTAAGCAAAATAGCAATAGCGTAGTGGTAGAGCCTTCACACAAAGAGGAGGCATTCCCGGCTCGAGTCCCACCACTGCCCTTTCTATTTTCTGTTGGAAATCTGTATATAAAAATAATCCCTGACATTTATTTAAATTTCATTAAAAAGCATTGAAATGGCCTATGTAGTAGTGAATAAATTTTATATATATACACATAAGAAAGTGAAATGGTTATGCATACTGATAGATGCACAAGTAACGTATCTTAAGCAATGTGAAGCACTGCTAAGCAAGGTTTACCAGTATTAAGCATATTTAAATGTAATTGCTCGTAGCTAAGCACTGCTTTAACTAGCACAATAGAATTGCTCGTAGCCAAGCACTGCTTTAACTAGTGCAATAGCTTTGCGCCGAGCTGCGCATCATGCAAACAAGCACAAACAGATGTTTCTGCGTAGATGCACACCGCACTAACCAGCACAACCTCGGGCAACGTAGAGCAACGTTGGGCAATGTTGGGCCACGTAGAGCAACGTAGAGCAACATTGGGCAACGTAGAGCAACGTCAGGCAAAGTTGAGCATAGTCGGTAAAACATAGCCACACCTCCTAGCCGGTCTGGCCAGTAGTGAAATAAAAAGCAATGACAGGCCTCAAACCCAGGATACTGTGCACCATAATCACAGTACTGAACCACTAAGCCATGACAGCTTTTCATAAGTATGCACTTTCAACACACACATACATATTAATGTAAGTTTACCCATTGCTAAGCAGGTGTACCTTCAGCTGCGTTTTTTCAAAACTGGCCAATCACAAATAAGTGTGGGAAGTTGTGCATATTTAAGCCCCATAGGTGGGAATACTAGCCATAACTGGTTGTAGCTCCCATCTGCAGGCAGCAATTGCCGGTGCTGGAGAGGGCTCTCGTTTTCGAGCGCAGCGTTGGGGCATTGAGGAGACAAAAGTAATGGTTTGGCTCCTTGTCCACAATCATGAGGGAATAGACTCCTGCGGGGCCAGTAGCAGGGCACCCAATACAAAGCGGAAGCCTGGGACTGTCTAGCTCATGAACTCACCAGTGCCACAGGCATCCCTCGGACCGGTGATCAGGTCAGACACCACCATGCAGACCTGAAAAGACGCAAGGCAGATCAACTGGACTAGTGGATCCAGGAGGCCCGTGGGATGGCAAATGCCCCACTACTGAGTAAGTAGCCATGGAATTAAGTATGTAAGAATTGCTATTCTAGTGTATACTATGGATAGGTATGTCTGCATATCACTTCAATTACTTCACAGCTGCAGGTGTCTGTGCTGCGAAGCAGCAAGCCTGTGCAGATAAGCTGCTAAGGCTGTGCCACCAGGCAGGTTAGTAAGTATTCTGCTTGTACTGTTATGCAAAATAAATGAGAGAGCCTGAAAAAAGTGTTTAAACACAATAAATAAAGGTATAATAATTCTGTAATAATTATTCTGCATATAAAATAAATGAGAGCGCCTCTAAAAATTGTTTTAAGTCTTTAATAAAGGTATAATTCCTGGAGTGTGTCTGTGTCATTTTCTTTGATATGTTGTTGTACCCTTGCATTATAGAAACAGTATTAATTAATATTCACAGTCCTCAACTGTTGGTTCATGCCCAGCATGTACAAGTTAATCTGGCACATGAGTAGCTTGGTATTGTGTTCCCCAGAAATGTCATTGTGCTGGCAGAAACATAGGGAGCTGTTAACATATAAGTGATAATTTCACCTAAACATATCTAGATAAGTATATGAAAGCAGAGCTGTCAGTGTACCATCTCAGCAGTAGTGTGTCTGAGCAACTCGCAAAATATATAGCAGTAACATCTGCATCCCGGACAGTTTGTATGTCAGATACAGTCCATGTATATAAAGATCTAGCAAAACCCATTTCACATTCTAAGGACAATTGTGTAGTGTAATAATACATGTAGGGGACATATAACTGCAGTCAATAGGAATGTAGTGTAAACTAGAAGGATATATAAGTTGTTAATGTAGCTTTTATTTTCCACCCTACTATATGTGCCTAAAAATGCAATTCCACACCTCAATGGGTATGTCTAATCTCAAAACATTTCTTGGGACATATGTCCTATTGGTTTATAGATATCTGCATGTTTTTCAATGCATGTGCCCTGTTCAAATACCACAATATTGGTGGCCTGTTGCCATTAATTAAACCTGCATGCTGTTGTAATGTCCACTGTTGTCCCATATATGCATGTCATGCTTGCTGTTCAACTGTTGGAACTCTGGTGTGTTGGGTTAATGGGAATACGTCTGCGTGCTGTTATAACTAATTGGGAATGCTGTTGACTGTTACTAACCCATATTTTCATTAAATCCTCCTAAACATAGAATGTATGGGAAGGCCGGTCCCAGCGGACCCATGTGACCCACCTCAGCTGGCGATGGCACCTGCAGGTCCGGTGCCCAGCCTGGGACCTCCTCCTCCATTGGCCCTGTGCCACCTTTGGGTGGAAGCGCTGCAGGGGATGGGGCTTGTCCCCCCCCATGCAAGTGTGGGCGGAGGAGGGCCACCTATCACCCACCGAATGGTCCGGGCTGTGGTGCATAGGGAGATCGAGTGTTTTGTCACTCATCCTCTATGCCAGCTTGCGGCATGAGTGGCACGACTCACTGGTGAGCCTGCCCCTCCTATGCAGCCCCCAGCACAGCCACCCTCTGGGCTGTGGAGGTGCAGTGGTGACTGCCCATGGGTGGAGATCTCAGTTCCACTGTTGCCATTTGTGGGCTCATGGGCTTGCGATTTCCAAACATCCTTCCCCATCAATGGTGTTCACCCACCACATGTGGCATATTCCGCCCCTGTATGCGTCTTGTTTGTCTTGTCTGTTAACCTCCCCTACCCCACATTCCACTCTCACCTGAAAAAAAAAGAAAAAAAGGGCAATCTGCTCCCAAAAAAAAAAAATTACACCCCATACATAGCTGCCCATTTTACACACATGTCCGCTGGACACAAACTGATATTTAATTGGCAGTACAACATACTTTGTTGTCCTAATCTCTCTCACAGGGGTTGAAGGTTTCTTATTTCCCTCCAAATTTACTGCATATGCACAGCTGTTGCAGTTAAAGAAATGGGCAGCTATGGGCCTTCCCTACACCCGTCCTGCACATCCCGAGCTGTTTTCCCTACTGTCTTCCCCTCTTTGTGCCCCGTTTTCACCACTTTCCTATCTCCCCATTTTCTTTTCTTTCATAAAAATGAGCGTGGGGTTAGCGGGAGTAAGCACTTTTAAGCAGTAGTTAGCGGGTTTGCATGAGTGTGCGCCTAGCTAAGCATCGCGCAGACCCACTTACAACTGCTTAAAAGTGCTTTAGTCACTCTATATGTCAGGACCCTTGTTCTGCTCAGCAGCAAAATAAAACACCTCTATCGGCCTCGAACCCCGGACCTTGTGCACACTAGACTGCATGAAGTACCGCTAAGCCATGGTAAACATACAACAAATTGGTGCTGAAATAAATATATCATGCATCAGAATGAGTGAATGTAAAGGACGAATCGGAATGCCATAATACAAATCCTGTTCTGTGGATCTTTACCAGCAGTTCTTGTAAAATTGCATTACACGACTGTGAAAAGAGAACCAGCCATTCTAGCAGGAAATAATGTTACAGCAGCACTTTACAACCCCCACACAGTATCATAGCAGGACAAACACTAGCATATCCGATTAGGGCAGAGGCCATACTTCCCAACTGTGACTAATTTTCAGGCATGTCCCTGATTTGGAGACTGGTTTTAGCTGTGTCCGTCTGAAACTCTCTGAAAGGAACTGACATTAGGCAGAAAGGTGAGGAATTACACTTAATGAATAATAACAATAAGTAAGAGTTAGACACTGCTTGTACTTCAGGAAATGTGTATTAATCCATATGCTCTGGTTCTCTCAAAGTCTCAACTTAATTTCTGTAAAATTGTAAAGGTATACCTCACTTCTACCTACTTTTCCCTGAGTCTGTTCAAATATGTACCCAAGTGTTGGAGAGGCCTGGCAGAGGCAGAAACACACAGGCATATCAACTATTCTGCTGTTACACACTGTGCAAATAGCAAGGAGTTCCAGAAGCATGCCCTTATGTAGGAGTACAACACTGAAATACCAAGGGATGTAGCCATGTACTGGTAGTAACCAACTGTGACAGTGCCATTGTTCCAGTGCTGAAAAGACTGGTGTGGTGCACAGACAAAGAATAACAGGCTAACCTCTGGCTACCATCTGGATAGGTCCACAGTTGGGAGCTACCCAGACAGACTACTTGCCTTGCTAAACTAACAGGTACACAGCAACCCTTTAAGTCCAGCTAGATAAAGTTCACACATTAATACATAATGCTCTCTGTCCTTCTGCACCCCTACCCAAATGTACAATATACCTGTGTGTTCAAGGTCCACCAAGGATGTAGGTAGGCATACTCAGTACTGAAATTTGTCCAGTTTCCTTGAGCAGCCTGTGCTAATGTCAACACTAAAAAAGCACAAACTGTTCAAAAGTGAGTAAATTAATATTCACAGTATAGCAGTTCAGAAGCAGTTCATGTGCCAAATGAATACATCTCAATAACTACTTTAGTATGGCAGTTAATTGTATAAGCAGAAAAGAAACTACATACTCCCATATATCTTGTGTTAGCATTTGTAGGGGTGAGTACAATTCTACACTGACAACTGTGCAGTGGAAGTGGCAACATTCAGGTCTGAGTACAACATTTAAATAATATGTCACAAACCACCACAACGTAGCAGCAAAAGATACCAGGAAACTGGATTCTAGCACCACGACAGTTCTCTTTATTTAAACAAAGTTAAAACAGGTTTAGCGCTTTCATCAAAATAAAATGACTTCTGACTCGTTCTGAGGAAGTCATTTTCTTTTCTTTTGATTATGCTAAACTTAAACCCTGCTCTAATGCCCCTGACAATATTTCCTCCTCCTTTCTAAAATGTGCTGTAGATGGGATAGCTCTCCCGATCAGCATCATTATTAACAGATCTATTAACGAATCTTGCGTCCCCAAATTATGGCGCTCAGCTTATATCCTTCCACTGCACAAAGGAGGCAAGAACACCAACATCTCAAACTTTCGCCCCATTGCTCTACTCTCACCTATCTCTAAAATCTTAGAAAAGTGTGTCCACTCCCAACTTATGCCTTTTCTAACCCAAAACCATCTTCTAACACCTACCCAACATGGCTTTCGTTCTGGTCATAGCACTACTACTGCTCTATTATCCTACCTAGAAACTATCAATCAAGCCCGAGACTCAGGTCACCTGGTTTCTACTGTCTTGCTTGATCTCTCTAAAGCCTTCAACACTGTTTCTCATAATCATCTTCTCCTTCAACTATCAAACCTGCATCTGTCTCCTAATTCTCTATCCTGGTTCTCTAGCTACTTAACAGATAGGTCTCAGGCAGTCAAATGGAAAAACTCCATCTCCTCCTTCCTACCCACCCAAACAGGTGTACCACAGGGATCCATCCTGGGACCCATGCTCTTTAATATTTTTATTAATAACTTTCATTCTGCTATCTCTGATGCCAAAATTATTCAATATGCAGACAATTCAACCATAGTCTGCTCTGCCACAAACAGCTCTGAACTGCTTCTCAAAACCCAAGCTGCCTTCTCAACCACTGAAAACTGGATGCATAAAAACGACTTCTCCCTTAATGCTAACCAATCCAAAATTCTCCTCTTCTCCCCTGGAAAATCTTACTCCTTCAGTAAAGATACTTTCAAAGTCCTTAGCAACTCTAAATCCACTATTGAAGTTGTTCCCTCTGCAAAACTCCTTGGTGTTACAATTGACGAATTCCTAAAGTTCGACATACACATTCAGCAAAATATTAAAAAAACCCCATCAAAAACTAGGCATGCTATACAGGAATAATCGCTTTCTCTCTCTCACCACAAGGCACACTCTGGCCACTACCTACCTTTTGCCGTCTTTACTTTATGGAGCCCCTCTCTTAACCAACTTGTCATACTCCAGCAGCTCCAAACTAGAAATCTGCTATAACAAAATCTCTAAATTTGCGTCAAACTGTAAAAACTCCACCCACCATTGCCTTTCCCTTCAATCCCTAAATTGGCTAGAACTACTAAACTACCTAACCTATCTGCAGCTCACAACAGCACACAAACTTATATTTCAGCCATCTAACTGTCCTGCTCTAGCTAATATCCTTCCTCCCTACACCCCTAAGAGATCTCTCAGATCTGAACATCAAAATCTGATTGATATCTACAAACCTAAAAGTCCTGCTGGCCAGCTTCTCCTCTCCTTCACTATCGGTAAGGCTTGGAACTCTCTCCCTTCCTCTCTAAGAACTATATCAAGCACTGAAAATTTCAAAACTCTGCTTTTCAAACATCTGTCCACTAAGTGGAAATGCACCTGCTTTTACCCTACCTAAAGCTATTCAAAAATTCATAAATATCCTACCTAGAGTGTAAAAAGGTGAGGCTGCCCTTTAGTCCACCTCAACTAAAAACTATCCAAGTACATATTCATACCACATGGAGTGCTCCATTGCACTCAAAATGTCCCAAAGACTTATCTTCATTCTGCTTCATGTAAATATTTTAAATAGATTTCTTAACTCTCTTCTCTATGTGCTTATATAATTGCATTTTCTCAAACTACTCTATAAGAATTCCTTTACAAATGTATAACCTTCTAAGAATGTGCTCATGTGCTCAAATAATGCTTTGTCTTAAATTACCCCATAAGAACAGCTTATGATTCTATAACCTTTTAGAATAACCTTAGTGAAGTAGTATTTGACTTTGTTGCAATAATGAATGTTTCTATTGTACAAACTGATTACCTCAATGTATCATTCATATTTTATATTTCTGTATTTTATATTTGTACATCTGGAGCTTTTCTCCCCGGGCCTCCACTGAAAATGGGTCTCGGGGCCCAGTGGACTTCCCCGGTAATCAAACTGGAAATAAATAAATAAATATATATACACACACACACACACACACACACACACACACACACATATACAGAGAGAGAGAGACACACACACAGAGTCATATTTACTGCAACAGATGCCTGGTGACAAAGCCATGGCCTCAAGCTCAATGTCGGAAATTCATTGCCATCCCTTTTGCTAAAAACTCTGTACCCATGAACTACCACATAGGTGGTAGTCTACTTATCACCGAAAGTGTGATAAGAGACCATGGGACACAGGTGGACAGTAGTCTCCCCCTTGATAATCACAGTGCCACACTAGTCTTGTAATCTGTCTACATGGCACACCTCATCACAAAAGCTGTGTCATCCAGGGAAAAAGAGGTCAGTGTTCCCTTCTACTCATCACTCACAAAACCCATTGTAGAGTACAATGCCCCTTCTGGTATGTACCTCACAAGACATCTACAGCAACTGGAAAGGCCTCAGACATACTTCATAAAGAGTAATACTGTCCTCAAACAGATGCCCTATGCAGACCGTCTCACAAAACCACAGGTAGACTGTGTCGCATACCGGCAACCCAGAGGTGACCTCTGCCTAACATGCAAAGCTATGTCAAACCCAGAGCTGTTGGATATGCTCCACGTAAACAGATCACAATCCCTATGAGCTACACGCTCTAGGGACCTAAACCTTGTCACCTCAATAAACAGAACATGCTGGAGAGATAGATTCCTATCTGAGAGGCATCCCATACTCTGGAACAAACTACCTATCAATAGCAAACAAAGCTCCTCAGTAGCACTCGTCATGAATAGTCTTGATTGGATGGGAGATAGGAAATACACCCCGGGAATCACCTCTATGGCTCTGCTTGACAGGGACACATGAAATTAAATTACTTGGGTGTCAAAGGCCAGGGTACCATCTGGCTAGGCTTCTATAGGCCCTAGGGCCAATAGCCTATTACCTACCTATGAACCAATTCACACCCACATGTACTTGTTGCAATAATTGCTATGTGAGATTGACTGAGTGTGATGGTGAATGTGTTGGTGAATGTGTCACAGTTGTGTATATGTGGGATAGCTTAGTGGGAAACTGTTTCTGTCATGGTATTATGTGTCCTAGCTCTGATCCCAGCAAAAGATGTGTATGCTATTGCTAACCAGAAAAAGCAGTATGGCATACGGTCTGACGTAGTTCCTTTGTGTTAACTGGGGTGTGCCATAGGAGGATAAAGCAGTACATGTATGCTCATTGATTGGTACTGCTGGTGAATCAAACCCCTGTATGAACTGTAGTATTACCTCAAGCTGTAGGCCTAAACAGCACAGTATGGTGTATGTCCACATTGCTTGGAAACACTGTTTTGTGTGTTCCCTGTAGTCCTCACAGATTACATACCTCAGGCATAAGGGTTTGTAAGTACTGACACACAGTACTGTATGGTACACACGTAAACATCATCTGGGTTGCCATACCTCTGTGTCCTGTATGCATGTCTGATGTGTGTGTGTGGGTATGCCTGTAACATGCCCTGGGTCATATGTGTGTTACAAGATATAAGTGCATAAGTAGCAACATGTATAGTCTAGTACAGCAGTATGCCACCTAAATTCATGAATGTGCACATATTGTATGCAGGGGTTTTCCATCAACAACTAGTGTGGTATACTGGTAATACTGTAACTGGACTTTACAATCATTGCAATGGATTACATATTTCATTATGCATTTGCTTGATATATACCTCCTGTGGCTAGGTGGTGCATTGTGTCGCATACAGTGTGCCATGTACTGTTGCATAGTCTTACATAGTGATTTCTCTTTGTTGCTGTGCAGAAAATGTTTTAATATATAGAACGTGTCAGGCACTGTCAAGCAGTTGTGGGTTGAGCACTGATATGTGGTATTGAAAGTGTGTATCCTTTGACAGACAGTAGTTTGCTATTTATGGCAGTCCAGTGATATCTGTACTGTAGAATGTTGTGTGTGCCACACAACTTGCTCACACATTGTTTTATTGTCTTCCAGGGTCATGGCCCACCATCACAATCCTGCCTGTAGTCATGCAGAGGATGAGATATTAACCACCTGTCTCATCCAACACTACACCCTGCTATTTTCAAGAACCAGCCAGGACCAGCATGAGCAGACAGCGCTGTGGCAAGATGTTGTCCATAGGATAAATGACATAGGCATGCATAACCGGACATGTATGCAGGTACGACATCACTGCAGTGATTTACTTAGACATGTCCAACAGCGTGCATCTGAAGTCTGTAGGCAACAGCTTGCCACAGGTGGTGGGGTTGCCACCCATCCCCCCTCACCAGAGTGGAGGAGCTGATCCTGAGCCTGGGGGCTCCCGACCAACAACAGCAGCACACATGTATCATCATGGAGGCAGGAGCCCCCCAGCAAGTTCACATGGAGCGTGCAGGTAAGATGGCATATCTGTAGACTACTGTTACCTCTATTGTTAGATCATGCATATGTGAGATGTGTACTGTGTAGTTAGAAGATGTGGAGCCTGGTGCTGATAATTTGGAACATGATGTGTAGGCCTGTGACTGTCAACCATTGTACTACTGTAAGATTGCAAACCCACAGTAGCAATGCCACAGTTGTTGCCATTGACAAACTGTTTCATATCCTTGTAGGTCCCTCTGGTGTGACAGCAAGGCAGCAGATCCATGCTGGTGAGTGTGTTCTACATTTAATATTGCAAATAAAATGTGCATGTCATAGGTGAGGTGTAGGCCATGTACGCATGTAACACACCTACGCATAATGCATGCTGTGCATGTTTGCTGAGAGACTATGCACATCTCAGTAACGTGAGTGGCTGCCTCAAACATGCAATACACAGAGCATCCCAAACAATTGTGGCTACACTGTAGTGGACATTGGCTAGCCAATCGATACACATGCACACGACATACACAACTCCGTCATGCGCAGTACATGTTAATATGCTACACATGGCATATTCAGACACATGCTGTAAGGTCACACTCCAGTATCTCAAATGTCATCCACACATAATATACCTGAGGGGTAGAGGCCTATCATTGGGCAGTGCGACACTCAACACACAACACATTCATGTTAGGCAATGCTCCATGTTGGGCATCTTACAAACCCATGTAACAGCTGGCTGTGAAATGATGAATGTAGCCATATTACTGTGGTTCAGGTACAGCATGATAGGTGCCAGTCTGGAACACATAAGTAGCCTTGAGTAACCACATGATGCTGCATGATGATGGCTCATGGTACAACATGCCATCCAGTTACAGTAACCGCAATACTACACATAACATTCATTGCTATACACCTCAATGTTGTGTGTGTGCAAACATATGCACCTATACACAATATGCATAGCAATCACCATTTGCACAAAGTGACACATATATGTCTTGTAATACTATTGAGTGTATAGGTCACATGACACACATTGGGTATGTGTGATGTTCAATGTCGCAGTTGTGTTGTAGCATGCCATGTCATGGCTGGCACTGGCATGTCCACAATATGTTCTACACCCATCATAACTACTGTACAATGGCTATGTTGAGCAATGGTATTCCATCAGGTATACACGCACCACTCATCCTGTGTGTATACATAGCATGCATGAGCTAAACCTGTGTCCACAATTATCTGCTAAAGACACATGCTGTAATCAGTAATGGATACCTATGTGACACACAGATAAACATCCAGCCATGGTATGTATACCTGTGAATGATGGTGCACAGCACATTGAAGAGCTTGTAATACTTGCACAGCAATGTTGTGTCCATGTACACATTGCATTCCACGGTGAGGCCAATCACTGAACAACAACACACATGCATCAAAGCCATGTATACTGTTATTAGCAAGGACTGTTTACACTCGCACTGCATGCTGTTGAGCAACACATGTCCTGCATGCTGACACGTGTGATATGACTGGTTGGCTTGTGATACTGTACCCCACCATCAACCACTATTGGTTATGTTCTGGATTGCTGGTGGTGTGTGTGTGTGTCTCTGCTTTAGTGAGGAGTGTAGTTGTGTGCATGTGTGCATTTGTTCATGTGTTCTGACATCATGTACAGGTCATAAAGTGTGTTTCCTGTCTTCCTCTCACAGGTGCTGAGGTTGGGCTGGTTCACTGCAGCAAGGGAACCTGATGTCACTGACACAAATAGTGATAATGAGGATAGATGTGTTGAGGCACAGGCATGTTTGCCAGGGTCAGTCATTGGGCCACCAATCGACAGTACACAGCTGTCCACCTCATCCATGCACACAGTCATACTGCCAATACATCCCTCATCACCAGTGCCCTTAGCTGAGGGACAGTCTACAGTCGGCAATGGCCAGGACAGTGTGGTACCTATGGCACATGCATCCGGACACAGCAGCCATACCCAGAGGTCTGAAACGGTACCACATAGGCAGATGTCCAGGGGTTCTCTTTGGAGCACTGCTGGTCATCATGCCCCTGGCAGACGTGCCACAGGTCTTACAACCTCATGCATGTTCCAGGCTGTCATGGAGGCACAGGCACATATGGAACGGTACACCAGACAGGGAATAAGGGCACAGAGGGCACATAACACCGCTTTAAATGACAGTATTTGTGACCTAGCAGGTGCCATCCATAATTACACTGAGGTCATGGATAGACGTTGGGGTGAGACATTAGATGCCCTCCGCAATGTCATGGCCATGTGTCAGGACAGTGCGGGATGGGTGAGATGTCGACGTGGATGTATGCCAGCAACATCAGCAGCTGGCAGTCGCTGACATCCCTCAAGTCACAGCCGCTCCTGTAGTGCCAGTACCAGCCCCAGCAATGTTGGGGGTGGGCGGTCCATAGACCGTCCAAGAAGACAACGTGCACGTGGCTCTGGACAGTCCCAGCAGGGCCTGGGTCCAGTGTACATATGTCTACCTCTGAGGATAGTACTCAGTCTGGCTCAGTACCTGATACTGTCAGTAGCACCCCTGCCAGGCACAGGTACCGTATCCGTGGCTGGAGAAGGTGATCTGTAAAGCCTGGCAGGTACAGTCTATGGCTGTCCCACAAATCCCGTATATGGCAGCCACATGGTGGAACTGTGTGCATGCAGACACACACACACACATAACAAAAACCAACCAAACTGCAAAACGAATATGAACAAACCAAGCAGGAAAACTGGAAAAGCTGCAACAATTTATTCCGGTACCTCGGCTAAATGCCTTCAAAGGAATAAATACATTACTACTTGCTGCACCTTATATATTGCTGTGTAACACCAATTAATGTAATTAAACAATCACAAGAGTTAATAGACCCATAGAATTAAAGAGACACAGTGTAAAAACATGTATCATATCATAAAACACTGTAAATATATACAAAAAACTCCTTAAATAGACATATGTCTTACTGAATATAAACAATGCTATATTAATCAGATAGTAAGATTAACTTCTAAATTCATACCCCTTGGTTTTAAAGTACTAAATTTTAAGATGAACCTGCTTTCCAAATTCAAAAGATTCTGTAAATAATTCCCAGTGTTGTAAAATTCAGGTTTAGCTAAGGCACAAAAAAATAAAGAATCCAACACTCCAATATGAAATGAGTTAAAATGTTCAGAGATTGGGCTGTCTGTCCTGGCATTTCGAATGTCACCTAAATGTTCTAAGACACGTATTTTTAGTTGACGTTTAGTCTGGCCAATATAATATTTAGGTGGAACACGATCACAACCAATAATATACACTACCCCACATGATTTACAATTAAAATAATTATGAGCAGTGTATTTGACCCCATTAATCAAACTACCTGATAAATTTTTTACTTTTGAACAGATCTTACATTTTCCGCATCTAAACATACCATGTGGCAAATTGTTATTAATAAATATATCAAATAAATACATTACTACTTGCTGCACCTTATATATTGCTGTGTAACACCAATTAATGTAATTAAACAATCACAAGAGTTTATAGACCCATAGAATTAAAGAGACACAGTGTAAAAACATGTATCATATCATGAAACACTATAAATATATACAAAAAACTCCTTAAATAGACATCATATCAGTTTCTATAAACCCTAGATTTTTTTCAGGAAAAAGTTGTCTCTTACTACAGATACATTGATGATTTGATTTTTATCTGTAAGGGTGACAAATTGGATTTTGATGAATTTATTTTCAGCCTCCATCAAAATAAATTTGGTTTGGAATTTACATACAGTGTGAACAATCGTGAAATCCAATTTTTGGATATTTTATTGTATGTAGATATAGAAGGATTAGTTCAGTTTAGACCATTTAGGAAGCATACAGCTTCTAATAATTTTTTACATGCGAGCAGTGCTCATCCAGCCCATTTAATTGAGGCACTCCCATTTGGGGAGTTTAAACGCATTAAGGAACACACTTCGGAAAATATTCTCTGGAACTTGGAATTTGAAAATGTTAGACACAGATTGTCTATGAGAGGTTATTCTGAAAGTTTAATCAGTAAAAGTCTAGATAGACTGTTAAATCCTAACAAGAGAGGCAATATTTTAAAGAAAGCTTTTCCAGAAAGGTCTAGGGATTATGAGGCTGGTTGTGTTAATATCGACAATATATTTTTTGTCACAAAATTTTCCCCTTTCTCTATGATGCTGAAAGACATTGTAGATTTTTTATGGCCAATTGTTTGCAACAATGAGGAGATAGGTCACTTGTTCCCAAATCATGTTTCCTTTTCTTACGGCAGGTATGCCAACTTAAAGGAAATTTTAAAATCAAAATTGAACAGTTGCGTTTCGTCTGGTACTATTAATAACAATTTGCCACATGGTATGTTTAGATGCGGAAAATGTAAGATCTGTTCAAAAGTAAAAATTTATCAGGTAGTTTGATTAATGGGGTCAAATACACTGCTCATAATTATTTTAATTGTAAATCATGTGGGGTAGTGTATATTATTGGTTGTGATTGTGTTCCACTTAAATATTATATTGGCCAGACTAAACGTCAACTAAAAATATGTGTCTTAGAACATTTAGGTGACATTCGAAATGCCAGGACAGACAGCCCAATCTCTGAACATTTTAACTCATTTCATAATGGAGTGTTGGATTCTTTATTTTTTTGTGCCTTAGCTAAACCTGAATTTTACAACACTGGGAATTATTTACAGAATCTTTTGAATTTGGAAAGCAGGTTCATCTTAAAATTTAGTACTTTAAAACCAAGGGGTATGAATTTAGAAGTTAATCTTACTATCTGATTAATATAACATTGTTTATATTCAGTAAGACGTATGTCTATTTAAGGAGTTTTTTGTATATATTTATAGTGTTTCATGATATGATACATGTTTTTACACTGTGTCTCTAATTCTATGGGTCTATTAACTCTTGTGATTGTTTAATTACATTAATTGGTGTTATACAGCAATATATAAGGTGCAGCAAGTAGTAATGTATTTATTCCTTTGAAGGCATTTAGCCGAGGTACCGGAATAAATTGTTGCAGCTTTTCCAGTTTTCCTGCTTGGTTTGTTCATACACACACACATAAACCAGACACCTAGTGCTAACACATACCTGCACACATTTCAACATTGGCCCATACCAGTACTCTTGGCCCACACACGCACACACACACACACACACACACACACACACACACACACACACACACACACACGTCGATTGTATGGCTCAATGTAGGCCTCTGGCAAACCAACACACCCTGTGCACATGATGGAAACCTGTGCCACCTCCTGTCATCTGTAACACTGATGCAGGAACAGGCTAACATGGTGCTGATGCACAGCGTGACTTTATGGCAGTATAGCAATGTTAGCATGTTGTCAGCAGTAAAGTGTAATGTTATCCTTGAAGGTGTAGCATTGCAGGCATGATGCATTAAAGCTATGATTGTCAATGTAGTATTGTTTACACCAGTGTTAATCACAATAGTGTATTGTCCGCCCACATGCCACTTGGCTGATGTGTGTAGTATTGGCAGCATGTGTTAGAGAGTGGACAGTATGTGTGGGATGTGTGCAGCACAGGTTTGTAGGTGTACATATGTGAACATGGTGGAGGTGCACTGTCTGCATGTACGTGCATAGTGGACACATGGGCAGGGTGACATGCCCTGTATTACACAGTGTCAACACTCCATAGTTTCTATTGGTGCCCAGTATGCATTGTACTGCACACACTTCTGAACTTGGGTACACGTGTGTATGACATGGTTTGACACTGTGCTGTGGGTGATACTGTTACTATCTGTCATTAGTTTGCATTTTGGTAGTATACATAACCTCTTCAGCCTGATCATAAACATTCATTAAATGATGTCTTGACAACTGACACACAGATATAGGACACACAGTAACATTTGTACCCTTCAGGAACTATACTATGCCAGTAACCAGTGGTGTTCACCTGCACCCATTCCTGAGACCACTCTTGATTGCCATATATCTCACTTGGGTACAAGCAAACACAGTAGGGATATGTCCATCCACGTCTGGGAATGCATACTGTGGCCTATAATGCATTGTCTAGATGACACACACATCCTCCACAAGGGTATCATACAGACAGATACCTGTTGTCAAACCCATGCTGTAAAGCTATAAGCCAACTAAAGCATAGTCATCCACCTTTACAAAACATAGCATCCCCACAGTACCACATAGGTAGTAGCTCCCAACATATTGACAGGTACCGATGTGTACATACAGCCAAGTGTTACATCATGTCTCCTTTGGTAATCACATTTCCAAAGGTATTTTGAAATCCCTTGGTGAATCACATAAGCAATAAGGGGTCTGCATGCATATCCACAAAGGTTGTTGTACACCTATAATGAATAGCCATCATTGATAGACTTTGCTGCATTTTAACTGTTCTGAAATATACCTCCGGCATAAACCCTCACTCACACTATTCAATATAAACCATAATTAGTGTGAGTGACACGGATGACCTAGGCCAGGGATCACTGCAGTGGCTGTGATTGTCACAAGCATACAGATGTGACCCAAGGTCTGGAAAGTGGCAGCACACACTGGCAAAGATAACAGATGTGTTCATGGAGAAAGCAGGGTTCCCACCTCTGAAATAATTGAGGTCACATGTACGTATATGTATTTGCCACACAGCTACCTGACGTGCAATGCGCATACTGTTGTCATTGTGATATGTTATACAGTAGTAAAAGCAAAATGCACAACACAGTGACCAACTGTGTCACACACACACACTCACCAAGTGCAGGATTCAAACCCCTACCTAACTACTTTGATATTAAGAGCAAGTACGCATTTACACAACGCACTATACACATTACTGGTAGTTCTCCTTTCCACAGGTATATTTGTAGGATGGTGACATCATCAGACTAGACAAAGTGGGTTACATTAGGTGGGCTACATAGAAGATATTTGTAGACACTTTGGCAATGTGATCATCAAAGGAGAGTTTACTATCTACCTGGGTCCCCAGGGCCATAGTTACATTCTCCATACATACTGGATTACCACCTATGTGGTAATTTGTGTGCACTTTGTTTTATCCAAAGGGGATGACTATGCATTCTTTGGCATTCTGCTTGAGGGCATTGTTTTGACACCAGGTATCTGTCTCTGTAAAACCCTTCTGTAGGATGTCTGTGTCAGCCATGGAGTCAATTATGGACCACAGTTATCAGTCATCTGCAAACTTGTTCAGCCATACTCCTACCATGCCTGCCTGTACCTCTGAGCAGTATCTACTGAACAGGTGGGGTCCCAGGACCAATACCTGTGGGATGCCATTTGTGACTGGTTTAGAGTCAGACATGGCACACGCAACTCTGAACATGTGTGTTTGATCTGTGAGCCAGTTAGCCCCCATCCTGTGACATAGCTGTTAACGTTCAAGCTGGTAAGCTTGTCCATGATGCCAGAGTGGGGAATGGTGTCGAAAGGCCTTAGTGAGGTCCAGGTGGGCTGTGTGGACTACTTTCACCTCCATCTATGTCCTTGGTAACTGTTTCAAATGAGTCAACTAGGTTTAGGAGACAGGATATACCTTTAACAAAGCCAAGTTGGGTAGAGTCCAGTGTCTGGGGCTCCCCATTGTCTCTGTTTATGGGTTCCATGATAATTTGCTCCATAGCTTTGCAGACCAGGTTGAGTAGGCCTATAAGGCAATGGTTTACTGGTTCTGTTGTGGCACCCCCTTTGTGGAGCTGGATGACTGTTGCTGTATGCCATTCCTTGGGTACATAGCCTGCATTAAGGTTGAGTCTGGACAGTGAATGTAGGTGAGGGTGTAGTTCCTTTTGGGGCTGGTGTAAGTCATAGCCTGGGACACCATCCAGTCCCATTGATGCTGTGTTCTTAGCTTTGGAGAGGGCTGTTTTTACCTGCATGTCCATGAAGTCTGGTGCTCTGCATTCTTCTGGGATGGACACAGGCTCTTTTGGGGGTGATGTGGGTGGGGGTTTGCACTGAATTCATCCCTCAGGATGTGGGCAATGTAAGTTGGTTCAGTGCATCTTTTTTCCATTTTGCAGTAGCTGACAGCATTTTGGAGACTTGCCACCTAAATGTTTGGTATAGCTCACAAAGGCTTTGTGGCTGTTATTCTTACATTCCTTGGCAATTTGTCTTTAGAAACTGGCCTTGGATTATTTTACGAGCGATCATTGTTTCTTCATAATAATGATCAGTGATGCCTTTCCTTATGTGAAGTTTGCTCTATCATGTGTTCGTTCCCTCCTTCTGTTGTATATCTTACTTATGTGCGACGACCACCAGATTGTTTTCCTATTTTTGGAGGAGTGCATCATGGTTTTATTTGCAATGTCTCAATCCATGCATCCCTGTAGATGCTCATAGAATGCACTTGTAAATGATTCTGCAGATTGTATAGCATTATCCTATAGCAAGGGTGCTTTTGAACTTTCCAATTTGGTCTTGAGAAATGTGCTGCTTGCTTTAGAATCTTTCTTCACAGTGGTTTCCTTGACTCTGGGGGGGTGTGATGTGGATGTCCAGTGTGATTACTTTATGATCTGATATTACCAGCGAGGGATTTATCTCTGTTGTGGAACACTGGTACCCCATGTTGGTGATGATCATGTCCAGTATGTTGTCACCTCTAGTGGGCATGGTAACCAGCTGTTCCAGAGCATTTGAATTTTTAAACTCTGGAAAGCATTGGGCAAAGGATGTTGTACACAAGTAGTTCTCCCAGTCAATGTTTTGGTAGTTGTATTCTCCTCATATAATGGTGTTTGGTAGGACATTCCCTTCCAACTTTATCACAAACCTTTCCCTAACCACCCCCCACATATCTGAAGAGTAGATCATTAAAGCCTTGTCGAAGGCAAGAAAACATGGCCTCCATGGGACCAGACTGCATCCCAGGCTGTCTCCTAAAACAAAGCATTAACTAGCATCACTATTAAGTACTCTGTTCAATCACAGCCTAATCACAGGCTTTATTCCTGTGGAATAGAGAACAGCAACTGTTATTCCCCTCCAGAAAGGTGGCTTAGCAACAGACCCAGAGAATTATAGACCCATAAGTCTGACCAACTTCATCTGAAAGGCCATGGAACTTATCATAGACCTCATAAATAGATGTAGCTAGCCCCCATACCCTGGATCAGATCTAATTTGGCTTTGTCAAGGGCAGATCCTGCCTGTTAAACCTGATGGATTTCTTCAAAAATGTGACCAGGGCCATTGATTAGGACAAATCTGTGCACAAAGTACACCTCAATTTGGCCAAAGCCTTTGTTACAATCTCACATTTGGGCATTACCGATAAACTTGGCAAACTGAATGTAAATCCCTTTGTTATAGAATGGGTTGCCAACTCACAAACTAGTGACACACTATCAAAGCGGGTGACTCCACATCAACCAGCAGACCTGTCACTAGCGTGGTGTCACAAGGGTCAGTGTTGGGCCCCCTACTGTTTGGTATATACTTCTCCAAAGTTCAGTCCAAAAGTAAGGGTCTATAGCTGACCAAGTTTGCAGATGAGTGCAAACTAGGTGCAATTATCAAATCCGCAAGTGATGTTAGTATACCTGAGGGTCTTACAAAGATGAGCGACTAGTGTCTTAGTCACAGTCTCAAACTAAATGTAAAGAAATGCATCATCATTCTCTTTGGTAAAAACAATGTCCCTTCACACTATAAAATTTACAATATCCTATGTGCCTATGAAGTGGCAAGGGATCTGGAATTACGAGTAGACTGCGAACATAACTTTGACTACCATGTCTCTATTGTAGTAAGCAAAGCTTTCTACGTAGCACACTTGATTAGCAAAGGCATAGCCTCTAGAGCAAAGGAGGTTATAACCCCTCTATACTGATTACTAATCAGGCCCATAATTGGGTATAACTCCCCTTTTGGCATGCATCATACAAAGCACCTGCAGCAATTGTAGAGACCTCAGAGGTTTCTAACAAAGAAGATCAAAGGACTCTAGCACATTCCTTACACAGACCGACTAAAGTCCCTGTCACTATACTCTGTATTGTATAGACGTCTTAGAGACTTGTGCCTAGCTTACAGAGCAATCTCCAGTCCAAACCTGATAAATTTTTTGCACATCTGTAAGTCAAATGGGATTAGAGCTACCCATTCCAGGGGCCTAAATATAGCCTGCAACTTGATTAGGATGTGTTGGAGGGACAGATTTGTCTTTCAGCGACTGACGTGTTTTTGCAGTAGGCTACCAATTCATATGAAACAGAGTCACCTCTATGACATAGTTCAAAAGGAACCTGATGGATTGGATTCAGCACCCTAAGTTCATACCAGGGATAGTGCCCGCAGCCTTCCTGGACATGGGCAGTTATTACTAAATGCAACCCTAGGTATCGACTAGAGTAGCTATGGTATTACATTGCAATAACACGGATAGGTTTGAAATGACCTCCAGGTTTATAGCCTGGTAACCTCCTATGATACTAAATTCATTAAAGTCTATATGGGTCTTTACTAGACCTCTGCTTTAGCGTATGCCACAGTTTAGTGGGAAAAAGTTTAGGAGAAATTTTTTTTTGGTAATGACCCTAGAACTAGAATAATCCCATGAGAAACTGGAAATGCAGGACTGTATTTTCCCAATGAGTTTGATTAAAACTATTTGCAGAAAGGTGTTCGATTAGAAATACACAGTAGGAAATATCATCATTTCATGCTTTGAGCTTCACTAAGAAAAGTTAGTTTCTTCTATACAGTGAATTTTTTCTGCAGTTCTTTACTTTCTGGAAAGATGCTTGTTCCAAGATTTTAACTACATTGGAGAATGTTTCAATACTCTTTGCACTACAGATAATCTAACAGAGACTGTGTAAACATGTCTTATTGACTTACTGATTTACTCATGTTCTTAAGTAAGCATGGTGAGGAAGAGAAGTAATTGTTTCAAGAACCAGCTGTACATTATCTGATTAGGAAAGCCATATTATAGTCATCTGCAAATGAAGTAGTTAGTTTCATCACCAGGAAATGTATTTATGCCGTAACTTACCTGTTGTCTAGATAACTAGTGATTTAGTTACTGAAAAGAGTGAGTAATGGTGGTGGTAGACACTCCCTGGTATTTACCCCAATAAAGACAGGGGAATCGGTGATGAAACTTTTACTGATGGAGCAGAGCATAAAATTACATTTACTTATAAAATGTTGGGAATGTCCGAGATATGTTTTAATTGGCATAGGAAGGCTCATTTCAGATAACTTTTTGAAGTTCAAGAATTGCTTAAGTTCTAACTTGTGTTATATGATTAATCAGAGCATAATTAGGTCCAGGACCCCCCATATGTTTTTCTTTATACATTTCTGTTGCCTGCTTGAGGTAAGGCAAAGAATTGTTTTTTAGGCTGAGCATATGGATTTTGGAATACATTTTTAATATATTCTTAAACCGTGAAATGGGTGTGTACTTGCCAGGAAAGTTGAATAATTTCCTAGTTTTGTGAATAAAGTCACTGCGGCTAATGATGAAGGGTCAGTCCATACTCTAGATTTAACTTCATGAAGCAGTTTGAGAGATACTAATTCTTGTTTAAAGCATTTACAAAATCTGATGCAATCCTGTCCCACCTAGCTGCTTTCCCAGAAGCATTACTATGAGTAGTAGCAGTAAGAAAGCTTGACACTTATGGGTGGTGCTGATTTTTGTTAACACGCCCTCTTAGCCTGATTTAAGTCTGCCCCTGTATTATTTCTATGGATTTTTGCCTTCAGAGCTTGCACCAACAGTATCAGTTCGGGGAGTCTGGTCTCCTCAAGAGGCTAAAAAGCATATCAATGTCAGGGAAATGAAAGCTTTAATCCTTGCTCTTCAGATCCTCTTATTACCTTTGGTCTCCAGGTCTGCTCAGGGTTTTTACTGACAAACACCACTGTTATGCAGTATGTAAACGGGGGTGGGGGGGGGACAAAGTCTCTCTGCCTTTGTAGACTAGTCCTCATAGCATGGCAAACTGCAGTATGCAATCAGTTGATTCTTCAGGCACTCTATATTCCCTCAAAAAAGAATGCACTGACAGAAGTTTTAAGCAGACCCAGGACAGATCTTCACGAGTAGATGTTGCACGGAGATGTTCTCTCTTGGACGTTGTTCATCAATGGGGTACTTCCCAGGTGAATTTATTTGCTTCTCCTCAGAACCGACAACTCCTCAGCTTCTTTTCCAGAACGGCAAGTCTACTGTCTTGGAAACTGGATGCCATACCTTTATTTTGGAGAGGAATATTCCTATATACATTTCCCCCCCCTTTTCCACCAAATGTCCTTCTGGACTGGCTATAAATCTTGTTGGTGCCTTTATTTTGGCCCATGCAGCTTTAGTTTTCCCATCTTTTTCACTTGGCTTGGGATGATCATTACAAGTTCCTTCCCAGGATGGTTCTAGTCACACAGTAAAAGGGCTGTCTAGTTCACCCTCATCTCATCACCCTACAATTGACACTCTGGGTCATAGGATTTTGATTACTTTTAGGCACCATTTTTCTGAGTATGCACTTTGGGTTTTGCAGGAGGCAAGGAAACCCACTACTAGAAAATCTTATGTAGCTAAGTAGTAAAGACTTTCTTCTTGGTGTCATAGCACTGAACAGGACCCTGTTTTGGTCAGGATTTTTACTGTTCTTACCTGTTTGTGTAAGGTTACTCAATTGTGGTCTGGCATACTCTTCTGTTAAAGATCATTTGTCAACCATTTCTGTCTGCCTGCCTCTGGATCCACCACTTTCTTCTAGATTTGGGGTCAGATTCTAAAAGGTGCCTTTCATATTAAGCCAACAAAACCCATTCCTACTTGGGACCTGAACTGTATTTTTAAAGTTCGTTTACCCAACTTTGAATCAGCAGCTGCTTCCACCTTGAAGTTATGTAGCTGGAAAACCGTCTTGTTGGTAGCCTTAATCTTTGCAAAAACACTTTATGAACTTCAGGCTTTTATGGCAATCTCTCATTTTCTGGTTTTCCACAGAGACAGCGTGTCTTTTAGAACCAATCTTTCATTTGTGCCTAAGGTTGTCAGTGAATCAGACACTTTCTGCCTTCTTTCCTTCTCCACCAAATACAAGTGAGAGGATTTTCCTTTCATTGGATTTACAGACACCTAGGATATTACCTAGATAAGGCTAATGATATTAGAAAATCTGAGCAACTTAGTTTCTCTTCAAGAGAAGAAATTGAGTTTGGTAATCTCCAAGCAAACCATTTCTTCTTGGATTTCTAAAGCCATTTTGTTTTCTTTTCACGGGAAACAGCTTCCTAAGTCTAGTTGAGCTCATTTTACTAGGGCAGTTACCTTTTCTGGAGCTTTTTTTTTTTTCTTTGTGTCTTTGTTAGATATATTCTGGAAGCTGCTAACTTGGTCTTTTGTGCATACTTTTACTAATGACTATCAGCTGGAAGTGTTTTCATGGGGAAAGCACTCAGAGAAGGAACACAGAAGTGGCATTAATCCATCTTTATTCAGTCTGTCCTGGTACCTTAGCAGTTCGCCTTCAATGGGACACATTCAAACATTTTCAGTGTTCTTTTATATATGCATCAATCAATTAATTAAACAATTAATTACAAACATTTTTAACTCATTCAACACTAAACATTAGTTTGCAAAACTTCAAATATAATATTCTTTTCATTTTTTCATTTTTTTCATCACTTTAAAGAATAAATTATTTCATTTTTAGCAAAATTCTTATATATGTATTACAAAAAATACAACTTTGAAATAAATACTCTATTATAGTCAAAATTACAATATCAATAAATTTCATCAATTTTATAGATTCCTTTCACTTAGAAATACAATGTAATGCCCTATAAATCACTTTTTACTAAATTTAATTCAAACATTATAGAGTTTCTTATACATAAATTTAAATTTAAATTCACAATCCTGAACAAATACTTTATAATGTTCAAAATTATGACTACAATAAACTTCATTAACTTTCCAAATTCATTCCCTTTGGAAATAAAGTGTGATACCCTATAATCATTCTCTGTTCAAGTTTATTCAAAGCTGTTTTAAAATTCCCTGTACACAAGTGGGGCCTAGCAAGTACACTGAATCTAAAACTGTCATTTTTACCATCATGTATATTACAAAAATGAGTAGCCACAGGGCTTTCCAAATCACCCAAATGCTCCAGAATGCGAATCTTAATCTTCCTAGTGGTTTGACCAATGTACCACATAGGTGGAACACAATCACATCCAAAAATATATACTACACCAGATGACTTACAATCAAATCTCTCAAAAGCAACATATTTCTTTCCATTTATTTTAATTCCATGCATATTTTTAATTTTATCACAAACAGAACTACCACAACTATACATCCCAATATTACTGTCTACCATAACTTCCAATTTTCTATTCAAAATTTCCTTTAAATTGGGATACCTTTTATAAGAAAAAGTAATATGTTTGGGAAAAAGGTGACCAATTGCTGGATCTTCACATACCACATGCCACAACCCCCTAATAATTTTCTCCATAATAATGGAGAAATTGGAATACCTAGACACAAAAAATATTCTATTTAAATCTGAAAAAGTTTCAGAATAATGTACATTCTCATGTCTACACATCCTAAATGTCTGATCTTTACACAACTTCCATTTTATAGCTTGAAGCTTGTCATGATCATAACCACGAGATGTTAATCTATCCAAAATTCCATCACAAACTTCCTCCCAAAGCTTTTTATCTGAAGTATTTCTCAAATTCCTTTTAAATTCCCCTTCTGGTGAAGCCTTAATCAAATGTAAGGGGTGCATGCTACTAGCATGCAAAAAGTTATTAACCGATGTAGGTTTCCTAAAAGTTCTGTATTGAACCAAGCTATTCATTCCTACATAAAACTCTACATCAAGAAAAGGAATTTTAAATTGAGATGTGTGCTACAAATTTTAAACCATGATGGTTATTGTTCAAATCCAACAAAAACTGATCAAACAAAACAGTGTCACCCTTACACACAAAAATTAAATCATCTATATAACGTTTGAAAAATACAACATTATTGACAAAAAATGTATTTTGAAACATAAACTCCTTCTCAAATTCCCCCATGTAAATCACTGCATAACTTGGCGCAAAAGCTGCACCCATAGCAGTTCCATTTACCTGCAAAAAATATTAATTTTTCCACAAAAAATAATTATGTGTTAAACTAAATTCAAGCAAACTCAACAAAAACCTAGTGCGTGGTCCTTCTCCCATCACTTTATACATTGCTTCCAAGCCCCATCTTATCTTAATATTGGTGTAGAGTGATACAACATCAACACTGGCCCAGTAGTAACTCTCTTCCCATTTCAGCCCTCTTAATGCCAGGCAAACATCTTGAGTATTTCTCACATGTTACTGTACTTTTGGAAGAAATTTCTTAAGGTGGGAATCCAGGAAAAGGTTATAAAATGGAAGTTGTGTAAAGATGGGATGTATAGTTGTGGTAGTTCTGTTTGTGATAAAATTAAAAATATGCATGGAATTAAAATAAATGGAAAGAAATATGTTGCTTTTGAGAGATTTGATTGTAGGTCATCTGGTGTAGTATATATTTTAGGATGTGATTGTGTTCCACCTATGTGGTACATTGGTCAAACCACTAGGAAGATTAAGATTCGCATTCTGGAGCATTTGGGTGATATAAGGAGGGGTAATTTGGAAAGCCCTGTGGCTACTCATTTTTGTAATATACATGATGGTAAAAATGACAGTTTTAGATTCAGTGTACTTGCTAGGCCCCACTTGTGTACAGGGAATTTTAAAACAGCTTTGAATAAACTTGAACAGAGAATGATTATAGGGTATCACACTTTATTTCCAAAGGGAATGAATTTGTAAAGTTAATGAAATTTATTGTAGTCATAATTTTGAACATTATAAAGTATTTGGTACAACAAAAAAACAGGCTTAAATAGTGGGAAGTATACTTGCTATGTTGAGTTCAAGTCAGTCACGTAAAATTACCAATGTTCCACACAGAGAAACGGAGCTGTAACCTGTAAACCGCTCTACTTTGCGAATTCTTAATCCAATATAAAACAGAGTCAAAATCACCATAGAGTGTTCATTCGAACCTACTCATCCACTGGGCAATAGCTTGTAGAAAAAACACGCGACCAGCATGTAAAGATAAATCCAAGCATCCAGTAGAAACCACGTTTATTAAAATAATTAAAACACAGGGCTAGCGCTTTCAACGAATCTTCATCAGGCCAAGAATTCGCAAAGTAGAGCGGTTTACAGGTTACAGCTCCGTTTCTCTGTGTGGAACATTGGTAATTTTACGTGACTGAGTTGAACTCAACATAGCAAGTATACTTCCCACTATTTAAGCCTGGTTTTTTGTTGTACCTTATTGTTTGTTGTCTTTTGTTGTTTATTATCAGGCGAACAGAGTGTTGTGAGCATTATTCTTTGTTTTTATTATAATGTATTTGTTCAGGATTGTGAATTTAAATTTATGTATAAGAAACTCTATAATGTTTGAATTAAATTTAGTAAAAAGTGATTTATAGGGCATTACATTGTATTTCTAAGTGAAAGGAATCTATAAAATTGATGAAATTTATTGATATTGTAATTTTGAATATAATAGAGTATTTATTTAAAAGTTGTATTTTATGTAATACATATATAAGAATTTTGCTAAAAATTAAATAATTTATTCTTTAAAGTGATGAAAAAAATGAAAAGAATATTATATCTGAAGTTTTGCAAACTAATGTTTAGTGTTGAATGAGTTAAAAATGTTTGTAATTAACTGTTTAATTAATTGATTGATGCATATATAAAAGAACACTGAAAATGTTTGAATGTGTCCCATTGAAGGCGAACTGCTGAGGTACCAGGACAGACTGAATAAAGATGGATTAATGCCACTTCTGTGTTCATTCTCTGAGTGCTTTCGTGGTGTATTCTGAAGAATTTGTGGTTTGGCTTTTGAGTTTTTTGGAGTGTTTTCATGGGCCAGGCAGGTTCTGGGAATTTTCTTCCTCCTTCCATTCTCTTGTATGCCCCTGCTTTATTTCAGAAGGGTTCCCATGCCATTCCCCTTTTTGGGAGGTTCTCTATCCTCATAGTTCTTACTTTGAATACATCTTCAGGCTTGCCTGACAGATTTTATAAGCACACCTTATTCAAAACCTCAGATAAAAGTGAAGATGGTATGGGCACATCGTCCTCGTTATAGCTTGTGCTATTGATCTGTGCAACATAAGTAAGGTGATCCTGCACAGAGGATGTATAAGCAGTACTGAGCTGAACAGAGGAGGGGCACTGACCACAGCTCTGATCTGTGATGTACAACAATAATTATCATGTTTTCTTTCTTAGTTTTACTAGTTATTGTTTGTTCTTATTTATTGCAATTTTTATTGTCTGCTGCCTACGTTTTATTATAAACTAATTTGCACTCTTGTACTGCATTTGTCTGCCTTACTGGGCCTGTTAAATCACTTTTGTTACTGCCTTACGTTTTGTAAAGCTTTTTTAGCTAGTTTCACTGCGTGAAAGGTATTGATTGGAAACCTTTTTCCATTTGCTACGCATCTCTTTGTTCTGATTTTTCCTGCCAAGGAGTGCATCATATAACTGATTTGTTCACAGTTAAAAGCATTCTCTAGTGTCTCCTTGCTCTTTTTCTGTGTAAACCTTTCATTTAGTGTCTCACTGCTGTTTTTTTGCTATGATAAATAGTTCTAAAGTGTTATCTGTCTAAAATAATGTAGGTAGTAATTGTAGCATTGTCCGGTTTCAGGATTGCTGTCTCTGGGCCTAGTTATTTGTTGGCAGTGGCTGGTTGTTCTGAGCACATTTTCCAGGCCATCTTGGATTAGCAGAAGCCATTCTTCACTTCAATGAGAGAATAGTGTTCATTGGCCACTGGCAGGTAAAGGGTGGCTGGTCTAGGGCTTGGTGACTTTGCAGTTGCCCATCACTACTGAAATTTGATCTGGGACACTCCTCCCAGTCCAGTCTCATTAGCTCATTCTACTTAATACAGAAAGAACATTTGCGAAGGCCAATCCGCTTAGTTTATTAACCTTGAATTATCTTCTGTTCCTCCTTTCTCCCTTTCCACTCTACAAAAAAAAACTTTATTCAGCTGCTTTTACAGTATTTGGAGTTCATTCTACTCTATTACTTCATCTTGCTTTTTTGGCTACTTGTTCTCTAAAGTGTTAAGTCACATCTTGTCTGCTGCATTTATTACTGATTTGTTTTTAGCCTGTTTACTTTGTTCATATGTGTGTGCTAGGCTAATGGCCCTGGAGCTTTTACAAGCCTAGCCCATAGAAGTGCCCTGGCATCGTGCTGCTTGATGTTAGTTCCTAGTGCCTCTATCAAGTACAGCCACTGGAGTGATCCTCGGTGAACTTTCTATTTCCCATCCACTCATCAAGATTTCTCTTGAAGAGCACCAGTGAGGTGCTCTGCTTGACATGTATGGAAGTCTATTCCAGAGCATGGTCAGTCTCTGGGTAATAAACCTGTCCCTCCAGCATGTTCTGTTGATTGTGGTAATGAGGTTGAGGTCTCTGGACTGTGTGGTGCAGAGAGATTGGGATTTCTTTAGTTGTAGCATTTGTAACAGCTGGGTCAGACATGGCTTTGTAAGTCAAGCAGCGATCACCTCTTAGACTATGCGAGACAGAGAATAACTGCAGTTTCTTGAGTCTGTTCATGTAGAACATGTGTTTAAGGCCTAGTATCCTCTTCATGAGGTACTTTTGTGGCCTTTCCAGCTATTGCATGTGTCTAGTGAGGTACATGGCAAATGGGGCATTATACTCAATGATTGGCCTAATGAGGGAAGAGTAGCAAGAGATTACCTCTTTCTTCCTAGATGCAAAACCCTTGGTAATGAGATGTGCCACATAGAAGGACTTACTGACCACAGTGGCAATGTGGTAGTTGGAGAGGTTGCTGTCAACCTGTGTTACCAAATCTATTGCATCACCTTCAGTGTTCAGTGGGCTCCCATTGATGTGGTAATTAGTGGGAACTGAGTTTTTCCCAAAGGGGATGACTGCGCATTTTTTGGCATTAAGCTTGAGGCCATGGTTTTGATACCAGTCATTGGTCTCAGTGAGGCCTTTTTTTAGGGATGTCTACATCACTTGGGGAGTTAATAATGGCTCACAGCTTGCAGTCATCTGCGAACCTGGTCAGCCAGAGTCCCTCTGTGTTGTCCTGGACTTCTGAGAAGTATATACCAAACAGGAGAGGACCCAGGACTGATCCCTGTGGGACTCCACAGAATGCTGACCAGTCAACGAGTTGAGTTCGCTACTTTCACACTGTGGGTTCTATCTGTGAGCTAGTTTGCAACCCACCTAATGATATAGGGGTGATGTCTAGTTTGGTGAGTTTATCAATGATTCCGGAGTGGGGAATGGTATCAAAGGCCTTGGCCAGATTGAGGTAGGCTGTATGAACTTCCTTGCCCTCATCCACACCTCTGGTGACAGACTCGAAGTCAACCAGTTTGAGCAGGCATGATCTACCTTTCACAAAATCAAATTGTGTATGATCTAGAGTTTGGAGATTTCCTATATCCTTGTTAATTAGGTTCATGATGATGTGCTCCATAGCCTTACATATCAGACTCATCAAGCTAATTGGGTGGTAATTCCCAGGGTTTGTAGTCGCTCCCCCTTTATGGAGAGGGATGACTGTAGCAGTGTGCCATTCAGTAGGGCCAAAGCCTGAGTTGAAGCTGTGATTGAACAGAGCACACCGATGTGGTGCCAATTCAGTTTCTAGTTCATGTAGAACACATCCAGGGATATTGTGTGGTCCCATGGAAGCTGTATTCTTGGCTTTGGACAATGCAGCTTTTAACCTGTGCTGCAGTAATGCTGGATGCCTGGCATTTCTTTGGTGTTGTGATTGGTTCTTCGGGGGGGGGGGGGTAAAGTTGGCACTGAATCTGTCGGCCAGTATGTGGCAATATCTGTTGGCTCAGTATAGGAGGCACCATTGTGAAGAAACTTGGGGAAAACCTGGTATTGTGGAGATTCTTGGTATAACTATAGAAGGCTTTTAGTGTCTGCCACAGTTCTGCCTTCATAGCTGGCTTTAGAGGTTTTAATGAGGGATCTCAACTTTCTGTTGAGGCTAAGGATGTTTTTTTCCAGTCTTGGGACTTCTCCTTTTTGTGCAACAGTTGCATCCTTCTGTTGTAAAGTTTATTAATGGCAGGTGACCACCAGATTGGCTTCCTTTTTTTGGAGGAGCTCGTCTTTGTTCTGTTGCATATGGCTAGTTCCATGCATTTATGTACGTGTTTGTACAGTGGACTGGTGTATGATTCTGCAGTTATGCATCTATTTTCCAATGACATGGGTGCCATGAAGTTAGTCACCTCTGTTTTTCAGAGCCCAAAGTCAGCTCTGAAAACATTTTTCATGGTGGTTACCTTTGCGGAGGGAGTGGGTGAGAGACAGATTTCCATGGTGATTAGTTTGTGGTCGGATCCAATCAGGGAGGAATTGACTCTGTGTAGAGCAACAGTTGCCCATGTTAGTAATAACCAGGTCAAGGATGTCGCTTCCTCTAGTGGGAGGTAAGAATGAGCTGGTCCAGAGCATTGGAACTGATGAATTCCAGGAAGCATTGGGCAGTGTATTGGTGCACGAGTAGTTTTCCCAGTTGATGGAGGGGTAGTTGAAGTTGCTTAGTATGAGAGTGTTGGGTTGGACCCTAATAGTTTCCAGGGTGATTAGGAACATGGAGTGAGAGTCTTGGGACATTGTTGGGGACCCATAGCAGGCTATGACCTGAATCTCCGTCTTACCCAATGTTAATTGTGCCTGAAGCATCTCGTGTGTATTATGCTGGGCTACTAGTCTGGAGGTGTGCAAATCCTTTATGAATATGGAGACACCACTGCCTTTGGAGCTTCGGTCCATAGTCTGGGGCTGAAAGCTATGGAATGAATTATAGCCTGGTAGTGCAGGGGTGATTTCTGCTGCTTTAAACCAGGTCTCCGTTACAGCACAAATGTCGTTGTTCTCCATTTTGAGGAGTGCTTCGAGCAAGTGCATCTTGAGATTTAGACTTCTAGAGATAAGCAACATGACCCTCAGAATACATTTATTTATAGCTGTTATGGTAGTAATTTGGTCTTTGGAACATCACCTAAAAAAGGCACTATAGAGGTGGCAAGAGCCTTAGCCAGTATCTGGAACCCAGGAGTGACAGATGCAGGCCATCTCTGGCAAATTATCAAGATCTGTCAGTCATGTCATCCCAACCAGACTGATACTGGATCCTCTTAGAATGGCACCAGAAACTTAGCCAATTGTTGAAGTCCATCATTTTCTGCTTGTACTGCGGTATCATTCTGGGTGATAGTGTTATTCTAAGCCTCTTAGTTTTGCTTTAAGCACTTGGGCTTTAGGCCTACCTTTTAGCTCTCCCTGGCCTGTCTCCCTCAGATTCTGACAAATATGGATGGACAATTTCCTATGGTTTCTCCTGCCAGCCTGGTTAATATGGTGATCCTGAGACAGTGTAGCAAACTGCCTCATGTACATGGACAGCCATCTACTACTACCACCTAGGAACACAATTTGTGAGAGATGCCATTATATTAAGAACCTGGAGTCTATGCTCACTCTCTCACAAGCCAGTATATCTGCTAAGGTTATCAACACAATCACTAAACCTCAGACACCACCCACAACTATACAACACACATCCAATTATGTGGAGTTTCTCAACAAAAACATACCCAAACAAAGGAGACCTCAGATGCAAAAACACATGCAAAATCCACAACCCTCCACACCAAATACCACGCATAGTCCACACACCTGTCTCTCGCAATCACAGAGGCCCTAGCCATAAACCCAACATGTTAGTCATAGGAGACTCCATTGTGAGATGCACAGATGTGCCTCTCGCTAGGCTGGATATGGAGAAAGTCATGGTTAGTTTTCTGTCCGGTGCCAGAATCCACCACATTACACATGCACTCAAGTCTCTCAACAACAGGTACTGTTATGACTCTGTCATAGTCCATGTTGGGGTGAACGACTTAAGATGTACCTCCCTGGACTATATGAAGAGTGATGAGACTGAGCTCGCTGAATGTGTCCCACGCAGGTATGTCCTTAGCTTTAAGCAGCATTCTACTGTCACCCAGAATGATGCCTCAATACAAACAGAAAATGATTGACTAATACAATTGGCTTAGTTTCTGGTATCATTCCAAGGGGATCCAATACCTGACATCCTGGAAAGATATGGTTTTACAGATCACAATGCTTTCCTAGAGATGGCCTGCATCTGTCTCACTTAGGCTTCAGGCTTCTAGCAAAGGCCCTTGCCTCCCCCATAGTGCTTTTTTAGGAAAAGTCCTGAGGTCGATAAAACCAACATAAAAATTTCAACAAAATACAAATTAAAGGTCATACTGCTAAACTTTAGGAGTCTAAACATAGAACTGCACTCATTCATATAACCCTGTGCTGACATTTGTCCAGTCACAGAAACCTGGTTCAAAGCAACGGAGAGCACCCCAGCCTTACCTGTTTACTCATCCTATCATGCATTCAGATCCCAAACTGTGGGCAGCAAAGCCAAAGGAGGTGGAGTTTCAATATATATTAAAGACACACACCTCCAGGCTGGTCAAACAGTATGATGGACAGGAGACACTCCAGGTGCAGTTAACTATTGATAAGACCCCTGTTTAAATCTTAGCTAGCTACAGGCCCCCAAATTTTACTCAAGATGCCCACTCTACCTATATGGACCTCTTCAAATCTATCAATATTTGACCCTGTACCCTGATCCTGGGTGACTTTAACTACCCAACCATAGATTGGAAAAACTACTCATATCGGAATGCAAATGCCCAGAGATTCCTCAATTTTTCAGTGTAAATGCTTTGGAACAGCTAGTAGATAACCCCCACAAGAGGTGATAATATCTTGGACTTTGGTATTAACCAACATGAGTAACCACTGTAGCACCCCTATAGTGTCATCCTCCCTGGTAAGATCTGACCATACAGCGGTCACTTTAAAAGTCAGAATCTCCCTTGATGACCCCCCCCCCCCCCCCAGCTCGGCCCAAACAAAAAGACTTCTCCAAAGCTGATTACATTCTCCTGAGGGATGGTATAAACAGCTTCACAGCCCTCTCCCTCTCTATTGGAACTGGCACCAATGTCCAAATCTACACCAAAGTACTATACAAGCACTTGTAGAGATGCATGAAATCAGGAATACCTGACAGGACAAAATCATCCTTCGCAAGGAGTAAACCTGTCTGGTGGACATCTGCAATAAATAAACTCTACAACAAAAAGAAAAAATTGCTGTCCGGGACCAAAAACAAGCAGGCGCCCAATTGGAAGCAATTTCTCCTTAGCCTGACCAAGCAAATAAGAGCACTAGTGAAATCCTCTAAAGCCAACTTCAAGCCCAAATTGGCAACATCTACTATAGACAATCTTAAGGCCTTCACAATCTCAAAGGAAGCACCCAGATCTGTTCAGAACTGGTGGTCAAGGACACCACATAAGCAAATGCTGTAGATATAGCCAATCTACTGGTTAATAGATTCAGCGAAAACTTCATCCCTCTGCCCCCCCCCACATCAGTAAATCAGGACATCCCCAGTAAATGCCCTCCACCCCTTATCTCTAGGGAACAGGTCATCACTGCCCCCTCAAAGGCAAACAACGCAGCCCCCATGGGACCCACTAACATACAAGGCTGTATCCTAAATGAACTCTGGCATGAACATGCTGTATCATTAGGCACCCTATTTAGCCAAAGCCTGAGTACTGGATTTGTCCCAGCTGAGGGGAGGACAGCCACTGTCATCCCTTTGCACAGAGGTGGAGTGTCCACAGATCTGGGAAATTATAGACCCATCAACTTAACTAGCCTGATCTACGAGGCCATGGAACGGAGTATCATGGACCTCATTAACAGGGACATTGGCAACCTCCAAACACTCAACCCCACACAGTTTGGCTTCGTCAAGGGGAGGTCATGTCTGTTAAATCTGGTTGAGTTCTTTGAGACAGTCACCAAAGTCATGGACAAGTGGAAGACTGTGCATACTGCCTACCTTGACCTGGCCAAAGCCATCGACACTATTACCCACTCGGGCATAATAAACTCTCTCAGCTAGACGCCAATCCATATGTTAGCAGATGGGTAGCAAACTGGCTCACTGATAGAACCATCTAATCAAAATAGGGGAAGCCACTTCAGGCAGTAGAACCGTAATGAGTGGCATACCCCAGGCATCTGTCTTGGGGCCTCTGTTTTTTAGATATGCTTCTCTGAGGTGCACGCCAAAACCAGCGGGCTATGGCTCACCAAGTTTGCAGATAACTGCAAGCTAGGGGTGGCCATCAATTCCCCAAGTGATGTGGATGTCCTCCAAGAGGGTCTCACCCAAATGAATGGTGCCTGAAACATGGCCTCAAGCTGAATGCCAAACAATGCATAACCATCCCCTTGGGGGAGAGTGACATCCTTACAAGTTATCTCATTAATAACATCCTAAGCATTCAATCAGTAGTGAGGTATCTGACCACTCGTGTTGATGGTAATGTGACTTTTGACCACCATGTTGCTTCTGTTGTACGGAAAACTTTCTACATGGCCCACCTCATAAGTAAGGGTATCTCATCCAGGGACAAGGAGGTCATAACAGTCCTGTATTCTTCCCTTACAAGGCCAATTATTGAGTACAACGCACCCTTCGGCATGTGCCTTGCAAAGCACATGCAGCAGCTGGAGAGACCACATGGGTTCCTCACCAGAAGAATCCAGGGCCTCAAACATCTCCCCTACACAGATAGGCATGTACCTCTACTCAGTTTCATACAGACTTCAGAGGTGACCTCTGGCATACAAAGCAATCTCAGACCCCACCTTAATGGGACTGCTGCATATCTGCAAGTCAAGCTCCACTCGAGTAACCTTGTATGCGCGACCTCAACCTGGCCTGTGATATCAATAAGACTTGTTGGCGGGACAGATTTGTGTCCCAGAGACTCCCCCATCTGTGGAATAGACTTCCTCTCCACGTCAAGCAGAGTACCTCATTATCCCATTTCAAGTGCAACCTTGATAACTGAATGGGAAACCCCTGGGATTCTGTCTGTGTCCCTGCTGGACAGCAGCTTTGGGTGCTGACTTGTCTAAACGTGGCCTAAACTCTTGGCTAGGCTTATAAGGGCCTCAGGGCAAATAGCCTAGTAACATTCTTTGATCCTATGAAGTTAGGCCACATGTTCCAACATCTTCCTGCAGCATAACTGCTATAGATTATAAATGGTACATTTATTATAATTGGTATGGAAAAGTACTAAAGCTTTCGGTTTGAATGATGAAACTTCTGTCAAACCCAACTTACAAAGTCAGGAATGAAATTTTAGTAAAATTTGCATGAGTGAGTCCTTATGAAAATAGGTCTTTTTTTAAATAGGTTACATTTTTGTGATGTCACTGATTTTAAGAGCCTATTTTGATTCACTTCATATTAAACTTTGAGCATCAGAATATTTACTGGTTATGTTTTACTGTATTCTAATCACTTGAAGGACATGAATAGTCTGAAAGCTGTTGTGCTTTTATTATAAAAGTACAGTCTGTCAGTTTATTCTGGTTTGTTTGGAGTTTATTTTTATGTGTTTATTTATTTTTTGTTCTGAGATCATTCACTATTGATCCAGTGCTTGTTTTGGATGTGTGCGCCGGTGATCTCTGTAAATCATGATCTTGTGTAGAGCAGGATATTATGACTTAACACTAGCTAGTATAGCATCTACTTAATTGAGTACAGCAGTTTTGTTTGAATAACCTCTGACCTTCATGGTTAACAAGCTGGCTTGTCCAACTTTTAAGCCTGTTAGCTTAATTGAGTTGGTTTGTGTTTTGGAAAAAAAGTGTGTGTAATTCTAAGATCTTGGAATGTCACACTTTTGTATTATTGGGAACTGTACTTGTTTAAAAGCATAAGGAGTCACTTGGGCTAAACCCATATTTCCCTCCAAAGGAAGTTTCTGGTTTGCCAGGATGGTGTTCCTACAGATTGCTAAAGACAAGTTGATTTTGTTTTTAAGTCTCTAAACACAACAGGTTAATATGTTAGTCGAAGGCTCGATCATTAGGCACAGTTGTATTGGTGCTTGAGAGAGATGGAAATGCACTTCAATATGGATTTTCTTCTGTCCCTAGAATTTTGCAGCTGTCAAATTAGTGTATATAAGTCTAGGAGGATGGCAATGACTTTGCCCAGATTGGGATGTAGGATGGCTTTCTACATTACAGAAATGTTCCTTCCTGTGCTTGTGGGTGGGCAGTATTGGAAATTTTTTCCAGTCAATTTGATAAGTGCCACAAATTATTTTGTTAAATGTTCTTAGGGGAAGTGCCCCTTAGCCATTCCATTAAATTCATATATATATATATATATATATATATATATATATATATCAAGTGTGTGTGTGATAGCAGAAACCAGAGGAGAGAGAGGGTCCTTCACTCCCCTGATATGTGCTAGCAGCTCAGCTGTAAAATTTCATGGGTGTGTTAATTTGGAAAAGTGAAAGATATGTTGGTATATTGTGTAATGGAGAACATAGTTTGCTATTGGCAAGCTGACACTTTCCAAGTGGATTGCCAGCTGCTTTGTTTTTGCCATCAACCCTCTGTAATTTGGCCAATACAGTGGTCATAGCTCACTCCTTGTGAGAAGTGGCTGCCCCAGTTCTTATTTCAAGAATGTCTGCCTTGCCACACATCTGTGCCATAGCCATTTGGTCTTCAGAGCATTTTTCACCAAACATTATAGATAGTTACAACAGTGATATAAATGTCCAGCTACATTTGGGGAACTCAGCTCTGTAGATCAACAGCCTGAGTTCAGTGTATGAGACTGCTTGAAAGTGAACCCAGTATTGAGGGGTTCTTGGTATTAACTTGTATAGCTATGTTCTTACCATTATATTAGATGATCTGCAAGAGGAATTTTTAATGATTTAGTAATACCTTCACTCGCGTCATTCTTAAGATGGATGACTCTACCACAAGCTTCAGCTGTTGGACTTGCTTGTTATTTGAGCAGTTATTTATATAAATATTACTTGAGTGAATTATTTTTCATTTGTTTATTTGTATGATCTACTGATAAGCATTGTAGTGGTGAACTGGATGAGTTGGGGGGTATGCTGTCTTGTGTAACCAGTGCATTCCATCTTTTTGTGTTAAGTACATACAAATGAATATTCCCAAATGTGTGCTTTTATACGGAAAGTAGCTGAACTGGTTAAAAAAAAAAAATAGCTGAACTGTGTTGATGTACCCCCACCTAGACCTCAGTGAAAAGACAGTAATCTTCAAGATAACTAACATGGTAATGTTGAATTTTGTTTTTAGATTTAGTTTTACACTTCTGATGACACAAGTCAACATTTATGCAAATGACCATTATTGTGCAGATATCTTGGAAGTGTCTAAAATCTCTCACAAGCTGACTTAGGTAAGTGGCAGGGTTTTGCTACACCCAAATGGACAACTGTTAGCAGGTAGCAGCATATTTTTGCTGAGTGAAAGGATTTCCAAGTTATATGCAAGCCCCCACATAACGAATCAGACATGATCTGAGGTGTACATTTGGATCCGGACTCTGAAGATAGAACATTTTTTGACCCACCCGTGACAGTATTTTTAACATGGAGTGGAATTGCTTCTTGCATTTCAGACTTAAGAGCCTGAAATTGCACCCTTCTCAGCCACTAAAGGAATATGATTTTTTTTCTGAACTTTGTGCAGGAAAGAGTGAAACACCAAGTAACAATGGAGCTGTCTACAGGGTCATCCTGTGTATGGCTTAGTATCCCTTGTTTGTTCCCTTTGCTCTGCCGAAAAAAGCACTACAGTGCTGTTCAGAGTGATAAATGGACTGAGCTCTGAAGTGCCTCACTTCCAGAAGATCCTGATCAGGAACATATGCAGCCTAGTTTTAGGAGAGAACTGGCAAGGAATTCAGCACATTAACCAGCATGTTAACCTTCCTGATGTTGTGAGCTGCTGAGAGTGATGCCACTGTCTGTAGTCTGGTACCATTTCAACACTGTTGCTCATCTCTCCACCACACAAAGGTGGCTGGACAGTTGTACTCATTACTTGTTTAGATACATATTTAACTGCTTCCCTGACCAGATTAAGGTCTGCAGAAGCAGTTCTTTCTCCAAGACGTTCTAGAGCAGGAATACTGCCATCTGGTTAAGCTGGTTGATGTGGTGCCCCTTTTCAAGGAGGGTTACACTACCTGTACTGTTTGAGCTCATTCCCAAAATGAAACATCTTTGAATGTGCAGGGGATTTGGCAGTAGGTAGGGCTTCTCACTCAAAAGCTGTGTGGTTTGTTCACCACTCAAAGCATTTTGACACAAACAAGGTCAGTGAGTGTATGATGAGTCAGATGCCACTGGCACTTTGTGATGGAATGCACCTCCCACACCCTCAGTATGCAAATGACACTGTGATGACTGCAAACTTATCACCCAAAAGATGCGGTAGAGTCTGAACCTGTTCCATTCATTGTGTCCCCACCCAGCTGGCAAAAACTGAGCAAGTCTGAGTAAAGAGATGGTCACTATCAGAGGCTAGGATTCACTACATGCATGCATTCAAGTCCTACACCACAAATGCACATATGATATAGTCATAGTACATGTCAAGAGAAAATAGCTTGATATACCTCCTTGGACAATGTGTGAAGAGATGCATGATGGAACTCAGAATATGTGACCAAGGTAGGTAAGAATCCAGCCTCACAACATTATACCATTGCTGAGAACAATGCATAAGTAAGAGCAAGAGATGAGGGATAAATGGCTTTTGAGTGTACTCATTGCAGTACGGACAGAGAGGTGTCTTCCAACTGACTGGAGAATGAGCATACTAGTGTCAATGTTCAAGGTTCCTTCTAATTGGTATTTTGGTGCTTGTTATTTTTTTGAAGGAATAGGCATCAAGAGCCAATAACATTTTAAGTGTTTGTTTTATTTTTGGTGGGCATGTTTCAGTTTTGAGAATAAGGTTCTCAAGGCAAAGGATACAGGTTGAATGAAGAATATTCAAACTCCATGAATACAAGGGTCTTATATTGAATGGAAATAAAATTCCCTTAATGATGCATTTGTTATTGATATATTCTTATGTGGAAAGTGTTATGTACTAAACCTTTTATATATAACATGTCAGTAGGGGCCTCTGCTTTGTTTTCTGTGTGTTCACACTTATTTGTTCTTGATCTAACCTGAAGTTTCATTCCGATTTATATCATTACACAAAATGGGTGAATATTTAAATAAGTAATTTGGAAATAATATTCGCCAAATGCTAAAAATGATTTTGGAAATATCACCATGAGAAATGTGTTAGGTGTTGAACCTTTCTTCAGATAACATGACATTAATGGCCTCTGCAATATATATATATATATATATATATATATATATATATATATATATATATATATATATATATATATAGTAGTATTCTGTCATTTAGCGCGTTTTAAAACTGTGCCGCTTTTGTGTTTCGTGTATATATGACTCGCATCTACTGTTTGTGGTTCTAACTTGCAGTTACATTCTGACTTACATTATTAGACAGAATAAGTTGAATATATATATATTTGAAAATTGTATAAAAAACTAGATTAAGGCTAGATACCATTTATGTTGGGATATATATGTGGCATACATTAGGCTTTTGAACCCAATGCTTTGTTTTTAACAGGGAATGGACAATGCACATTACAACCTATGGGACTAAGAACACTATCCCCTACTTTGTTTACAGGCAGGCTTTCTAGGGGGAATGTGATGAACTCCCTCTTATATGCAAGTTGTGATTCATGATAAAATACTGTTTACAACTTAACATACAGTAGCAACTATGGCTTTTTGAATTGCTATATAGGACTTTGCAACTCTGTTTTTACTTTTTATCAAAGCTATATGTATGCGTCCTGGATTTTATATGATAGGATGTAAGTGTTGTTGTTGGGAACACGCATCTTTGGTAAATCAATAATCCTCGGACGTTGCTTTTCCCTCATTTAATAATTGTCATTTGGGAACTGTGTGTTAGTTGGTTTGGACTTGTCTGCATCATCCATTTTTCTATAGACAGAGGGTTATATTACTTGGATAGTTGCATACACACAAGGGACCTATCTAACTCTCTCTGACCTAAATATCTTTTCATTTCTAATCTGACTTCATCTACCATGCTCACTTTTCCTACTATAATCCTTACCCCTACATCTATCCTAATCCTCATTCTACTTCCCTTTCTACCACGCTTCCTCTTATACCAACTTCCATCTACACCCTATACCACCTCCTCCACACCCCCACCTCACAAGTCACTTCCCTAATATCTCTGCCTCTTTATTTCCCTCTGACCCCATCCTTCTCTTACAAGTAAAACTCTTCCGAATCCCTACTAAATTCTACAAATCCAAACCCACCCCTTCCATCCATTCCTAACCAAACACAATCCTCACAAACTTATTCCCCTTCTGTCTCATCTCTGCTTAGCAGGCGGCATTCATCCCAAGCCAGGACCAAACATTTCTCTAACAAACAACCCAACAACAAATCCAGCAGTAAATACCTTCAATTCCTCACCATTAATGCCCAAAGCTTACCAAATAAGCTTACCCTCTTTCATGCCTGGCTCAATCATAGTGTACCCGACATTGTAGGTATCTCTGAAACCTGGCTAAAACTACACATAACTGACTCCGAATTCCTTCCCCCCGGCTATCAATCTCTCCGATCTGACCACCTAAGTAAAATAGGTGGTGGTGTAGCTGTAATCTACTCCAGTCATTTGTCCATCATTCCCTACCCTAACCCTATCCCTTCCTTTAATAATGCTGAACTTGGAACTGGTCTTCTAAAATTAAACTACCATAAAAATATCTGCATCATCTCCCTCTATATTCCTCCTGGTAACAACACCAATACCCTGGAAGACATCCTGTCCTGGACCTCCTCTAATATTAAACTTGAAACCTATATTATGGGTGATATAAATATTGACTGGCAAAAAATCATTGACCCAAATCCTACCATTTCAATCAATTGCTTCAGTTTCACTCAACTCACTAACTCCATTACTAGGCCCAACAAAACCAAACCCCCAGGCTCCATCCTAGACTGGATCCTGGTATCTCACCCTAACAAAATAACAAAATCTGGTGTCACTCCTGACACATTAGGAGACTACCTCCCTGCCTTCACCCATAGAGCTACACCCTCTTTCACACATTCCCACCAACTCTTAGATACTCGCATCCTCACTAACTTTAACCCTTCTACCTTTTCTGACTCCCATAAGTTCACTAACTGGAACCCACTAAAAACCATACCTTTAGGCAATGCCGTTTCATTCATTTCAACTCTACCTTCTTAACTGTCCTAAACTCCCTAGCTCCTATAAGAACAAAGAGTTAAAGCTAAAACCGCCCCATGGCTTACTAAAGAAACCAAAAAAAATTATGCTACAAAGAGACAAAACCTGGAAAAGCTATCTCCAACATAAACAGCTTGTATTGTTACTTAAATACAAACAGCTGCAAAACCACGCTAAAAAACAAGTCATTAAAGATAAAAAAATCCTACTACATCAAACTCCAAATAAATCATGCAAAAAACCCCAAACAATTCTGGAGCTCTATTAATTCCCTCCTCAAGCCTGGTACAAAAAACAACCCATGTCCTGATACTAGTAAATCTGAACAAGAAATTGCTGAACTATTCAACACCTTCTTCACCTCTTCTATTGCTGATCTAATCAAGACCTTCCCCAACAATAACCCTCCACCTCTCATTGCTCAAGCTTCCTCCTCCTCTCTTACTCCCCCTACTTTTGAACTTAAACCTATATCCACCTACCTTATAAAAAAGCTTCTCTCCAAACTTAAACCTTGCACCAATGCCCCCGACAACATTCCTTCCACCTTCTTAAAAATTGCCTCCGGTATTGCTTTCCCTATCAGCATCCTGATAAATAGATCACTACTTGTGTCCTATGTACCCATACTATGGCATTCTGCATTTATTCTACCACTCCATAAGGGTGGTAAAAACTGTAATGTTTCCAATTTCTGCCCTATAGCCATCCTCTCACCAATCTCTAAACTTCATGACAAATGCATACACCTGCAGCTCATGCCATTCCTTACTGAACACCAGCTACTCTCTTCTACCCAACATGGCTTCCACCCTGGACACAGTACCAACACAGCCCTTCTATCCTTACATTCTGTCAATCTAGCTCAAGACTCTCATAACATAGTTTCAGCTGTTCTACTAGACTTATCTAAAGCTTTCAATACCATCTCCCACATCCATCTATTAAATCATCTATGGAATCTCTACATCTCCCAAAAAACTCTTTCCTGGTTCTCCAGCTATTATTCTGACAGGTCCCAATCTGTCAAATGGGGCCAGGCCTCCTCCATTTTCCTCCCCAACCCTACAGGAGTACCTCAAGGTTCCATACTAGGCCCTTTGCTATTTAACATCTTTATTAACTATTTCTACAAAGCTATACCCAATACCAAAATTGTCCAATACGCAGACAATTCCACTTTGATCTGCTGCACCTCTAACCTATCTGATCTTCAGTCTCTAACTCAAACTGCCATCTCAACTACTGAAAACTGGATGCACCAAAACCACCTCTCACTAAACGCTAACAAAACTAAGATTCTTCTATTCACTCCCTCAAAATTCACTTCCATTGATAAAATCTCACTTCAAATTACCAGCCTTAACAATTCCATTATCAAAGTTCTCTCTGCCAAACTCCTGGGGGTCACAATCGACGAACACTTAAAATTCAATACTCACATCCAACTTAACATCAAGAAAATCCACATAAAACTCGGCCTACTCTACAGAAACAACCACTTCCTCACTCCCTCCAACAGACAAACTTTGGCCACTACCTATCTCCTCCCCTCTCTTTTGTATGGCACTCCTCTGCTTACCAATCTATCTTCCACACCTTCAAACTGGAAGTCTGCTACAACAAAATCTCCAGATTCGCTACCGAGGCAAAATCCTCCTCCCATCACTGCACCTCCCTACACTCTTTAAATTGGCTTGAACTCGCTAATCAACTTGACTTTCTCCAAATCATCACAGCCCACAAATTATTATTCCAACCTGTTAGCTGCCCTGCATTATTTAATATCCTACAACCATATACCCTCATTTAGATCCCTTAGATCTTTGAATTGTATTAGACATTTTACAACTGTATATGTTTGTTGAATTTCAAGCCTGTACTCCAATCTGCTTACTTACACTATCAGACTATTTACCCCACTCATAGGACCAAATACTGGGACTGGGTTAGCCCCGCTCCGCTTCACCCTCGCTATGCTCGGGCTCGCTTCGCTCCCCTCCCTGCCCCCTTATCCCACCCGCCCCCACTGTGTCTACATTTATAGCCACTAAGCCACACCCCTACTTCCTCTCCAACCTACACAACTTCTTCTCCAATTCCCCCCCCACTTTACTGTTTAACCACTACTATTCCTCTGAAGCACATTGACCCCACCCATTGATGACATATAACATGTCTATAAATAATTATAAGCTCCTTCCTCTTATCTTACCACTCTTAACTCTGCCATACTTTCTTACTAGCTATGAAAATCTCACATTCATAGGTTTCTCTTATCCAAAATGCCAAACCAAGGCCCCCCTACCTCCACTGACTGCGGAACTTGCCCACTACTACACTACCCCAAACATTATAAATTCCAACCACTTGCTTCTAAAAAAAAAACCCACTCCAATCAACACCAAAATCCAAATATGAACTAAAACTACTATTCAAAGTTATTAGACTACTAGCGTATCTAAGAAAAAACATAACCAAAGATGGGGACATCCATCCTAATCCAGGCCCAACCTTAACTCAAAATCCTACCAGCCCACCACTCTCCCACCGACTGGTCAACTCCCTCCTAATATGCCACTTAAACATTAGAAGCCTAAACAATAAGATACATAGCCTGCATGCTGTACTAGCCACATACCTCCCCAACATAATGTGTCTATCTGAAACATGGCTCTGGCCATCAACCAAAGACAATGAGATCCTGCCTCCTGGTTACAATATACTTAGGGCAGATAGAGTAAAGAAAGAGGAGGTGGAATAGCCGTCTTATATAATAGCACACTTAACATCATAACTAACCCTGTACAACCACCCCAGGTCTCTAACGCTGAAATACTAGCTCTAAAAATTCTACTAAATAATCATAAGGGCATTAACCTAATTGTCACCTATATTCCCCCTGGGAACAATGTAGAAACACTAGAGGTCATTCTACATTGGATAGCCAACAACTACCCTCAAGAAACCATTGTCCTGGGCGATGTTAATATTGACTGGAACCAATGCACAGCACAGTCCAACCCCATCCCTGTTAACCTACATGGATTCTCTCAGATAATATCATCTACCACACGTACAGGTAACTATAACCAAAAAGAGAGTATACTAGACTGGATACTCACCAACAGTCATCCCCAGAACTATATGTCTGGAACTCTCCCTAATGATCTTAGTGATCACCTGCTCACATACATCATGAAAGAGAAAATTAATTGTACAAGCTTACCTATTTATAGGTCTATCAGATCCAAGAAAAACTTTGACCTAACTAAATTTCAACTTGAACTCAAATCATGTAACTGGACAAAACTAAAGTTCCTTCCCCTTGATGAGGCAGTGTCATCATTTAACAATTCATTCCTTACTATACTTGACTCGCATGCCCCTAAACGCTCAATAAGAATTAAAACTCAACTAGCACCCTGGCTAACAACAGACACCAAAACCAAAATAACAACTAGAGACAAAGCGTGGGATAAATGGCGCACTACCAAACTACCCCTAGATCGTATCAAATTCCAACAACTTAGAAATGAGACGAAAAAAGCCATCATACTAGATAAGAAAAATTACTTCTACAATCTGCAACATAAACATCAGAATAACCCTCAAAAGTACTGGGCAGGCATAAATAAACTTCTCCAACCAGGCAAATCCACTACTCCGACCCCAGGAACATTATCTGACAAGAGCCAAGAAGATATAGCCAATTCATTCAATACTTTCTTCACAGAAACCATCCAGTCATTAGCTAACCAACTTTCTCCTCCCCACACTTCTATAAACACTATACCCGACTCACCACTCTCTTTTAACTTCCAGCCAGTGTCCACATCCTTTATTAGATCCCTTTTGAAAAAACTGAAGCCAACCACCCTTTCAGCCGATCTTCTGCCGGCTGAATACCTGCAAATTGCTGCAGATGTCGTAGCCTACCCTATCTCAATCCTAATTAACAGAACCATAACCAAGGCCTCAATCCCCTCAATTTGGAAAATATCCTATGTTATTCCACTCCACAAAGGAGGTTATCCACAGAACTATCCAACTCAGCGCTTCTGTGGATCACTAGTGATATCTGCATTGCTTACTGTACTTATTTCCTTGTTTCACTTGAAAGAAAGTTACTGTTTGTCATTTTTGCATTTAGTTACTTGTAACACATTGCACTCAAGTTACCTGGCACTTGCTCACTAAAGCAATTATATAAGTCAGCACTAAAAATTAAAAGCACTACACCCTCACTCCCCACTGGCCCTTGTTTTCAATTAAGGATTTCCCAATATTATTCTAGCATGTCCAAAGGTCAGTTGTCAATCTCCTCTCCGGTCCAGCTGGTGAATCTGGGAATCTTGAGGCAATGTTATAACTGCCTCATGTACACAGACAACCCTCTCCTCCTCCCACATAACACAAATACTTGAGAGATGCAGCTATTTAGCCAAACTGGAGGCTGAGCTCTCTCAACTCAGGACTGGCAAGACCAGACAGGAGGAGAAGGCAACTACACACACCACAAAACCAGCCTCACATAATGCTACCACCCCACTGAATCAAACACATAAACACACAAAGACATTGGAGGCTCTGAGTAAAATTTACCTAAACAGCAGAGGCCTCCAAAGCAGACACCCAAACAACTGCTACCTCAAGACACCCCACAAGCAACACATAAACCACAAAAGCAGTGTGCAAAGCAGTCACAGCCCTTAAGGCCAAATACAACACCAAACATACTTGTCATAGGTGACTCCATAGTCAGACACACTGCCGTCCCACTCACCAGGCTGAACAAGGAGAGGGTCACAGTAAGCTGCCTATCGGGCGCTAGAATCCGCCACATAACACAAGCACTCGGGTCACTCCACGGCAAGTACAAATATGACACAGTCATTGTCCATGCTGGTGTGAACGACCTGAGATGTACCTCCCTGGACTACATGAAAAGAGACATAGAGGAGCTCTCTGATTATGTAGCCCAGGCAGGTATGACCCTAACCCTGAGCAGTATCCTTCCTTCACCAAGAATGATGCCACAATATAGAGACAAGATAATCAGCTTTAACAATTGGCTTAATGTCTGGTGTCATTCAAAGGGGATCCAGTGTCTGTCTGCCTGGGATGACATGCTTGACAAGCCACGCTGCCAAGGGACAGCTTGCACCTGTCACCCTGGGATTCCGGATATTGGCTAAGGCTCTTGCCACCCCATAGTGCCTTTTTAGGCAAGGCTCAAATTCTAAACCTACCACCCTAGAAAACAAAAATGGGAAGAAACTGAGGGTAATGCTGCTCAATGCCAGAAGTCTAAACCTCAAAATGCATGCACTCGAGGCCCTTCTCAGTATGGAGAACATTGATGTCTGTGCTGTAACTGAAACCTGGTTCAAGGCTCCTGAGAGCACCCCGGCACTATTAGGTTTTACCTCATATCATGCGTTCCGGCCCCAAAACCCGGACCACACCACAAAAGGAGGGGGTGTATCCATATTCATAAAGGATACCCACACCTCCAGGTTGGTGGCAACGCATGAAGCTTTGGAAACTATCCAGGTGCAACTAACCATAGGCAAAACTGCTCTACAAATTGTAGCTTGCTACAGGCCACCCTCTCAAACTCAGGAACCCCACACAGCCTTCCTGAAGACACTGGAGGGTATAAATGTATCTCCAAACACCATCATATTGGGTGACTTCAACTACCCGAATATAGACTGGGAACATTACTCAAGCCCTAACTTTCTAGCCCAACGGTTCCTGGAGTTCATAAATTCAAATGCCATGGAACAGCTAGTCACTGTTCCCACGAGAGGAGAAAATATACTAGATCTCATTGTCACAAACATGGGGACAAAATGCTGCACACCGGAAGTATATCCCTCATTGGTGAGATCTGATCATAAACTAATCTCACTGGAAATCCACATCCCGCCCCCACCCCAAACAAAAAAGACCATAGTGAAGAACTTCTCTAAAGCAAACTTCACTACTCAAGACTGGTGTGGTATCCTTCAAGGCCCCTGAGCCAGAGGAAACCACAACCCAAGCTGCGGAAGCCCTTACAGATGCCTTCTATGAACACCTCCAGGACTGCATGGATCAGGCAATCCCAAATAAAACCAAGACTCTTTCCACAAAGGGCAAACGTCCAGTCTGGTGGACCCCAGCCATTAACAAACTTTACAATAAGAGGAGAAAGCTATTACATGATAGAACAAAATCCATAAAAGGGAAGTCACCCCTGATCATTATTAGTAAAAAAATACGAGCACTCATAAAATCAACTAAGGCCAATTTTGAGAGAAAAATTGCCATGGATTCAAAGGACAATCATAAGGCCTTTTTCAGCTATGTTAGGAACCTGGGTGGAAACTCCCAGATATGCTCAGAATTAGTCCAAAATGATACAAAACTCACTGAACCCACAGACATTGCCAACATACTGGCAGACAGGTTCAGTGTAAACTTCACCCCCCTCCCCCCCCCAAAGGAGAGATAACTATCCCAGCCGAGTGTAGCCTCCCGGACATCTCAAATGCGCAGGTGAAAGCTGCTCTCTCTAAAGCTAAAAACACAGCATCAATGGGACGGATGGTGTCCCCGGCTGTGTGCTACACGAGCTAAATGAGGAATTAAACCCGCACATAAGGCAGCTGTTTAATCTCAGCCTTACCACAGGATACGTGCCCAAGGAGTGGCGACGGCAACTGTGGTCCCACTCCACAAAGGCGGCGCCTCACGGACCCTGGTAATTACCGCCCCATAAGCTTAACAAGTCTAGTCTGCAAAGCTATGGAGAGGATCATAATGGAGCTCATAAACAAAGATATAGGGGACTTGCAGACATTGGACCCGACCCAGTTTGGCTTTGTCAAGGGAAGATCATGCCTTTTGAACTTGGTCGACTTCTTGAAACAGTCACCAAGGCCATTGATGAGGAAAGGCAGTCCATACAGCCTACCTTGACCTTGCAAAGGCTTTTGACACAATACCCCACTCGGGTATTGTAGAAAAACTTACCAGCTTAAATGTAAACCCATATGTCACAAGATGGGTTGCAAACTGGCTTAAGGACAGAACCCACAGGGTTAGAGTTGCTGGCGCTGTGTCAGACTCCAAGCCGGTCACAAGTGGTGTCCCACAGGGCTCGGTCCTTGGCCCCTATTGTTTGGCATCTACTTCTCAGAAGTACAGGCCAACATGGGAGGACTTTGGCTGACAAAGTTTGCAGACGACTGCAAACTGGGCGCCATAGTGGAAAGTGCATCGGACACGGATATCCTTCAGAAGGGACTCACGGAAACAGATAGCTGGTGCCAGAGCCATGGCCTGAAGTTAAACGCCAAAAAATGTATAGTCATACCCTTCGGGAAAAACAAGGTAACCCCAAGCTACCATATAGGTGGCAATCCACTAAGCACAGAAGAGGTTCAGGGACCTGGGGACCCAGGTTGACAGTGGCCTTTCTTTTGACACTCACGTTGCTAAAGTGGTTAGAAAGACCTTCTACATTGCCCACCTGATCATGAAGGGATTCACATCCAGATCTAGTGAGGTCATTGTTCCCCTGTACTCTTCACTTATCAGACCAATGATCGAGTACAATGCCCCATTCGGGATGTATCTCACCCGACATCTGCAGCAATTGGAGAGACCCCAAAAGTTCCTCACCAAAAGGATAAAGGGACTCCAAAATCTGTCATATGCTGCCAGATTAAAGAAACTCCAGCTCTATTCAGTCGCATACCGTCTGCTCAGAGGTGACATGTGCCTGACATACAAGGCCATGTCCAACCCGGAATTAATGGACATGCTCCACCTCAAAAATCCAAATCCACCAAAACCACTAGAGCAAGCGACTTAAACCTTAGCACGGATATAAATAGGACGTGCTGGAGGGATAGATTTATCACTCAGAGACTCCCTATGCTGTGGAATAAAATCCCGGTCCATGTGAGGCAGAGCACCTCGCTGACTCTGTTCGAGAAATCTAGACCTGTGGATGGGAGATCGTAGGTTTACCCCGGGAATCATCTCTGTGTCACTGGTGGACAGAGGCACAACAAACTAATGGGCACAGTATTTTTTCATATAAGGGGTGGCGTAAACCACAAAAATTTGGGCTAGGCTTATAAATGCCTTAAGGCAGATAGCCTAGTATAAACCTATGAACCTATAGACCTATAGCCATACTATCACCACTTGCCAAAATTATGGAAAAGTGCATACACAACCAACTAATGCTCTATCTAACCCAAAATAAACTACTCACAGACTCTCAACATGGATTCAGACCCCATCATAGTACAACCACTGCCCTCCTCTCTTTTACTGAAAACATTAATCTTAACCGGAATAATAAAAAAATATCCTCCACTCTCTTCCTGGACCTATCGAAAGCCTTCGATATGGTAAACCATCAGTTACTTCTATATACTTTAAAAACCCTGTATCTAGATACTCCAGCCCTTGACTGGTTTCAAGCTTACCTCACTGGGAGACAACAAGCAGTAATGTGGCAAAACAAGCTCTCCTGCCTACTACCAAATACCATAGGAGTTCCTCAAGGTTCCATATTAGGACCTCTCCTCTTTTCAGTCTTCATAAACGACATCCAAACAGTCATCCCTGAAGCCACCTGCATTCAATATGCAGATGACTCGACTATAATATGTTCCAATGCCTCTCTTGCAAATCTAACAACTACCACCCAACATAGCTTCACCAAAGTCGAAAATTGGCTTGCCAACCATCTCCTGATCTTAAATCCAAACAAAACCAAGTTACTTCTCTTCTACCCAACCAATAGATCTCCGACTGAAAACTTCACTATAAAATCCAATAATGGGACCATCATCTCCCCAGACACCTATACAAAGCTATTAGGAGTAAACATTGACAATAAACTCAGATTTGATATACATATCAACCAAGCCATTAAGTCAGTCAACAAGAAACTTGGGACCCTATATAGAATTAAAGCCTTCCTTACCCCGAATGCCAGGGCAGCCACAGCCCGTTCACACCTTCTCTCTACCCTACTATATGCCTCTCCTGTCCTCACTCACCTTAACAAATCTGATCTGGCCAAGCTCTCATCCTGCTATAATCACATTGCCAGGTTCGTTACAGGCCTACCCTACAGAACACACCACTCTACTAACCTGAAAAAGCTTGGATGGATAGAATTCCCACACCTTCTTCACCAGTCCCAACTCATAGAGGCCTTCAAAATCCTTAAACAACCTGAGAATACCCCAGCACTAAAAAACTTAATGACTCCCTACTCCAATCTAAGCTGCCTTTGCTCAGCAAACAGACTCCTTGTCCAAACAACGAAATCTCTCAACCTACGTGGTGACGCTATTTGCCAACACCACTGGTAAAATATGGAACTCTCTCCCAAATAACATCATGCTTGCAACTTCTCTAAGTCAATTCAAAAATGGTCTAAAACTCCACTTCAAGTCACACTGGCTATGTCCTTGCTCAAACCCAGACTAGCTCTGTGTCATTAACTAAAACATAAACAACTAGCTAAGATGATAAGTACTTTGTATACTGTGATAAAGAAATATGTATCCTGTCTAACTCTGTCATTATACTGCCTACCGTCCTTGCTAATATGTTAATAATGTTACATTTGTAGTAATCTCAGAAATAGTAATGGCAGTCTTGTACTTGTATGTAAATAGCCTATGTTTTTGTTGAGTTCTTTCAGCTCATTTACTGTACCTAATTATCAATGTAACTCTGTTGGAGCTTTTCTCCTCGGGCCTCCGCTGAAAAAGGACATGTATCCAGTCGGACCATCCCGGTTAACAAATGTAAAATAAAATAAATAAATAAATAAATAATAAATACTCGTCAAAACCTTATAATCGTCCAAAAACCCAAGCACCCAGCTTGTCAGCTTCTACTCTCCTTTTCCCTAGCCACAAAATGGAATGCCCTGCCCTCCACTCTGAGGACCTGTAACAATCCACACACCTTCAAAATACAACTTCATTCTTACCTGTTTCTTCACAGGAAATTTAACTGCACTCTTCAACTCATACCTCCCAAGCTCTGCTCCACCTCCTCTCCTGGCTAATCTTTATCCCTTCCTAATTTCTCTCATATACTTAGATTATAAATGTAACTAAACCGTAACATCCAGCCATCATGCTGTATGCCTGTCTTTCTCTTGAAAAATTTTTAATAGCTTTGCTGTCTTTACTGAATGATATCTGTTTTGACTGTAATACTACCTGTTGATTGCAATGCAAATATTTTACTTGTAATTCTCTATGTAATGTAACTTTGTATTGTGGAGCTTTTCTCCCCAGGCCTCCACTGAAAATGGGCTGTCGAGCCCAGTGGACTTCCCGGTCACCAAACTGGAATAAATAAATATATAAATAAGAACAAAGGGGACATTAACAACTGTGGACAGTACAGGGGTATCAAACTCCTTTCACACTACATGAAAGTTCTGGAGAGGGTGATTAATAAATGAATATGCAGTGTAGTAGAAAGTAAGATGGGAGAATGTCCAGTTTGGATTCAGATCAGGATGCAGCACAACTGACTTGATATTTTCAGTGAGACTGATACTTAAGCTAGAGATGAGGAAAGAGTTCAAATGGGCATTCCTAGACTTGGAGAAAGCATGACAAGGTCCTGGCAAAGCTGATTTGGGCTGTCCTGCAGGGGCTAGAAGTCCCAGAAACATTAGTGGAGGCTGTGTACTATTCATACACAATGACTTGTGTATGAAAAGTGTTCAGTCTCACCAAAGGGCTCCCAGTGGGAGTAGGTGTGCTTCTCTGTTCAGCTCTGTGCTCACTGGTGTTCATACTAGTGGTGAATTACATTAGCAAACAGATCAGAGGGGACAGATCAACAAAGTTGCCACATGAGACGATAAGGTATTATAGGCAGACTGTGCAAGAAGGTCAGCAAAGGATAGGGGAATAGAAAATAAAACTGAAAGCACATGGGATGAAACTGAGTATAGATAACAGTTGTAATGGCAGCAAATGGTGGAAATTAGAGGCTTAGAATTGTGATAGAAGGTATAATAGTTTAACAGGTTAATAGCTTTAAGTATCTGAGAGGGGTGGTTGAGGAGAAGGGAAGTCTGAGGAGGTCAAAACTAGAATCAGAGGGGTTGCAGTCAAATGGCACAGTGTGTCAGATGTAGTGTATGGTAGAAGAATGCCAAACAAGCTGAAAAGTAAGGCATACAAAACACTGGTGCGACCATTACTACTGTATGATACTGAAACCTGGGCAGTAAAGGCAGAGCAATTGAAGCAAGAGGTGATGGAAATGAAGTACCTGAGAGGGGGTGGTAGGATGCGTACTGTGGAATAGAAAAAAATGAGGACATATGAGCAGGAGCCAAAGTAGCTTCAGCTGCTGAAAAGGTCAAAGAGAACCATTTACAGGGTATCAGGCTTATGTGCAGGAAAGCAGAAGACAATTTGGTGAAAATGATTTGGGACACAGGAAGAAGGTAAAAGGAAATGAAGGCATCCAGCAAAGAAATGGATGGATTGTGTAAGAGAAGACCTGCGACTGTCAGATGTGAGTGTCGAAGACATTAGGAGAGTGACATTGCATAGACAAAGATGGCAGCATTTGACATGACACCCCGATCCCATGTAGCAAAATGAGGAGGGGGTTGATGATGATTATCTATTTAGTACGTACAGAATATTTTTATTATTTTAGTTATACTTCGCTAATAGGGGGAAATTTGGCTAGGCCACCAGGAAACATCCCCTATTGTTTTCAAGACTCAAAAGTGTTAATGTAATAAAACAACCCATTACTCTCTACAGTAAGTTCATGGAATCTTACATCAACCAGAAGTACCACAAGCTCCAGCAAGTGATGCTTCAGTTTCCTGTCTCAACCAAAGGACATCATACTTGCTAGATCAGCACCTTGCTTATGCTGCACTGCATTGGAAAATTAATCCAACTTTCTTGAGTGGGAATAGAGCCCACAGTGTTCTGCACCAAAGGTGTGTGCGCTACCTTCTAAACTATGGAGACTCTAATATGCAGTTGATGGCTATGTATTGCTAAGCATGCATTTGCAGATTACAGATTTGAGACCCACTAAGAGCAATTGTAATGATTGTCCAATATATTTAGCTGTGCGGGTCAGTGATCATTTTTGCTGTTCTTGTTAATTAGGTCAGAAGTAAAGCATTTTACACTAGCTGGATGTGACATCAGTCTCAGTACATTCGAACCTACAATGTATTGTATCGTAGTTTGATTCAGACACTGTTCAGTGAAATCTGGGTGTACGTTTGAGGTTTTCTTAGATCGAGGATGAAATTTCACAAGGATGTCAGATTTATATCCCAGAGTAGGTTACGTGGATGTGTTTTGTATAATGGCTAAGGTCTGCACCTCATAGATGCAAGGTATAAGTTTTTATTCTGGCCGTTCAGGGCAGTTAGCCTAGTGTTCTGTGGACCTATGTGATGTGCAGCTAAAATCTTTGAGCCTAGAGTCCCGTAATGTTAAAACAGATGAAGCATACATTACCATGGTGTCATCAGCTTCAGTAACAAGCATCCGTATCATTCTCCTCTAAAGTAATGAGACACCACATATATAAATAACCAACTGTATTCATAGTTATGAAAGCAGATTCATTATGTGGAAGCCTGAGCTGGGCTGGTCACTGGTATGTTGCTTCAACATGATTACGACCGTTGTCTTTATAGTACATTAGTTTGATGGCAAAAAGAGGCAATAACCCTGTGTAGTCTGCCTTTTTGTGTGACTTAACATTCTACCATCACTCTACCTTTACTGCCACCCTTGCCATTTTTCTAAATGTCCGATGCCTTTTTGAATGCTTCTGTGGATTCCTTCTCTAGAGTTCATACTGGCAATCTTTTCCATGGGTTCACAGTCCTTCCTGTGTAAAAGTACTTCGAGATCCAGGAGGTGAATAGTCCTTAAAAACAGCTGCCTGTAATCCCACCCCTTTGGTCCATTTCTCTGACATGGTCTTATGCAGCAGTATCATCTGGTTTCATGTGAGGATGACTGTATCTCTTCTAACTTCTGGTCATATTTTCCCACATTGGCTAGATCTTTTTGGGAGCTTTACTCTGAATTACTTCAAGTAGCCTAATGTCATTTTCCTTATGTGGTGTTCTTGCATGTAGTACTCAAGGTATGGTCTCACCAAGGCTGTGTATAATGAAAGCATTACCTATTTGCTTGTCGAATCTACCCCCCCCCCCATGAAGGATATACTCCCAACATTTCATTTGCGGCAGTCACTGACATTTTTTACTTTGCTGCTGTTCTCTAGTATATATTCAACACCCATAACATTTTTATAATCTCTTGCCATCAGTTCCACTCTTCTCGGCTGATGCTTTACATGAGGCTGCTTGTGGCACAGGTGCAGTATTTTGCATTTGTTTGCAGTGAACCTCAACTGTCACCTTTCTACTCACAACAGTTGTTTTGTTTCCTCACAGCTGACCATCAGCTTCCTCTAGGTCCTCTATTTATTTACCATGTGTTTTAGGTCCACCTTTCTTACATTGCCTTGTTGTGACCCAGCCTTGGGGCTGGGGTAGAGATGAAGGCAGCAGGCCAGTGTCTTTTTTTTTTTTTTACCCTAACTTCCTTTCTTGCGTGCACATATAAGCATCAAGGGGATGCATATGCAATGAGGAAGTACTGGCATATTGTCCTACCTCCACTGTGATTCTGATAATGCTCCCAATCTTTTTACCTTTTAGAACAATGTTACCTATATGACTTGGCCTCCACAGAGCTCTGTTAGAAGGTACATCTGAGTACACAGCCATCCTTCCCTGCCAGCATCTCAGACATTTGAGCCATTAACTGAACTTTGGTAACATGGGCCATAGTTAGGGCTTTGTCCCACTACACCACAGTGCTGACATACTTTTCACAAATCATTTGTCTAGTGCCCCCCCCAACCCACACACACACAAATATGCCACTGCTGCACCTATCCTGGTGTTGTCAGGAAGTGGGTTGATCCTACACTCTGTTGCCTCAGGTATGTATATGATAACACACAAACATAATGGACCCAGAATGGTCCCTTGCTGTGCTCCACTAGTCACTTCATTAAGTGCAGACATTGTTACTGTCACCACAACTTAAGTGTCTGCTGTTTAACTATATACCTGTCCAGTTACTCAGCTTTGGTAATATTCTCAACCATTCTACTTTTCCTGTCAGGATCCTGTGTGAGACGGTGTCAAAGACCTTGCTGAAGACAATGTAATCTGTAGCTACTGATACTCTCATGTCAAGTTCTCATGTATAACCCAGTTGTAAAACCAGTTCCTGTTTGACTGACTGCTCCTTCTGGCCGTGAGATAATGTTGGTTGCTGGTCTGGAGGTTGGCAAAATGTCACCAGCTTTCCCGCTCAAGATTCTCTCCATGTGTATCCCTGACACTGTTTTTAACAGGTCTGTAGGCTTCCTAATTTTCTATTGTGTCTTTGTACGACGGTAGCTCCGTTCTTGGTTTGTAGTCCCCTGTCATTTCTGCACTAGCCAAAGAGTTGCTGAAGCTCTTCCTCAGGGAATCTAAACACAAAGGCCAAATTTCTGAGGACTTGGGGAAAGGCAGCACATCTCCCTGTGTTTTTTTTTTTTATCCTGTAAGTGCAGCCATTTCCCTCTAAGCATCCTCCCAGTCTGTTCTGGTATCCGACTACTTTTCTTCATATTCTGCCCTAACTTCTAAGTGCATTCATCCTCCATTTTTTCCTCTTTTGTTAAAAAAAATGTTTTGTTTTTTCTCCTTCGGCTAGATGTTCCTTCCTTCTTCCTTTCCGTTGTGCACCTAAAAAAGTAGTTCTTTCTTCCACTTTGTTAGTTATGCTAACTCCACTTTAGCTTTGACCTGCCTTTATCATCTTGGTAACTTTTTTTTTTTTTTTTTTTTGCTAGCCTCTTTGTAGTGGGCCTCCTTTGTTTACTCACCTCCTCCTTTTCAGCTGTTAGCCCCATATTTTGCCCTAATTTCTGGTTTCACATGCCTGTGCAGCTATGCTGTTATAAGTTTCTCTTCTCAGAGTATTACAAATTACAAATACTGCAGCATCTTCTTCTTCTTCTTTCGGCTTTTCCCAGTTAGGGGTCGCCACAGCATATCACCTGTCTGCTCATGATTGGCAGTGGAGTTTTTACAGTGTCGAGTTGCCAGCCCACCCCCCAACCTTCCACAGAGGGGGCACACATGCACGCACTCATGCCTAGGGCCAATTTAGAGTGTCCAATCCACCTACAGCATGTCTTTGGGATGTGGGAGGAAACTGGAGCACTCTGAGGAAACCCACGCGACCAAAGGGAGGACATGCAGACTCAGTTTTAATTTTATTTTCCCCTTTAAAAAAACAGCACCACTATGGAGTTGCCCTAATGTTTAACTGGCTGCTCATTTCTATCCAGTTATAGAAATTGTACAAGTTGTATACATCCTTTCACACGTTTAACTCTGCACTCCTCACAGCCATTGTAATCCCCCTTAATGTGCAGAGACATGGCTCACACCCTCTAAAACTGTTTCCACTTAAGGACCCAAATGTGTACATCCATTCCCACACAAACTTTCATCACTTATACTTGTCCATAAGCATAGCTCACATCCACTGAAAACGGATTTCTAAGCAATTACCAGGTGTCGGAATACTTATCCCGCACATCTTTGAGACCTGTCTCATCCCCTCTGATGTCCTCCTCTTTTGTTATAAACACTTGTTTCTTGTCTGTCTCTGTACTTTGCACCCAGAATCTCTCCCACTTCTGGGGTGTTAGGACTTGTACACACTAGCAGTCTCATTACTTACAAATGAGAGTAATGCAATTATTGATCATAATTGTCTTTCCTGTATCATACCACTGTATTGAGGAGAGGCTCCCAAGCTGCCCTTAAACATTTTCATCCCTCACTTATATTGACAAAGCTATATTTATCTTCTGCATAAATATTTTATTTACATTTACTGGGAAAGTCCGGCTGGGCCAAAAGCCCATTTTCATCGGAGGCCCGGGGAGAAAAGCTCCACGGAAATGTAAGCAAAATACAATAATTAGTACAATCATGTACATGTAATAAGATGCAGAATACACATCGTCCAGTTAGTCTATACAAGGAAGTAATCCGTACTGTTTTCTAGTAAATATAAGTTCAAAAAAGAAAAATCACACGCGCATTTCAGTAAAGATCGCTGCAAGAGAGTAAAATGAGTACTGTATACATATTAAATAATAGTTGTGAACAAATTATTTTTTTTTTTGAGCAGTACACCGTTGAACATTCTTTAGTCAAGTGATGTGCTCAGTCTCGCACATTTGTCGAATGAAGGTAGTAGTCAAAACCTATACCCTGACGACAGAAAACAGCTTGTGAACAGCTTATTGCCCTTGATACTCTATTCTGATTCCCTGGCTACATCTGTGATAAGTTGTCTTAGCGCAGTACGCAATAACCTTAATGCACAACACAGCATAAATGTAAGCAATCTGCTATGTTTAAGACTTTTTAAAATGAGCTGTGATGGGAATTACTAACTTTTGTCTATTGTGTATATGTGACCTCTGCACAGGGTTCAGGCTTACTTTTTGATCAAAACAGTAAGGGTGAAAGTCTGCTCAGGTATAGAAGCAAATATATCGTCACTGGGTAAATCCCTTCTGGTCTCCAGAACCCCTCCCCCACCAGCTTATATTATCAAGTCCAAGGTCATTGTACTTTGGTGAGTAAATACAGCCATGATGCTGTTCTTTTAGTGAATTGTCTGTTCAGTTTCTTATTCAAAATCTCAAGTTTCCCAGAGTGAATTAGTGAAACTGGATGGACTTGTACAGAGTTTGCTGTATCTTGGTAATGAGATTTGTAATATACATGAACTGTGTTGTGCATTAAGGTTATTGTGTGCTGGGCTAAGATAACTTATCACAGGTGTAGCCAGGGAGTTAGTGTAAAGTATTAAGGGCTATGAGCTGTTCACGGGCTGTTTCCTGTTGCAGGGTTATAGGTTTTGATTCTTCCTACTTCCATTCAACTAATGTGCAACTCTGAGCAAATCACTTGACCCTAGTCTCTCCTGAAATTAGATGTTTGTGCCGTGTATGTGCGTGTAGATAGATTTTTGCATACTTTTCTCTTTCTCTGTATGTATGGATTTACTGATGTTAATAGATACTTCAGTAGACTGACACAAGAAATGTGGCAAATGAAAATAAGAGAAAATAATGGAATGCACTTGTTCCAAGACATAACCGCGAAGCATTCAAAGAAAAGTATGTTTATTTATTTATTTTTTTTGCACAGGACAAGTCTTTACTGTACCCTCAAACCCCAAACAACTTTTACATATCAACTCTGAGATTGTACAATGCCAGGGAAAGGGCATATTCCATGACATTGGTGTTTTAGCAGTCTCATTAAAAGCTGTTGACATTTGCACCATTTCGCTAATTTAAATGTACCTATTTATATATGTATATGTGCAAAAATAAACACCAGACCACCAAACTGAAAGCAAACGCAATTTAATAAAAGCAAATAGAAACAGGTAAAAACAGATGTCCGCTTTCGGGCTAAATTCCCTTCATCAGACCTGATGAAGGGAATTTATGCCAAAAGCGCTCATTTGTTTTATTAAATTGCATTTGCTTTCAGATTGGTGGTCTGGTGTTTTTTATTAGTTTTGCACAGCAGTTTGAGTGACATTCCTGACCTTTGGTGTCTAATGCCCTCTTTTTTCGTGCTGTATATGTGTGTGTGTTATGTAGGGATGAAAAAAATTGCTTCCTGTAACCAGGTCTGTGGCCTGGTTCATAAACAAAATACAATTTTTATGATTGGCCCACTTTCCTAGTTATCGGGTAGAAGAGTAAATTGACTACAATCCTTTCACTACCATTTTCATTTGTTGTGGGATCACCAGTGTCTGTTACAGCAAAAGCTTGAGGTTCCTGGTGGATAACTATTGGTTCAACAGGTTAAACTGCCAGGTTATGTTCTGAGAGACTGTCTTATAGAATGTAACTCAGGATGTTGTAGCCTGTCGCAAAATGCATCCCCTTCAAAGCATTGAATTATCTTCGTGATATTGTCAGTATTGTAAACCTCATGCAGTTGCCAAGATGGGAACATTTTGTTAATGAGAAACAAAACTCAGCAGTTAGTTGTCAATCTGATGCCTAGAAGAAGCAGAGAAGGCATTTATTTTAGAGCAACTCGTTTAGCATGGGTGTTTGGTACCAGCCTGTCAACAAATCACAACACGAGCCTTCAATCCAGTTATTGAATGTAGTTCTTGCTCTGCCTGTTTTGATTAAACAAAACTGTGGTCAGCTTTAACACTGAATTGTGGTTCATAAAAGCCTCATAAGCAAATGGGAACAGTCTTGGTCTAGCATCGGTTTATCAAAAGCTAGTGCTTAGTTTGAGGAGGGTGTGCCTGCAGCATACTGTTACCTTGCTGTCAGAGCCTGCATGGAAGAACACAACATCCGCTGCATATGGTATGGCCTGTATTTTACAGTGCTGTTAAATGTCATTGGTTAACATACTGAGTAACACCGGGCTGAGTACGGAACCCTGAGGCTCTGCAGAGTGAAGTGAAGAAGAATCACCATGTGACTCATAAGAGGGCACTTAACAACTAAATTAAAAACTTGGCAGTTTGAGTTGGTACATTTTTAATGAGCAGTACATTATGCATGAAAAGCACTGAATATAAATAACTTGTGCAGCATTTCAGAATATTATTTCATATCCTTGTATGCTGATCATGCTCACTTCCAATGCAGAGAACAGAAATGAACTAATATGAAGAAAATTCAGGTAAACTGAAAGACTGCAAAACTCAGCAGTGGTTGCAGTAATCAATGAATATGGCACACAGTACTTCAGCAGTCGCTTCTTAAAATGCACCTGTCTAATATGAAGAAAAGTGAGGTAAACTGAAAGACTGCAAAACTCCGCAATGGTTGCAGTAATCAATGAATATGGTACCCAGTATTTCAGCAGTCTCTTGTTAAAATACACTTGTCTAATAAGGTATCATTTATGTCATGGAGCTGTATGCTTATTAAAAAATATTTGCATAATTTCAAGTTTTTTCATTAAATATCCTCCTCAGATTTTAGGTGAGATATCTTCCTTACCCTCTCTACAGTGCTCTGAGAATTTTGATTTTCTGAAACGCCTGATTTTTTTCAGTGTGTTCCTCATGTCATGCACAGAGGTTGCTTTTTTATGACTAGAGAGTAAAATTGCAAATCATGTTTTTCACCAGAAAAATGTCAACACAATTCTTTTGAAGTATATAATATTCCTTCCTCATCTGATTATTAGAATAAGTTTTTGAGAAGTGTATATTCAGATTTCATATTGTACCCAATATATTGAAGACAGCTACAGATATAAACATAATTAACACATTCACTCATACATGCACACACCATTTGTTGCATTATGTATTTTGCAGATACCCTTAATAATCTTGGATTTTTTTTGTGCACTTAATGTAGATAAGTGGATTATATTAAATCTAACAGGCAACATACACCATGTTCGTTGCTATTAAACTAAAAACATGGATAAATGGTTGCCAGAGCTAGTTAGCTGAACTGACCTGCCTGATATCTAGCACTAGAGACTTTGCAGTCTGCCATGCCTGTGAAATCCAACATGATGGTGGTGGGTTTGGCAAGATTTCCCTTTGTGAACAGAATTTCTTCTGTGATGTGAAAGATTGTATTTTTTTTAAACACAGTACTGTGCATGTCAGTCTTAGATGATGATCCTCCTTTATAATATAAAATGTTGAAAACTTAACATTCAGTATGGCTAAGCCCCAGAAAGCAATTGCATGAAAGCAGAAATTGAGGATTAAAACTGTTGTAAATGAAGTATGGAATAATAAAGGCATAGAGATGAGATCATTAAAAGATGGAAGTGATTTTCAAAAAAAATCAGTGTTGCATTGCACTGTACCTCAGAATAGTGAAATAAGTGGGCTGCTAATTAAGTGACTCCGTATATTCTAATGCACAACAGTAGAATACAGTTATGGAAATTGTATGCTTGGTGTATGTGCAAGATAATGGCAAATGCTACTGTGACTTCTTTTTCCTTTTTATTACGGTATGCGATCTCATGTCCGCTGATCAGTAATATAATGAAATACATGCTCACGTTTCCTCTGTCTTATTTTTATAAATCTGATTACATCACAGAGTACAGGGTATTGGTGAATATTGTATAAAAATAGCCTGCAATGCATCTGCACAAAGGGCACATTTTTTTTTTTGCTACTTTCCAGGTGTCTGTAAGGACCTCCAGGTTTGTGGGGGTCAGGATAGTAAGAACCTCCAGATTTATGTGTAAACCTAATGGCCACATGGTCTGAAAGAATGTGCAGTAGCAGATGGGTTAGCATTTCTGATTAGTAGTTCTGAAGTCTGGTTCTCATCCATGAGATTCAGTCACTCTTTGTAGTTTGTATGGGTCCTTCTGTTTAGATTTATTCAAGTACAACTCTTGTATTATCTGTCAACCCAAAAAATGTTAAATAGAGTACTATAAGCTGTTACATCACCTTTGCCCTTCTAACCCATGTTTGTGTTGAAAGTTGTCCAGAATGCACCATTTCTCTTATTCTGTTAAATGACAACAAAGTTTTTACCTCTTTCATTTTTAGGACAAATTCCTCTTGAAGTTGTGCCTAACCTTGTAAAAAGTGAGCAGATGGATTATCCTAGAGATCTTGATGACAGAGTTGGAATCCTTTAGTAAAGAAACTAGTTTCAGGTTATATCACTGTTACTTGTCCTTGCATTTTTTTATCCCTGTTTTTTGTTCCTTTTTTTATGACCGAAACCCAATTGTTCTGTAAAAATCTGAGAAAGTTAAAGACCATAGCTAGTAGCAGTGATGATGCTGTTTTGCTCTGTAGCTTGACAATCTTTTATTGATAAATCATTGTACGTTAAGATAGAGAAACCATTGTATCATTCTAATATCTTGTATTTGTCTGGGCTATACTTTTCTTCATCTAAAACAAATGCAGGAAGGTGAATTGACAGTGTTTAATCTGGTGTGTGTGTGTGTGTGTGTGTGTGTGTGTGTGTGTGTGTGTGTGTGTATCCACACCTATGCATGCTCACATTTGCCTGCTGTGATCAGCTGTGATCTACATTAGAAAAGCTGCACTTGGTATCCACAGGAAATAAAATGTGGGTTAATGCCTCATAAATAATACCTCATACATGAGCAGAAATGTTTTACATTAATAAGTAATAAAATTATAGGTATAACCTTGAAGATTTTAATTGATAGGTTATTGTGATTGTGTTGATCTTCTCTGCAAGTTATAGTCTGGTATATTTGCTAGATGATTCAGCACATGCTGTAATGTCTCATGCTGGCTGCTTAAATATGTCTGGCCCTTTAGTTTGCATTCATAAACTTGAATTTAAGAATGCCTAGATTAATTTGCACTGATAATCCTGATTTCTTGATACAGATGCATGTTAGAGAAAAGTTCCTATGTTCTTTGCCTAGGTATATATCCACACCAGTCCCTTCAGTTGTAAGATTTCTAGTCAAGACTACCATCACCTTTATCTTGAGGTGGAAAACAGCTTGAATTACTGCTATAAATGCTAGCAATTAATCTCTGCTAGCTACAGGAATTGAGGGGCGACATTTTATTTATTTATTGCATTTGTTTACCGGGCATGTCCGACTGAGTCAGGAGCCTGTTTTCAGCGGAGAACCGAGGAGAAAAGCTCCACCATAGTACTCTACAACAATGCAAACAATAGTACAATACAATCCTAGTAAAGTAACGAGCAATAATCCAATATAAGCAGTAGTACAATGCAAGTACTGGGGTATTTTATATACTAAAACTAATTAAGATGGAGAATAGAAGTTATGATAAGAAAAGTAATAGAAGTGGGTAAATAACCTGGAGAATAGCAGGAGCATAGCCAATGACTGGTAAAGGCGTTCCTTTAGGAGTGATTTGAGCTGATTGTGGATAGTTTTTTTTGCTGTGGTCTCTGGAAGGGTGTTCCAGAGTTTGGCTATTCTGTGTTAATAGAGGGGAGTCATAGTTGTAGGAGTTGGGACACCTTTAGTAAAAGTATGTTGGAAGATCTGAGAGATCTAAGATTAGTACTAGGTTGAACTAAATAGGAGATAGGACAGTTGCTATTTTGTGGGCTAAGGTTAAGTCGCTGGGATGCCAGATTATTTTGTGGGCTAAGGTTAAGTGATAAAAGGTTGGGGAGCTCTAGCCAGTTTAAATGTGAAAGAGCTGAATAGTGATGAAATCTGTGTGGATGATTAGTGACAATTTTAGCGATCTTATTGTAACATTATTCTAAGTTGAGGTCCAATTTTCGAAAGTTTGTGAATATGAGAGAGCCATACAGGAGGGTGGATAGGTGTGTGTGAGCAGTGGCTAGCCTGTCTTTGGGAGTTTGCTATGGTTTGGCCCTGTATAGGGTGTCTAGTTTGATGTGGACTTTTTTGATAGTTTGGGCAATATGTATATCAAATTAGAGGTTATCTATGGTAACAGCTAAAAGTTTAGTGTTTGTGGGGACTATCTTGATTCTGTTTGTGGGGAAGATTGAGAGAGGGAGCTGTGAGGGTTTGAGTCTTTTGTTACTGAAAACTATAATTTTGGTTTTGTTGGGATTTAAAATGAGTCAGTGTTGAGAGAGTTATATTTCAATGTCGTGAAGAGAAGATTGCATTTTTAGCTGGAGTTCTTGGAGTGAGGAGGCAGAGCAGATAAGTGTAGCATTATCGACATACTGTACTATGGAGGCAAGTTGGGTTGCTGAAATAAGATTATTTGTGAATATGATGGAGAAGACCATGAATAGAACCTTGGGGTATATCCATGGAGATGGGGAGTAGGGGGGAAAGTGAGTTTTTCATTTTTGTAGCCTGTTGTCGATTGGAAGGATAGCTATGGAACCAAATTAGTGATGATGGACTGACTCCATAGGAAGACAGTTTATTTAGCAGCTGGTAGGATATGGTGTCAAAAGCTTTGGACATATCAAGAAAGATGGAAGAGACAAGCTGGTCTTCATTCATGAGATGATTGATGGGGTTAGGAGGGCAGTGCTGGTACTATGTTTAGGTCTGAACTGGAAAGGAGGTTATTGTTAAGGAAGTAGCTAACGAGTTGGTTGTGGATGCATTTTTCTAAGATTTTTGCAAGGGGGAAAGGATGACTATGGGACAATAGTTGGTTCTTTGCAGTATCTGCCTTTGTGGAGGGGTATAATGTGAGATTTTTCATAGAAGTGGAACATATTGTTTAATAGAGCGATTAATCAAGATTGAAATGAGGTAGGCAATTGAAGGAGTAGCAAGTTTTAGAAATTCATTAGAGAGTTTATCTGCAGCTATGCAGCATGGTTTGTTTGGTTATGAGAGTCTTTATATAATTGTTTTGTATAGGTATGAAGGAGAAGGGGCTGTGATTATCTGTAGCAGGGGTGGGAGAAAGTGGCTGGTTTGGTTGTCTAATAGGGAGGTGAGGGTGTTGAAGTGGGAGTTGAATTAAGTTGAAATAGGGTCTAGGTTTTTTGAGATAACTGGAGGAGGGGTTAAGGTTTGACACTGGTTGAGGAGCTGGTTTTGATGGATTGCCAGAAGTTTTGGGGGTTATTTTGGTGTTGACAGGATAGGAAGTACATTTGTTTGTGTCTTTTGATTTGTTTCTTTAAGTTTCTTAGTTAAGTTAAGAGGTCAGCTTCATCTTTGGATGTATGGTAAGCTGACCAGGCTTTATCTCTACGCTTCATTAGTAGTTTGGTGTCTTTGATTAGCCATAGGAGGGGCTTAGGTTTAGTGAAAACTTGTCTAATGGGGGCCAGGTTAAGAATTGTAAGGAAGGTTTTACTGAAGTACTGAACGGCATCTAAGTGTAGGTGTTTAAGTAGAGCCCAGTTACATTGTTGGAGTTAGAAGTTGAAAGTAGTGAGAGAGAAGTTTTTCTTGGAAGTGATGTATTTAAAGAGGATGTTGCTTTGGGTATTCACACGTTTCCTGTAAAGAAAAGTTTGATAGTGGTTGCTGAGGGAGTCTGGTAGGCAACCAATTGGGAAACTTAGCTTAGGTTTAAGATCCAGTCTAATGTTGATTGCTTGTTGGAATGTTTGTCTATACGAGTTGGGCAGGTTATTGTTTGGGAGACGTTGAAGAGATTTACAAAGTTAGATGGGTTATTTGCTGTGCATGTGCCAATCCAGGTTAAAGTCACCAAGCACAATATCATCTTGGGTGAATTTGGTAGCTGCCCAGGAAAGTAGTTTTTCTATGATGGGAAAGTTTTTGCCAGGAGGAAGCTAGGTGGCTACGATTTTTATTGCTTTGTTAGGGTTGATTCAAGGTGGGTAGTTAATATTTCAGAGTTGTGTAGTTCGGGAGGGGTGCAGGTTAGTTGAACTACTTTGAGGGTGTCTTTAAACATAACAGCAACACCACCTCCACTGTTGTTGACTGTCTAATCTTATGATGTCATAGCCTGTTGTGAGAATTTCACCATCCTTAATGTGGGGCTTTAGTCAGTTTTCATTTACTACAGCTATATCTGGTGAGTAGATGGATATGGCAGCATGGAATTTACTGGTTTTATTTATGATGCTATGGAGGTTAAATTGAAAAAAGGAGCAGATCTGAGTTAGAGGCTTTATGTAAGGGGGGGTAGGTATGTGACTGAGTGAACACAGGTGGTAGGAGTGGGACATGAAGGTAATAATGTTGAGAATTGATGTCATTGAGACATGGGTTTGGATGGATGTCAGCTTGGAGTTTAATTTCTGTAATAGAGTATAGCAGAAGAACTCCAAGTTTGTTAGTTTGTGGTATTTGGAGGCTGGCAAAATAGAATGGTAGGTGTGTAAGTGTTTGAGAGCGGAGAGGTTGTGTGATTGAAGAGTTGTGGGCTAATGTTACTAGAAGTGTGGGATTGGGAGTGGAGTGTGCATAGTGTAAGTGCTGGTGAATGGAAGTGTCTGACGTGGTATGAGTGGAGGGAAGTGGAAGTGTAGGTGAGGAAAAGAAAGTGGAGAAGCAGAGTATTAGTAAGAATGGGGAAGAGGAAGTGGATGATATGTGGGTGAGTGGGGAAGTGGAGCACAAAGAGATGAGATGGGTAGAGTTGGTAGGTGGGGATAGTGTGGATTCTGAGAAGGTGGGGATTGGTTGGGGAGTAGTAGGGGCATGGTCTGGCTAGTTATAAATGTAACGAAAGTGGGGGTGGATGGGAATGGGGGTAGAGCAGAAGAGCAGGGTGTGCCTGAGCATAGCGCGGGTGAACAGTGTGAGCTGAACCAGAGAACAGACTCGGGGCCCTTCAGAAACCATCAGCAAAGGTAAGCATGTAAAACTAGAGAGACGTGCTAGGGAGAGATGAGGATACAGAGAAAATGGTCATCTCACTTTTGTTGTTATTGTTAAGGGGAACAGAGTGAGGAGGGAGAGAGGGGAGAAAGGAGGATAAGGGAGGAGGACAAAAGCTGGGTAGGGATGGGGGGGCTATAAGGACAAGGAGGAATACTGAGGAACATACAAGCAGGAGGGGTGGAGGGTGCAGGTTCCAGCAACAAAATAATGGAGGAATTTGATAATAGAGGTCAGTGTTTTGAGAAAAGTATGGATGTTATCAGAGGCCGGGTAAGGAGTAGTAAAGAGAAAGTTGGTACAGATATAGCTAGGATAAATGAGGGGGGTGTGAGAAAAGTAGGTGAGTTATTCACTGGGGAGTGTGTAGCAGCCTGGTGATACGGAGCCGAGAACAAAGCCAGGGGGTACACCAGTATAAATACACTATTGCGAACTTCACTTAGACGAACATACAATGCCTGCAGATACCAATTAAGTTGGGACTGGTCGTTTGGCTTGAAGTTGGGTTCTTGCAGGAGGGGGAGGGTGGCAGAATTTAGCCGTGGACACAAATTTATAAAAGGAGAGTGAAAAATAAGTTAGAAAAGGAGCAGCAGCAGGACATGCCAAGTAAAAATATATAAGATGCAGTAGGCTATACGTAATGATGGCAGGGAGCAGGATTACTTAGACTAACATCTAGGAGCCAAACAGATATGTGATGTGAAAATAGCAGTACATACAATATAGTACCAATACTGTAAGAACAGGATAAAAATAAAATAACTCAGTAGCGTTTGCGTGCATAAAGGTCAAAATTGTAGGAAGACTACACAATTGTTTATGCTAATATAACTGTCTACAGAACATAAACGATGTGGTCTAGTACAACATAATAAAACATAGTGATATAAGACCAGGCAGTAAAAAAGTGTTTGTCTTGTCATGGGGATTGTGATTGTTTAAAGTTCCTTGCATAGGAATAAGTGGGAGGACCCTTATCACAGCCCCAGACTTCAGCTGGATCACATAAAAGCCAAGGCATAGACTGAGGTAAGTTGGTTGATAAAACAAGTTTCTGTGTTCAGAGGGTCCTGAACTTGTTCTCAAAATATAAGGGCTAAAGGGCATATTAGTCCACTGCCTCTCTGAGCAGTGATGGAGCCCAAAGGATGTGCCCCATCTGAACCTTCCCTAGAGGAGATATTCTGAGATCTCCATTTGATCTGCTGGAGCTTAGAGCCAGCTGGCGTAATCCTCAAGTTTGTAATCCATAGTATCACTTATCCTGCAGGTTAGGATCATCATCTTCTTTCGGCTGTTCCCATTAGGGGTCGCAACAGCGGATCACCTGTTTCCATTTCTTCCTGTCTTCTGCATCTTGCTCTGTCACACCAACCACCTGCATGTCCTCTCTCATCACATCCATAAACCTTATCTTAGGCCTTCCTCTTTTCCTGTTACCTGGTAGCTTCATCCTTGGCATCTTTTTCCCAATATACTCAGCATCCCTCCTCAGCACATGTCCAAACCAACGTAATCTTGTCTCTCTGGCTTTGTCTTCAAACCTTCCAACCTGGGCTGACCCTCTAATATACTTATTCCTAATCCTGTCCACCCTCGTCACACCCATTGCAAATCTTAACATCTTTAACTCTGCCACATCCAGCTCAAACTCCTGCCTTTTTGTCAATGCCACTGTCCCCAACCCATATAGCATAGTTGGTCTAACTACCCTCTTGTAGACCTTCCCTTTCACTGTCACAAATCACTCCTGACACTCTTTTCCACCCACTCCATCTTGCCTGTACTCTCTTCTTCACCTCTCTTCCACACTCACCGTTACTCTGAATTATTGACCCCCAAGTATTTAAACTCATCCACCTTCACCACCTCTACTCCTTGCATCCTCACCATTCTTCTACCCTCCCTCTCATTCACACACACATATTCTGTCTTAGTCCTGCTGACCTTCATTCCTCTTCTCTCTAGAGCATATCTCCATCTCTGCAGGGACTCCTCCCCCTGTTCCCTACTCTCACTACAGATCACAATGTCATCTGCAAACATCATAGTCCATGGGGACTCCTGTCTGATCTAGTCTGTCAACCTGTCCGTCACCATTGCAAATAAGAAAGGGCTCAGAGCTGATCCTTGATGCAACTCCACCTTAAACACATCTGTCACTCCCACAGCAGATACTACCCTCATACATATCCTGTACCAGTCTTACATACTTCTCTGACACTGCTGACTTCCTCATACAATACCACAACTCCTCTCTAGGCATCCTGTCATATGCTTTCTCTAAGTCTACAAAAATACAATGCAACTCCTCCTGACATTCTCTGTACTTCTCCATCAACACACTCAGAGCAAACATCCCATCTGTAGTGCTCTTTTCCGGCATGAAACCATACTGCTGTTCACTAATCATCACTAATCATCACATCCCTTCTTAACCTAGCTTCCACTACTTTCCCATAACTTCATGCTGTGACTGATCAATTTAATCCCTCTATAGTTACTACAGCTCTGCACATCACCCTTATTCTTAAAAATCGGTACCAAAATACTTTTTCTCCATTCCTCAGGCATCCTCTCACTTTTTAAAATTTCATTAAACAATCTGGTTAAAAATTCCACTGCCATTTCACCTAAACACCTCCATGCTTCCACAGGTATGTCATCTGGGCCAACAGCCTTTCCATTCTTCATTCTCTTCATAGCTATCCTTACTTCCTCCTTGCTAATCCATTCTACTTCATGATTCACTATCTCTACATCATCCAACCTTCTCTCCCTGTCATTATCTTCATTCATCAACCCCTCAAAGTTAGGATACTTTGGCAAAATTCTCTCCAACTTGGGTCTCACCTCTGGGCCCCATAAGATCTGGTGACCCATGTCAGTGGAAGGTCCAGGCTGTTTCATACAAGTGCCCAAGGCCCAGACATCAAGTAAATGTTTGGAAGCTTGAGTTAGTGATGGATTGCTCCTTTATGGAATGTGTCCTGATGCCAACACTGGGCTCAGTTGAAGTTTGTGCTCTTTATATGCTGCTTGTACCAGGTGTGATGTCACATGCTCATTTCTTCTTGCTTTCCATCCTGTGAATGACATAACATGCTCAGCCTTCACATGTCTGTGCTTGAGCTTATGTCTGGAGTTGATTTAGGGGTATGTATTCTCCCTCTCAGGCTTATGTGACTAGTCTGAAAGACCTAGAGACCATTTTCTCAGAGATGGACAGTGTTAATAAATCCTTTCTGCAGATGTCAACAGATGAGCCCTCTTTGACGCATTTGAGGTGCAATATGATGCAACTTCTGGCCTCTGTCTCTTCCCTAAGAAATGCCAAAATGTGTACGGGGTAAAAGGTTTGAAGATTCCTTTGTTATATATCCCTCTTGTGAATTCAGTTATCAAATGCACTGTCTAGCAGCGAAGTACCCTGGCTGTAGTCATCTGTTCCCAGAGTAAGTGGTTGTCCTTTCCCCCTCCTCTATCCACCTGAATGGAACAAATCCCATACTAGTTATTGTTTTGATGACACCTGTGTAATGTTTAGTCCATCACAGATCCCAGTGACTGCATTTTACTGCCTTGCTGCTAGCTAGACTCATAACACTGCACATCTGTGTTGACCCAGTAGTAATAAGTATCTGACAGAAATGTCAGGATGCTCCAGTATTTCAGTCAAACAGGTAACCTTTGCTTTGTACACAATAGTACCTTAGTCAAAATGATAGTTCAGTCATGACCACATGAGCATTCGGCTCATCAATGCATTATGGAATACGTACACTGTTAAAATGGCTATGTTGCATAGTAATCTTAAAGTGGCAATTGCTGTAGTACATATTCACAATGTATACAAATTTTGGTGGGATTACTTCCTGTATCATTGCAAGAATATAGTACACTGATGCCCTGGCCAAATTTCCCCCAGAAATACAAGTGCCACCTCAGGTCTTCTATGAAAAAAACTACTAGACCGTTGGGACTGCTCTGGCCAGTATAGGATAAATTAAATAATAAGTACTTAGAACATTTTGAAACTTCATTTCCTTTCTCTAATTTGTTACTTTACAATCATTTAGCAATGTCTGCATTGGCTTGCATTTACCTTCACTCACGTATTCAAGATGGCTGTCCCTGAAACAGTGTCTGAACTGCCATTTTTCACATTCTTAGATAACTGCATTATACAAATCATTTGCATGTCTGCATTTGTCAGACACTGCACATTTTTGCTGTTTACTGCATTTTTTGTCACACTTTCCATTTGCTGAGATCTACACAAGCATCCTTTCTCAGGTTTAATTCACTTTAACAGTGATTGGAAAACTCTGATTTGAAACAAGTTTTATAAATTGTGTTACAAGTAGATTAACTATACCTGACCTACTGACTTTAGCTTGTGTCCAGAATATGATGGCAACATGCATGCTTGCTTAGTTTTGAATGCAGAGTCCAGCATTATATTCCACTCTCCACATTCTAAAGACTTGATATTTTATCCTTGTTTTGCATATCATGCCTGCAATAACAGCATTCACACAGGGTATTACTTCTTGCTTATCAGGTAAGGTCTTGGTTGGTGTAGTAGGGGGTGACTGTGAATAGTAGTAAGAGTAATGCAAAAAGCATTTCTTAAATCTGTGAATTAGGTCAACAAAGCATTTGTGAATTTTAACAGCTCAGACTGAAATTCAGCAGGGAGCAGCCTGACTATAACATTGGCTCCACCACCATTTCTGTGTAACTGCGTCAAGTTATACGAATATCCCTGAGTACATGTTGGGAGGGGTAAGTACCCAGAATGTCGGGAGGCTGTAGTTCTGATCTGGATCTGTTTAAATACTAGACTGCTAGTTAAATGGGGTATTAATGGTAAGCTGATATAGTACAGGTGTAATGTACATATCAGATTAAATAGTACCTCTATGAGGCTTGCTTATTTCTACATTTGACAGTCTTATTTCATATTACATTTTCCTACATATTTCTTCTGAAACAGCATGTAGAAAATATTTTGTAGATTTCTTGGATTTTTTTTAATCATATTGGGATGGTTGCAGAACCTAGAGGATTATAAACAGTTTTCTGATTGTAACCTCTTTATTATGTGTTTGAGACATGAATGAAGAGAAATTCACCACAAGAGTGAAGTCTGAGAGGCGAATCTTGGCCTCCATGTTGAGAACATATTTAAGTTTATGGCTGGAGATCCAAGCATAATTCTTTGTAGTGCATGGATCTTTATCTGTTTCACGTACGGCTGGTTACAGAAAGATTAAAAATAAAGTGGAAAGGATTTTAGAGGCTTTGCAAACCAATAAAGGCTTGCTTATCCTTTGTGGATAGGACAAAGGATAAAATGTAAGAAATGTGTTTTAACAAAAAAAAGAAGTTGGGAAGAATTTTTAAGTAGTGCTATAATTTACACAAAATATTAAAACAAGCAACAGGATTTATATTGGTATGCATTTCTGAAGAATAAAAATTGTGACATGCTGTTTCAGGCATTTTTGATGGACTTCAATTCTCAGTGGTGTCCAGAGAATCAAACCCATTTAGTTAGGGACAGGGCAAAAGATGAGATTAACTCTGGGCCAGTGGAGAGGCATCCACAGCAGTCAGAAATGGAGCAAATTTTACAGCTGCTGCTGTCCTTTATTAGCGGTCACTGTCCATATTTGGTGTCTAGCATGATGCCTGATATCAGTGCTTAGAAAGGTCCTTCATTTTTTCCCAATATCGTTGTGTAATTGAGGTGCTCCTTGCACTGTTTTGCTTACAAAGCTAATAACCTATAGGAAACTTGCCTCAAAGAAACATTGCAATGTCATAAACATACAGAGAAATCAGTCTGACTTGGGTTAAATGCAACTTGCTGCCTGCTTGTGGAATTCAGATGTGGTATACATATCCAAAGGGGAGGGGACATCCTGTGTGGTAGGTGAATCTTTGTCAGAAATAATGAGTTTGAAGTTTTTTACTTGATAACATTTTCCCATTTTGCAGTGATCTTTGGTAGGTAATGCCTTTGGTCTTTATCTTTAACAGTATTGTACCATGCTTTAATGAAGGTCTTCACTGGGATATAGTGGAGTGATTCTAGGAAGAGATTAAAGGCTGTCATGACAGAAAGAAAAAATATCTAAGCTTGCTTTTTTACACGTGACAGCTGATCTATAATTTTTTGTATGACTTTTCACATTAGTAGCAGCAAAAACTGCACCACACGGAGATTTTCGTACAGTGGGTCTGGGGATCAGAGCGGCTTCTAAACTTTTCATTAGTCTGTTCACATTACTAAGGCCAGTTCTTGGGAGAACACTGGGGAGCTCAATCTATTACTATTCCAGTAACATACTATCTGTCATTTCAGTGTTGAAGGATTTGACCTCAAATTTATGTCCAGCATCACATTTAGATCTGGAGATGTTTTCTTTTCAGGTTTCTTTTCCTGTTTGCCACACTTTACAAAACTACTATCAATCACTCTTGATGGCTAAAAGAGATTTACAGTGCACCTGTCTCATTTCTTCATTTTAGTGCAATGCTATCAGCTCCAGTTGCCCAAAAATAGACTGATGATTAAATTGGACATGCTAATCACATTGTTTCTGTTCAGTTTAGTTGCACCTAATTATTCTGTAAGTTAATTATGTGGCAGAATTGGACTTGAAATTGTATCTTAAAATTATCAGCCATGACATATTAAAATTGTATGAGGATAGTATTTCATGCAGTGTGTGTGGTAATTGGTACCAAACTTCTCTAATGTATTGCACTGTACCCAGCTCATGTTTTATCAATGGAAATATGTTCACAGTGGATATTATCTTTATGTTAATCCTTTTACAGTTTAACACACGGCTTTCCTTTTATAATGATTTAGGTACTCCTAAACCAACCTGTGATGTGAATTGCTTCCTGTCTGAAGCTGACCTAAAAAAATTGTTTGTTATACTGACACTTCCATGAGTTACTCCTTAATCTCTAATACAAGTTTCTTTTCTGTAGTTGACAGATGACATTTTCTTTTTTTACTTGTTTGAAATGAGACACAAAACAAGCTGCTGATTTTAGCTGTAGGTGTAGGGCTGACTGAACATTTTTTAAATTACAAAATGTTATTACAAAAGACATCTGCCCACCACCACCATTTTTGTTGATGGAATATTAACTCTTACCTTTAGATTAAAGGAAATGCATTTCAGTAACTCTTATAGTTTCTTGTTACTGTACCACCTCCTATTTCTTTTTGACTATGCTTATACCTGATTTAAGTCAGGCAGTATGTTTCCTATCCGCTTCCCTTGCTTTTCCATTTTCTGCATGGTATACAAAACAAAAAAAATTGTTTTGTGTCCATAATAAGTCTAGTGTGTTTAAAGCACAAGCGGTTACACACACACACACACACACACACACACACCTCCATCTATTTATGAGGCCATCAGAGTAATTTGAAGCATTTTGTAAAACATTGAGTGTGGATATAAAAGGACAGCATTTTCCAGAGTTTTGTAGATTGTGGGCCTTCCTGATTATTTTTATACAGTAAACCAGAGTAGTCAGAAAGGGTTAGGCTATAATGCCAAGTTTTGTAATAGAGGTAGATATCTCTGGTTACAGATATACTGTTTATGTACAGTGAATTATGGGCAGTATATAGTAAATATATGTATCTGGACCAAATGTTTGTGACTCACCTCTATCCAAAATTACAAAGTCTTTAAACATGTTCATTTTGTTAGGTATTAGAGGGAATTTTCTGGATCTACTCATTTCTAAATATAAAGATGTAGTGTTAAATTCAGTGACCTCTTGAATACCATCCACAAAACCCTGAGAGGTTTTCACTGTTGCATTTGGGGAATAGTTACCAGTAGATAATTAATACCCTCCTTCTTATCTGAATTGATCTCTGACAAGTAACCCCAGCTCTGCTGTCTGTTTTAGTTATTTCCTTATTCTCACTCCATTTGCTGCATATACTTCAATAAGCAGAAAATTATATCCTTACTGCTGTGATTTTTGTATTCCTCCATAGTGAGATGCCTTTCTTGTTGATAAGCTAGGTCTGACCTTAGTATTCAAGTATGCCCAAATATTATTGGGTTGTAAAACATGCTGATAGCTAACAGTTTTGCAACTCTTCTTCAAGCTTTCTGATAGTAATGGTCTAAACCTGCCCTTTATTATTGCCATGAACAGTTCTTTGAAGTATAGAAATGGCAAAGCAAAAAAAAAAAAAGACAAAGCAAGAAACAAAGAATTGAGACTTTTTTCCGACTGAAATAATTGAAAAGTTGCTCCTTTAAAAACTACTTAAAAACAGGTCAATTAATCAGTGAAATTAGACTCACTATGTAACTATTGAAACTGTGAAATATATATAGTACATATTGCAGTTTACATAGAAGTTTATCAAAATTAATTCTAATGCTAGTAAGGTACAGTTTATGTATGTAACTAACCGTAACAATGGATGTTCGTATGGTATGTTTATATCCTGCTAATGAAATCACATCTGGAAAGCTTTCAAAGCTTCAGAGCACCTTCCACACACCCAAACCATTAAGTCAGGTTTAGTTCATGCCAACAGGGAGAGGGAGGCCGAAGCCCTAAGAAGGACACTGCTAGGAAAATAACGTATAGCACTACACCTTGGGGTAAAAGGCATACAAAAGCAAGCAGGATGTGGAGGGAGGGAAGTGGCTACTGCAGTAGTGATCATTCAAACATTTACTGTTATGGTGCACTTACTGCATAGCTGTGCTATGTTCATTATTTCCTCACTGCTGCCATGGCCTTAGCTATATGGATAAATCACCACAGCCTGGACTGACTGGGGAAAGAAGGATGAGGGTCCAGGAACCTGTGGAGAATGGTCCTAGCAAAGACTGTCCTAGACCTGAAGAAGGAATTTAGTATATAGTGTGTTTTAAAGTGTGCAGAGAAGACCAAATTGCTGCTTCTAGAATATTTCTAGAATATAACTCTTTCCAAAAAGCCACACATGAAGCCAAGGCTGGAGTAGCATAAGCCTTGACCTTCCTGGAATTGTTTTGTTCTGCTGGGTATCACAATATGTAATAGCTTGAGCAACTATTTGGAAGTAGTTTGCTTTGACATGGGTTGTCCTTTACAAGAAATGAGCACCTGATTAAAGTTCCTGAAAGATTTTATTCCATCAAGTTAATAGTGCTTGAGTTGTCTTTTGGCATCCAAGGTATGGAGTATTTTCTCCCTCATTTTTATGTTTTGGAAAGGACTGGGATGGATTGCATGGTTCAAGATAAACTTTGACACTATTGGTATAAAGAAAATAATATTTCGAGTCACTGTCTTTAAGGAAAATGAGACTAGGCTGACCCACCCTAAGAACTTGCAACTTGGATACTCCTTGCAGAGGTTAGAGCAATTAGTAGCACCGTTTTCCATTTTAAGAATCTCAAGTCAGCCTTATGAGCCATTTTAAATGGAGCAATACTTAATTTTTCTAACATAATGTTAAACCCAGTCTCTAGGAGGCTATGAATGCAGCACCCCTTTCAAACTCATTTTAATACACGTCTTCATTGAAACAGGGGGATCCATGCGCAGGCATGCTGAAATGGTTGACAAATCAACCTTGATTGAGTAGTAAGACAGGCCAGAGGGTAGTAGCTCACAGAAATAATTTAGAACCAGAGAAACACTAGACCCGAATGGGTGCCGTTTGTTTATTGGCACCAAATAGGAACCCTTTTCCCTTTACTAACACATGGTTTTCTAGTAGCAGCTGTTCTTCTCCCCTTTAATATCTGCTGCAAGTCCTCATGACAAAAGTGTCTAAAATGTATTAAGATTCTGTCATCCAGTCACTCAGTCGTAGTTTGGGGTAAGGATTTATCAAGCACCTCTGCTTTTGTGTAAGTAGATCCAGTCTGTGTAGAAGCTTCTGGTAATTGCCCCTGGCCATTTCTAAAAGAAGGAAGACTCTTTGTCTGGGCCAGAAGAGAAACATCATCTTTTGTGTCTTCAGAATATCTATGGAATGTTAATGGAAAGGAAAATATAATGCACGTGTCTGCAGCCAGGCCGCCTTACATGGTCTTGGATCAGAAGTTTGCCAACTGATTGCTGTGAGTGAGGCAAAAAATATGAGATTTTCTCCACAGCTTGATCAATTCTTGTTGACCCCCTGATTGTTTTTATTTTTGAGGGTCTTTCTTGTCCTGCTGGACTTGTTTGCCACACAGTTTTGTTTTGATAGTATGTAAGATTCCAGTAGAATGAGTCTGCACTGAGTTAACTGTATGTCAGGCTAACATGGCTTGAGTGCCCCGAGGGTAAGATCTGGTTCCCTCCTGCATGTTTGTATACCACATCACTATGGTATTGTCTTTAAACACTTGTAGAGGTCCTGGCGATCATTGATGGTTGACAGCATTTACAAGTGCCAACAATATATCTTTTTTTTGTTTTGATTTTTTCTTTTCAAAAGACCCTACACTTTTATCCCCATAGACACTGCTCCCCAAGCATGGGAGACCTTGACTGAGAAATTTGGTGCCCCCCCCCCAAAAAAAAAGTCTCCCTTTTCACAAATCTCAAAACTGCAGTCTGAAATGTCGGGGAATGTTGATATTGGGACTATACAGATTTTTAGGTACCAATGGATTTTTCTCGGGCAGTCTTGCAAGAGGTGGTATGAGAATCATAGATGCCATGAAAGACAGAATCCTAAGAATTTCCCTTGGTGAGACCATTGTTAGCGTATAAAAAAACTGGAATAGATCTAAATACAGATCTACCTTTTCCTGTGGAAGAAAACCTCTGAAGTGAGGTGCCCAGGAGATAACCCAGGAAAACATCCTGTGGGAAGAAGTCAGACAAGCCTTTTGTATGTACTTCTGGCACCCTAGTGTATGTAGATCACTTATCCAGGTGAAAGATTCCTTGCTCTGAGAAAGACTGTGCAAAGATAAGCAAGTCATCTAAAAAGGAAAAATGTGAATACCTTGTCTTCAATGGGTTATCAGAGGAGCTAGACACCATGGTTTATACAACTCTGCAAGGGTATTCTCAGAGTAATGTAGAGAAGTGATAATGTGATCCATCCACAAAAACCTTAAACATTAGAAGTATGCGTATGTAGAAATATGATGATATGCATCTTTTGAATCTAAGGTTACTAGAAAACTCAGATGAGGAATAAGGGGTAATGAGTTAGTGACAAGGAAAGATCTAGAACTGGTCTTCAAGAATAGTCTTTGGCACTAAAAGCATCTTTGAATAAAACCCTTCTCCTAATTGAGGAGTAGGCATGACAGTTTCTATAACTCTGGGAGAGTCCATGTTGAATAACGGGGGAAAAGAAGAGTTCCTTCTGTTGGGAGAAGGAAAATCCTTAAAAGAGGGAGAGACTCTGACTGCCATCTGTACCGATGATAGATCACTATCAGAGCCCATCTGTCTGGTACTGTTGCCAAGGTTAAAATAGAAGTTCAGACCTTCTAGAAGGATTAATGGAAAACGTCTACAGTTTAATTCAACACTTAGGTTGCTTTTCTCCTGTAATATGGTTCCAGTATTGTGCCAGTACCAGAAACTTGCTTGTACTTCATAAAACTTTTATTTCCTTGCCTTGAAATCAAAGGAAGCAAATACAACCAGACACTTACCTGTTTGAACTGTGGAGTCCAGCCTCGTCAAATGCTTTTGGGGATGACCTGTATCAGAAGTGGGTCTGCATTACCCTTTTGCCTCTTGTGTAGTTGTCTCTGGATTCTCCAGGGTTCTTAGCCGGTGGATGTTATTTTAAAGTGATAAAGGGTGGTCTTTTCCTGGAAACAAAATCCCATTGGCCATTTTTTGGATCTGCTTAGATGAGCTAGGTGACATTTCAGTCCTTCACTAGTAAATAGGAGTTTAGCAAGCCCAAGATAACTGCCCAAGAGGCAAAAGGGAATCGTAGACCCACTCCTGATGCAGATCACACCAGAAGTGTTTGGCAAGGCTGGACTCCATGGTTCAAACAGATAACAGTAGGATTTATTTGTTTCATTAGTTATTACATCCTTGTCCAATAAGCTTGGTGGTTGCCAGCAAGTCACAGCTCATTCTAACAGGGAGACATGGTCTACTAGCTAATGAAATCAAAGGAAGGGAAAAACAACACATTTTTTTTTCTCAACTTCTCACATAATTTGCAGAGGAATTTGTCTATGCCTGCATATGACATACCACAGACAGTGAAATTTGTAGTCTGGTACTGCTGAAAACCGTATAAGGGTAATTAGTCCTGCTGATGTCAGTAGCACAGTACCTGCTCTTAAAAAAAAAAAAAAAAAAAAATGGCAGAGGTGTAAAGCTGTTTCCATTTCCTTTATTACAGAAAAGAAGATAACTTGGAACAAATAAGACTGCTCACACCAACAAAATACTTCACGTATTTTTATTTCAGTTATTCAGTTTGTGTAGTGTTTGTTATTTTGTTAAAGAAGAGAACTTACACTGACTTGCAGCTACTTGCAATGTAGCCATGCCTTTCATGGCAAACCAGAGCAATTAGATCAATCAATGGTTTAAAGGCAGTTGTCCCCTCTTTTGACAAACTTTGAACGGAGGTCTGCAATTTAGCTACTCTTTGGTTGCAGCTGTATAACTATTTAGTATACTGTGAAACTAGCTCTGAGATGCACACAAATGAGGGCCAGTCAAGGGAAAAAAAAGCAGTCCAATTAACAGAAGGTATACAACATGACAGTGATCGACTCTAATCTATTGTATGTCAATGGCATGGGAATACACCACAACTTCCATGCGTCTGTCATGACTTCTATAAAGCAGACTTGAATTATGGGAAAGAGGCTGGAAGAAAAACAAGATTGTTGATATGTCAAGCCCCACTGATAGCCATTTTGTGGAAAACATAACATTTTATACAAAGGAAAGTGATTTTGGGGTGCTAAAATAGCTCAGAAAACAAAGATAGAGTGAGGAAAGTTCTTCTTTAAGGGATTGTCTGGTTAGGAGGGAAGTCTTGCAAATAGTCATTTGGACTCATTAGACTGTCCTTTGAATTTTTTTGGGGGGGATTCCTGCTTTCTTTTTCGAACCTCTCTGCCATTGCTTTTTTAAAAATTTTCTGGGTCTGTTTGTTTTGATTATTAAATAAGGCTATAGAGGGAGCATTAATTCCCTTGGCAAACTTGGAGGAGAGCTGAAAAATTTGAGAGATCCCTAGAATTGGCTTACCTCTCTCATCAGCTTACTTTTTAATGACCTCTGCAGCAGAATGTCCGAACACCAAGTTTCTATCCAAAGGATAATTTAAAATTTAATTTTTTACATCTGGGAGATTTTAAGAACCCAGTCAGGGAAATCTCATAACAGTTGGAATTGGCAGCTGCTTCGGATGTGGCATTAGCTGAATCATATGCACATTTCAAACAGTACTTGAGAAACAGAAGAAACTAAATTACACAATGCAGAATTCTCATCAGGGGAGGAAAAAGTTGCTTAAATAATCCTTATAGTCTCACATGAGGTAAGCATACACTTTGGCATATGAACTTGCCAACTGAGAGTCCAAAACATGAGTTGCAGAAGATTACTTTTATCCACAAGATACCAAAAGCCTTCTCATCCTTATCAGGAGAGGATTGGTATTAACCAAATGTTTAGCTGCATGTGGGTTCACTAAAACAGTAGCTGCTGGGTCTGATCAGGCATGAGTATATAAATACTTAAGACTGGAGAGCTTTATGCAGTGTATGTGGTCTCTTGGTAGCAGCAGTTTCCTTATCAAACAAATTACATCCTGTAACAAAAATGTCCTCAAAAGGTGAAAGAGGATGATTTTTTTTTTTGGGGGGGCAGACTAAATTCAGGAAATTCCAGTTTGGGGGCTGAGAAACTCAATTGTTTTCCCAGTGAAACAAATGATTCATTCTGGGAATAGTTTTATAGAATCCTTCCAAGGGACTGGACAAAAAACACACACTTTTCAGCATTTGAATGAGGTTCAAAATAATGAATCTCTTTTTTTTTTCCTTTTACTAGAAAACAGCCACACTGGAAAAGTTTGAGCCTGAACTAAACCCTGAGCTATGCCCAGTGAATTATTCCTGTCAAGAGTAACTGAGACAGGAGAAGACATATCTATAAGTATTTGTTTCTTTTGACAGGAATTTATGAAGAATCAGACACTTTTTTCATGAAAAACCTCTCTTGGGATAGACATAGCTTTCGTGTCAGGCAGAGTGGTATTCTCTATCACTTCTCCCAGGGCTGACAGGAGTGGCTGTTTTTTGCCCACCAAGAGCACTCCAAGAAAAGCAGAGGATATATTTATCCCCCGATCCATAGTGGCTATAGCGATTACACCAGTGGGAGCCAGAGAAAAGGTGAATGGTCTGTAAAACCAGGTTTGGCTACAGCAGTTTTATCCATCTGTGGCTGAGGTACTTTAGCAGCCTGCTGTGATGGCAAAGGCTATTTGGTAACTTTCTTCATTTTGTGGCTGGATGAAGAACAATTGTTGAACCTTTAAGTCTGATCCATGGCTAAGACAAAAAAATATACCAGATTTCCAGGGAAGCCTGGCAGCAGTAGTCAGTAAAACAGGTACGTCATAAGATGTAACCTTTTCCCCTCAAAAACTGAGTAGAAAGCCCTTTAAAAACTTGTCTCAACTCCAGAATGTAAAATAACACTTTTTTTTTTTACCACAGAAAGCAATGCTTTAAACAGTTTTAACAAGTTTTACATTCAAAATTAAAAATGGTATGCTCCCATTTAAAAGTAAATAGAAGTCATATTATAGTTGATAAACACACTTTCTCCTGACTTTAGAATTAGTTTCACAGAAAAAGTACAATTTCTGCTAAGAAAAGTATACGCCCCCCCCCCCAGAAGAAAGCCTATTTGCCCTGCACCAGAACTGCATTAGCCAACTGTCAGTCCTTGAAAACTCCCCAAGAGGAGCTTTCTTTGGAGGCAGGAAAACTCCGAAGGGCTTTGTGCTCATACCTGATTTGGCCTTGTGGAACGTGTCCTGTAGCTTTGAAAGCTAGCCAGCAGTTATATCCTTATGGGATGTGACCCATATAGCTAAGTCTACTGCAGCGATGACCAAATGATGAATATCTACTTTGTAATGCACTTTTGAAATTCACATATTCATTGAATCTAGGGAATGTTGCCCTCAGATGTAACTGCCAGATATATTCCCTGCATTCGAATGTTGATTCTTACCTCCTCAAATGTCTGCATGATCTAGAAAAGAAAACAAAATGTTTACATGTTTAACATTTCAGTGTCTGTCTCATTCCTTAACAACACTGTTATGTGTAATAGTTTAGTTATGTTCATAAACGTGCACTTTACGGTATTCTTGCATGTAAATTACTTTGCATCCATTACTCTCAGCAAAATAAAGGTAGAGTTAAAAAGATACTGTCCTAAAGGTTTGAAATATTTTAATAAAGTTAAAAATAGTATTGTAACTGCAATAAACCTACACTCATTTGATCATTTTTGCATATCTGCAACAGGTGTAAGGCTTAACATTTTCCTGAAATTTGAATCACATTCATTAAAAAGAGAAGTGCATCCTCTTAGTAACCCCAAGAATTATCCTAAGAATTTTCAAATTGTTCATTATGACATGTTTTATTGTGTAACTGTCCAAAGTATATCTGCTTCCTCATGGCCAAAAATCTGTGGATCCTAGCTAGTGACAGAACTGTTCATAGCATTTATATTTGTCCTATATCTCGACACCTAATCTCCAATCAGTGTAGCTAGATCTGTATAACAGAACTGTTTATAGATTTTATAGTTGTCCTAGATCTCAACACCTAATCTACAATCAGTTTCTATTTGTCCTAGATCTCGACACCTAATCTCCAATCAGTATAGCTAGATCTTCTGGGTACCCTCACAACTGAAAAAACGGTATTTGAGTCTGAAACACTGGACTCTTGTATAAAAAACAAACAAAAAAATTATGACAGTTATTCTCATTCCCTGACTTTTATTTAAGTTGCATGTTTGAAAATGATGGAAGGTGTTGTGGCTCAAATTCTTATAATTAGTGATACTTGCCAGTCTGCATTAGCATTCATAAACCCTCCCATCAAGAAACTCTATTGTGGAAAAATCATATTTGTAAGTATACATTTTCAAATTCTCTATAACTATTAAAGTAATCTATAAATGCTTGAAAGCTATTAACATTATTGCCCATATTAGAAAAATGTGAGCAGTCATCACAATAAAAGCATACATCCTGAAATAGTTGTTTTATGGTAATTTATTAGTGGCACATAATCAGTTCACATAATTAGGAACCATTACAGTCCCAAAACCCACTCCAGTTCTTTGCTTATGTTTTTGTGTTGAAATAAAAATAAATTTCTACGTTAAGTTTATTTATAGCTTCTGTTTAACACCACGTTTGTTTACTGATGAGTCATATTTTTGCAGTAACTTATTGGATATCCATTCAATAACCTCAGTATTGTGGAATAGATATATAATAACCTGATTAAAATGTCATTATTAGTGACCTGTAAATATTTGTTTCTTCCCATGAAATACAAAGAATTTCTTAAACAGAGTAGAGAGTCCATTATCTGAACTATTTGGGAGCTAGGGTAGTTTGGATAATCAAACATATAATTGATCCAGATAAACTTCTAAAAATGTTTTTGATTAACATTAAGTAAGAAAAATAAAAAAAAAATAAAGCAAATATGCTGTAAGTACAAAACAGTATAGTACTGTAGTACAATCTCAAAAAACACTCAAGGGAATATGTATAATGTTCACATATTCAGACTTTTATCTGAAAACTTTGGAAGGCTGCGTTCAGATAATTGACGTTTCAGATAGTCAAGTCAACTACCACCTTATTAACTTCACCTAAATGCATAAAGAGTGGTTCTAACTTACTGCCTTAGTCAGACACTGTCTAAAAGGCAAGTTGTCATGGGGCTTGTTTTCTTCAAGTCCAGTATAATATCCACTTGGGGGGGGGGGGTCTTGCATATTGGGCCCAGATTGTGATGGAAAATGGTCTTGTTCCAGCTCACCTACTTGGGCAAGAATTGAAAATAAAGCCCATAAGTTTCCCTAGATAACCATCTATAAACATTTCCTCCACTCCGGTGTGTATGGGTTACATGATACCTAAGACATGAAGTTTAACTTTTGCATAAAAATAAACATCAGGCTAGTGTTTAGATGTTTTTGTTATAAATATCTGAGACTATTAGGACAATGACTCTTCCCCCATTTGCCTTTATAATTTTCCTTGTTCTTGAACCTTAACAATAGTGCAGGTATAGTGTACTGTTTAGACGGAGAAAAGATGAAATAAGTCTAATGAAGCATGTCTTTCTGAGCCCATCAGGACATGCTTCATGTAGCTTCTCGGTGCAGAAGTCAGCCTTGTATGATTTATATTTTCTGGCAGTACTACTCAATGCTTAGGCTTAAGACTTAAGCCTCAAAGTTTAGAATTATAGTACAATTACAGCCAGAAAATAGAAAGTCCAGAGTCTGTATAAACGAGTACACAAAACAAGAGACCCTGAAACCTCTAAATGATCTAAGCTACTGTTTAATCCCTGCCAGCATGAAGACACTCTGCATGCAAATGCAAGCTCTGCAAGCATTTTTTTTACTTGCATGTCTCCCTTAAGATACTTTTACCACTGTTCCTTACTGAGCAATTCTGTGTCAGGGTATATCCTTCTCTTGTAACACATGAGTTTTACAAGGGATCAAATAACTGTAACTTGGCTAGTGACTGTCCAAGAACTTAATATTGCAAGTGTCCGTTGGAGACGGACTGCACTCGGAGCTTGCCTGTTATACTCGCAGTATTATTTTATTAACTACTGAGGAGTGTGCAGTGCTGTACATTCTACATATTAACAAACACAGATTAGTGATGCCTGAGTAAAAGTTGGTCTGTTCTCACCTGAAACTGATACCTTTCCATTTATAGTAGACTCCTGTCTTTCCATTTTATAAGTCAGTCTGTGATTATCAGGAAGGCAAGGAGAGAGCAAGTAATATTCCTTTATCCTTACTTTCAGTTAATCCATGCATTGGGGGTTTATCTGCATGCAATCTCCTTTGCTCTTCCTTTTATTCATGTCAGTGTTGTCTTTTTATAGAGTATGTAAGAAAGTGTGTTGTAGGCCCATCCCACTGATTAGTGTAGTCCTTTTGTCTTGAGCAATAGCAGGAGGCCAGCATTAATTCAGATGATGACTTAACTGGTCACATTACTGTGCTTTATTAATCTGCATCTTGCATACAAGGCATGCCACGACAGGTATGCCTTGTGGTAAGCATCTGTCTTAGTACTGGAAGCAGGTAACTTAGGCTAGTGACTTGTTTCTGATTGCATTTGGAGTCAAATGAGTTGCACTGCAATGGACTGGGCAAGGATGATTTTGAGTAATGGCTTCATAAAATTTGAAGTAACATGTCTAGTGTCAAAAACAAGTTGTGTGTTCATTGCAGTTTTGCATTATGTTCCCTTCAAAAGGCTTCTTATTCTTTTTCGATAATGTTCACGTCACTAATAGTATTACTGCTGAAATTGCTTTCCCTACTGAATTAGCCTACTCAGAAATGCACACTCATAACGAAATGAGTTCATTTAAGTAATTGTGTTCAGGCTTTCTTTTCCCTTTGTATTGGTGGAGAGAATGTAAATGTAATCATTCATGGAGGTTGATTCCAATGTGATTAATTCTGAAAGAATATTTTGCTGTATGCTTTCACATTTTGAGATTTCCAGTTACACCGACCTTTTCCTAGTGCAAATCTAATCTTTCAGATGCCAGAAAACGCACTGTTTGAGGGAAGAGTTCTTTGTAGCATGTTACAGGGCGCATTATAGTATGAGTAAGGTATGATCAATATTATCGATTGGAAATGTGAGCTACCTACCTTGTGTTGTCCTTGGTTGTGTTAGAGTACCTTCTAAGAAGAAAAAAAATTAACTGCATTCTGCAGTTAATTCCCTGCTGATGGAATGAACAGTGTATAAAAGACCAGTGTGATTATCACTATTAAACACTATTAAATGTAGATTGAAGGCACTGCAGCAAAGCAGTGTTGATATATGCAAGAATAGATTTCATATGATGGTTCTAATAATTATCCCATTAAAGCACACAATGCCATCTCCTCTTTCTAATTACAGAGATGAATCACACAAACAGCAGTCTTACTGAGCGTGCATTTATAGGTATTATAACACCTACTGTTAGCTGGCAGATAGCCACTTGAGTTTGAAATAAAATATTCTGCAGTTTACATCTGGTGGTTGAAGAAAACATTTTGTTCTTTGGGGAAATAATTGCACAGAAAATGAATTTATAATACACCAAATCCACATGTAGGAATGTTATTTTACATTTCTGACAACAATGCATCAGGTGTAACTTTAGAAAGTGGCAGTTCTAAACAATTTCATGTTAAGCTGCAATTGTTTTGCACCTAGTAACAGATATGTGACCAATAACAGTAAACTGAGATGGGAAGAGCATTAAAATAGAAGCATTTTTGTGATTCCTTATTTACCTTATGTAAAGCTAAGTTTTATAATGGCAGCCTCTGTCTTTCTATAAATGGTCATATTTTCTGTCATCTCATGCAAGTAATGTATGTTCCCCTGTTCCACAGTAACCAGAAAGCTGTCTGCATTTAAATCATCAGTATATGTGTTAACTGGTAACCATCTTATGGTCAAAACCAGCTAGGTCAAGCCCCAAAATATGGAGTCTGAATGGTTAACAAAAAAAAAAAAGACTCTCACATACCAAGTCCAAGATGGCCATTTCCAGGAAAATTCCCTTTTCTCTGAGGTATGTAATCTCAGAGTTGGTGTATGTTTGGGGTGTGTGTAGGGGGCTTGCCTCTTCTCATTGGGGGTGCAGGGGGCTTTCCCTCCTGCAAAAAAAAAAAAAAAATTTCAGTAGGGAGGTGTTACTTGTATATGCTGGTATACCAATAGCTGTTTCTGTGGTCATTGATATGTAGAAGTGCACAATGTATTGATTATTGCTAGATCAGTTTTAATGCTACATACATCTGGGACTTTTATATAAAGGCCCAGTATATCCAGATAGGCTGTCGTAGCTCCAGATACTTACTCCTTGAGGTGGACCATAGGCATATGCTAGCATACTGTATGAGAGAGGAGTATATCCAAGTTATACCTCTCAACCTCTTAGAGCAAAAAAAAATGGACAAAGCCATTAATAATGGGGGGACAAAGGCCTGAATATAGGGACAATTTTTAAATATTGCTTTTACAAACTTGGAAAGTAGACAGAACAGCATGTTTTGTATTAGCATGAATTTTCTTAAGGGTATGAAATCTGAAACTCAAATGCCTGTTATTATTTTCAGACTTGAATATTCAGTGATTTGCCAATGATTTGCTAGAAAACTAATTTTATGAAAAATGGACCAATATTTGAGGCAAAAATCTGAACATTCTGCGAAAATCTGTGCAGATGGGAGGTGTGATCCCAGTACATTTTCAAAACTTTCTTGCCATGTTAGTATATGCAAACATTTGTCAGCATGGTGAACAGTTTCGATGATTCATCAGTCATAGCCTCTGAAGCTCAGGAAGGCAAGTACTCCACTGGAGATTTTCTACTTTGATTCCTTTCTTAGTTTTTGTGTTGATTTTCTTGTGTCTGTCTCAAAAAGGAAAGTGCAATTGCAGTTACATGTCTACCAATAGATTCTGTACTGAAAGTCAGTCTAGTTTTCTGTTTTCTTTAGGAGCTCAGCAGAACATAAAATATCCTGTAGTCCAAGTATTTGCTGCTAAGACATTGAGAAATCAACTTGTTTCTCTTGGCACATGCAGCATGCCATTTGCTTGTTTGATTCCTTATTTTCCAGCACAGCAGCCAAAAATAGACATTTAAGAAAGACCCCTAAGGACCTCTCAAGTAGGACTTCCTTAGCTTCTTCAAGGGAGGAGATGACTGGTCCTATTGAAGCTCTTGCAGCCCTCAGACCATCCAGGCCTTCTAGTATTGCCCCTTTGGAGTCTGCTGTGACCTTTGGATAATTGCATGTCATTTGCCAGTAACCTGTCGTACAGGGTCTCCCCTATCGGCCATCTGATATAGAGTCCATTAAAAGCAGAAGTCATTATTTCCAAGGGAGAAGGTAGTGTATACCAGATACTTGTGATGGGGAAGAGATTGAGGTTAGCAGAGTGGAGCCTCGGGTTGATATCCCAAGGAAAAAAGCAACAAAATACAAAATAAAAAAATCTCCCTTTCCTACTCATTTTTTTTTTCTGAAAACCTTGCTACCTAGACTTCTTGGGGTGAGTACTTCCTGTTTTTGCTTGGATAAGGGTTTGTCAAAAGCTATGCAGTCCTTATAGCCAGACAAATACCTTCACCTTTCTTTTTAAAAGGGAAATTGGAATTATTTTCTTAGTAAGAGGATTTTTTTTGGATATTGAAGGCTTGGCTTATACCAATCAATACTCCTCCTCTGATTACAAGTCAGGAAGAAGATACTCTTTTCTCTGACTCCCTTAATGAAGATATGGAAGAAGCATTTCTAAAATGAAGGAATTTCTCAGGTGGGAATGGGTTGGGGGGGATGAGATTTCTGACATTTAAGATATTTTGATTTCCTTCACATGGATATTCTCAAACATTTGCCAGTTCTCAAATAAGTCAGTGTTGTAGTATAAATACCGTCCTTCATCCCCCTAGGTGGCACATCTTCGGTTTTAATTTGGCTGAACTGGGGGGATTCTCTAGAGTTAATCCTCCCCCCACCCTAAAACTGCCTATACTATCTTTTAAACAAGAAACCTCTTTATTAAATTATCATGTATGACATGAGCAAGCTTACATTTATGCAAATGAAAATAAACCATAACGACACCATCTTAGTGGCAAAAATTGTGCATCACAAACCATATTGACATAATTTTAGTTGCAATCATCATACATCACTTATCTAGACAGTGTCAACCATTACATAGCTCATTCAAATCCTGCCTTCTTTTAAACTTTGTTCCTCCTCTGCATGTATTGTTCCCACAATTCCCATTTTTCCTATGTAATTTGCTCCTACCCTTTTCTAAAGATCCCAATTCCAGTTTTCTCTCTGTTACTATCTTTGCTACTTCTAGCAAAGTTGGTTTAGACTTTGATTTCCATTTTCTATTACTTGTTTTTTTTTTTTGGCAACCATCATAATTACTTGGCAAGGCATTAATATGTCTAGGCAGTTCAGATTCTGCATCATAGCTCAAAAATTGTTTCCTTAGTTGCACCAATTTGCTCACCCAGCATCTCTGTGAGAGCAGTCTGCAGGGAATCCTTACAGTCTGCCAACTTATTACACTCCCAGGAAATGTTCCCAGTTACCTCTTTCTTCCACATCACACCACCAACATTTGTTGTCTACCTGAGGAAAAATTCTTAGGCATTATTATACCCCAAGTAGACTCCAGTGTAAAGACTTCCAAGCAAAGATTTTAAGTCTTCTAGACTTCGTTGCATATTTGGGAGACATACATAAATCCCCCCCATCATTTCTTTGTGAACTGTTTATCCAATCTCTTTCCAATCCTTTCTAACCTCCTCTGCTAGATTCTTTATAATGCAATATTTTATAAGCTGCACTTGTTATTCCTTTCTTAATGGCAACTTCTGCCCTGATTCTACTAAAAACTGTACCAGTGCTAGTCTCATTTAGGATCCCCAACATTTCTTTCTCTTTGCCTGTACTCTGCCTTCCCTATCAAGGATGGATATCAATCTGTAGTCTGCAGTCCAAAGAAGTTCTTTGTATCTTCCTGTTCTGTTAAATTTTCCTCTATAATTATTTACTCCCATTACCTTGGTTTCTTTACCAGTTTTCTCCAATAAATTCCAGCCCCATTTGCCTATTGTTTGTATCTCTAATTGCAGTCAGCACTATAGGCAGAATCTCCTTAAAACTATCATCTTGCATTAGTTTAAATGTCAGTCCTCTGTGGGACATGACTTTAAATCATGGTGATTGTAGTTCATTATTCTGAGTTGTGCAATGTTTTATGACCAAATCAAGGATGGTTCAGTATGAATTTATTGCTTTGCTGTAGCTGAATTGTTTGAGTAATTCTCTGACAGCGTCGCCATTTTTTTAGTCATAATCTCCCAGGTAGCCCTTTTATATTTCTTCCCCCCCAAGAGGTTGTTGAACTCAGTCAGCCCCACCCTGTTATCTTCCCAAGATGGGCAGAGCTGTTCTATCTTACCAGCGTCGTCAGGCACCTGAGCTCTTAACTAAACTTTGGTCACCAGGGCAGAGGCCACCTTGATATCCTTGTTCTTTGTAATCTGAGCTGGCTTATGCTACTCACTCTTATCACAGAGGGCATAATTAGACATAAATAGGATGGTTTAAGCATTATTACTGAATTCCTTGTGGACTACATAGGTCCCCCATAGCGCATGTAATTTTTTCAGAGATGATCTGTGATTATTTAGTCTAGAAATTAAGTCATTTGGATGCTTAGACATTGCATGATTTTACTTCAGAAGCACTTTTTATGGACAAACTTGATAATCCTTCTGATATCCCCAGCTTTTCAAGTTTTCTTCTTCATTATGTTCATCACCACCAGTTATCATATGCACTCAGTGTTTTAATAACCCACACCTGCAACCAATATACACTTCCTTTCTAATGCTGAGAGAAACCTACAGATGCATCCCACTTTCTTTTACTAGAAGAATATTCATTTTTCCTATTAAATAACTTTCTAATATGCCCCATGCAGATTAACTGTAAATCACACAACATGCTAACAATGCTTCTTTACACTATTTTGCAGCTTTTTGGGGATGTTTATATAACTCCTGGCTCACTTTTGTAACAGTTTAACATTTATCTTTCAATAGGATACAGTTTCTGTAGCATTAGCAATAAGCTGCCCAACTTGAGGAATGGTCTATTAAAAATCTCAAAATCATGGTTGTTGCAAAATCCTGGTTTTAAAGTACCTCCTGTCTCTCACCATTTTCACTGCTCACTGCTTCATCTTCCTAAATAATAAGCCTAGCTCAAGTCAAGGCAGGTGAGTTCTACTTCTAGTTAACTAAGAATATAAACTATACCCAATGCTAGTAGCTCCTAAGAATGCCAATATTTACACAGATCCCAAATGGTTTATTTAAGTCTCATTTGGCAGCAGCTCTAAACTCTATTTTGCTGTGGTTTACATTCTTTCATCCTTTATAGCTGTCCTTGAAGCAGCTTTACAAAATGTAACAAACAAAATGATTATTTTCATGGAAATGTGACTATGTAAGTTATTGCCAGCTGTACCAGGAGAAGCAGGGTGGTGGATGTGTAACATATGCCAGAGTAGCTAGCTGGAATTTTGTAAAGAATTATGGCATTTGTATATCAAACTGATTTGTACAGATGCTTGTGTTGAAAATATATTTTTGTAAAGTTGCTTATTTTCAGAATGCATAAACAGTGTGTCCTGCTGGACAAAAGAGGAAATACACATGTTTTTAATGGTTGAAATGTATATATTGTAACAAATGAATACCATAAGAGAAAGGATTAATCACAGTCCAGTTGCAGCTAACTTTAAAAAATATTTTGAAATTAAATTGCCTGGCTTAAGCCGTAAAGATTGTATCTTAAATTTCTCAGTGCAACCAAAGACAAGTCTGTACTAGGAAGCTTTCTCTATTGTCTTTGGGGTAAAACTAATTGCTACTCTGGAAGAGGGAAGTGTTTTATGGTTTTATGACTTTCAGAAGCTGCAACAGATTTTGGCAAACCCTGTGTGTATTGTATGTACTAAATCCTGTTAACTTTTAACCAAGGAGGTAGCATGGGAACCAGAATTCAGATGACCAGATGTACGGGATGTCATTCTGAAATCCATCACTAAAATAATGTTTTAATACTAGCTGAGCAGAGCAGTCTGTTTTTGGAACCTGACAGAGGGAACACTCACCTACTTCACCTTGTCTTGCTCTAGTAAGTCAACCAGGAAGTAATTCTTTAGATCAGTCAGGAAAATAGTGTGATTGAGTACTGTTTTTTTTTTTTTTGTATATGTGTGAATCTACACATTTGTGTTGTTTTAATATTTCCTGTGATTGAAACTCTGGTGTATATTGTAAATAGATATTTAGTATCTTCATGTTATTTTATTTATTATTAAATATATTTAAACTTTTTCATTGTGGCTGGTCCTTTAGAGAATATTTTAACCTTTGAGAGTACATGTATCTATTTGTTGACTCCGTGGCGACTGCTGAAAGCTTTACTGCATTAATTTCAGTCTGTATTATTGGGTACCCTTGTAAGAGTTTGAATATCTAGCTTTGGAGTGTTTTGTGGCAGTAACTACCTTATAGTCTGGTGCAGAGACGAAAGTGCTAAATCTTGTTGTTTTTATACTAATAAAAGGTTATCCAATCCTTTTGGAATTGGGACTTGGATTTACTGGTTGACACCACTGTTTAGGAAGACTGCCTTTGACACCATTCTGCTGCATTTGTTGGTTACTTACACTTACTTGATTCTTGGTTATACCTGGCGGTCCATTTTCGAGGAGTCTCCGTTTGGTTGTCTTGGATTACTTACTGGGAATACCACCTTTTTGTAGAATCACTATACTGACAGTCAGTGAGATAGTGTTTTGGCTCTATTTGTGTTTTTTTGACTCACTATTAGGATACGTTTTGCCCCGTGGGATTGGTGTACTGACAGTCTGTCTTTTTGTCACAGTTGTTCGATCAGCTTTTTTATTATAGTTGTTTGGGCAATATTGAGATGGATAACAGTGATTTGTTGAGTGAACTCATCAGGGTCATTCAGAGTCACTCACAACCTGTACTTATGCCTCCAGAATCTGGAAGTGATATTCCATGCGCTCAAAGTAGCCTGAGGAGAACCGTAGTCACTGTGATGATGTCAGACGCCAGAGGGGAATCCAATATGGCGACGAGAAGAATATCGCCACCGAGAGAGGTTTTCTCCCCATCTACAAGCAACCCATGAAGAACGGGATCCAATGGACAGCCATATAATGGTGGGAATTACTTATCGAAATACAATATTAATTTTCAGGTGTGATTAAATAAATTGTACACTCCACACACGAGACCGATGGACAATGATTGGAAGAGCAATATGGACTATAAAGAAAAGTGTAAGACACTTAAAATATCTTTTAACCAGATACAAAAATTTAACGATCGAGAATTGGTACTTTAAGTGCCTCCTGGATAAAATTGTTCCCAAGGGACTTAGAATTAGCAAATTTTTAATGATTGTGGGCTGGCCATTATTAGACAGTTGATAAAATACAATGAGTATAGGATGGAAATGGATAAGATAGAAATTGATAAAATGTATAAGGAAATAAATGATGATTTGCTGTTTACTGTTGAAGAATACAAAAATGTTTACTTGAGAACTCTGCATGATGTAGACAATGCTACATCACGTAGTCACAAAAGAAAAACATCTAAGTTGGAGAGAGATATCAATGAAATATAGTTTAGGTACGGCATATATTTTTGAGAATAAGAAAAGTTACCAAAAGAAAACAACACATAATGAATTTCATTCATATCCCTCTTACAATCAAGTTTTTCACAGAAGAGAAGAGTGGGATAATTACGGTAGACAAGCAGAGAATCACCATTTTGGTGTAGATTTAGGGGAATATAATGACTCTATATACAATAGAAATGAAAATATCCCTTTAGAACAGGAAGGACTCAGGAGGTCTGAGAGGATAAAGAACCGAGCTCAACAACAGTCGTATGCACAGGCGACTGGGAACTACCATCACAACCCCAGCAAAAGGAGAGTACATATGTAGAAGAGTCTAGTATAGAAATCCCGAAGATGGAGGGATCTTTTTACAGAAAACACTCACATAGAGAGGGAGACCATCACTATGGTACACTCATCAGATAATTTCAATATTTTTAACTACACCGGTATAGTTAATGAAACATATTTTAAACTATTTACTAAAGGATTTACTTTTGTACCTTACACGGAACCTAGTATTGATAATATTTTATTAGATATAAAATTATTCACAAGAAAACTCAATCTTATGAGTATCTTTAAAGACGAAGAACAGAATTTTAGACAAGAAGTCTTAAAAAGACGAAGTGTATACAACCCCCATTTACACCTTGATATTATGAACTTTGAAAACATTCTTTCAAAAAAAGTTAGAAGTAACTACTATCAGAATAGGGGTCGACATGATAGTAACTTATCTAACGAGGAATTAAATATTATGTGTGAACTTAGATGTAATGACAGAATACGGGTGATGAAACCTGATAAAGGTGGGGGTGTGGTCCTAATGGACAAATGGGATTATACTAAAAAAATGCTAGAAATACTAAACAATAATGATGGTTATACTTTAGTTTCTAGGAATGAAATTAACATTTCCTATCGAAAAATTGACTATATTATAGAAGATAACTTACTTCAGGGTCTTATAGACACAGACCTATACAATTTTTTGAAAGTTAATAAACCAATTATCCCTGCTATCTTTGGCATTCCGAAGATACACAGATGTATACAGGACCCCCCAATGAGACCTATTGTTTCATCCCAGGGCTCTAAAACACAACCTTTAGCTTTATACATTGATATGAAGTTAAAGAGATTTCATACAAAATATCAGCATATTTTAATAGATTCCTGGGATTTTTTGAAAAAAAATCAGGGAGGATCCATACGATGACAGAATAATATTCATCACTATTGATGTTAAGGATTTATTTTCTGTCATTCCTCACTCGATAGGCATGGATTGGTTTGAAAAAATGTTGATAGAGATGTAATTACTGAAACCAGATGAATTCAAACTAGTGTTAGAGAATATGGAACTAGTGTTAAAGAAAAACTATATATTTTTTCAAGGAGACTATTATCACCAAAAAGAGGGAGTTGCAATGGGGGCAGCATGTGCCCCCATATATGCAAACATTATCATGCTGTATTGGGAAAAGCATTATATATTTGAATCGGACTTTTCAAGATTTATCAAGAGTTGTTATTGTTTTCTTGATGATATATTTATATTATGGGAGGGTCCAGAGTTATTTATTGATAAATTTATGGAATACATTAATAATAGCACTACCTTTCTTTGTTTTACACATGAAATAAATGTACATGAAATTCATTGCTTAGACGTAAAATTACAAAAGAACTATGTAACAAAAAGATACAAATCTACTATTTACAGAAAAGAACACTACTCCAATTCATATTTACACTTTGATAGCGACCATCCAATCCAGTTGAAAAAGAATGTGGTAAAGGGGCAGATGATCCGAGTCACGAGGATGACATCAGATAAGGAATATTTTATTAGAGAAATAGACATTGTACAAAATATGTTTCATCAGAGAGGGTATCCAAATGAATTAACACAGACTATAAAAGAACTGGTAATTGAGAGATGGGGTACTATGTATATACCTTTACTAAATCAACAGTACAATACACAACATCACTATATTTGACTCTAACGTATTACAAGGGCATGAAATGGCTTAAAAGATGTATAAATGAAACATGGGGAAATGTTTAAATCCATTACCCACTAGAGTCACGGTTTTTCAGCATGTACTGACTTAGTTACGGGAGAAATGAAAATTTGAAAAATATTCTAGAAAAGAATTATGATGAAGAAAATGGAAAAGCAGTTTACAACAACAACAGTAATAACATCAGTAAAAGAGTTACCTTTAGGTGTGGTAGGTGCCCACAATGCCCATTTATTGCAGGAGAAAAGGAATTAAAAGTCCCCAGTTTGAGGACAACATTAAGGACAAGAAAATGCAGTAGTTATACAAAAGGAGTTGTATACTTAGCATATTGTAAATCTTGTTGGGGTTACTATGTAGGCAAAACGGAAAGACATTTAAGGAGGAGTATTTACGAACACATTAGGGACATTAATCGTAAAAATGTAAATAATGCCCTTTGCAGACACTCACTTACATGTCAAGATGCCAATTTTAAATTTTGGGTCCTGGAAGAGGTGGAATGTGCTGAGAGAGGGGGAGACTGGGAGACAAAATTAGAATACAGAGAAATGATTTGGCAGTTAAAATTGGATGCTTGCAGTGGTAAGGGCTTAAATGATCATATTTCAATTACACCAGCCCTTAAAATATTATCTCAAGACCCCAAAAGAAACAAAACATAACTTTATTCCTTTTCTTATACATTTATGTATTTTGTATTTATTTATTCATCTATTTACTGATTAATTGATATACATGTATCATTTCTCATTTTTCTTACAATATTGGCAACTACAAGCTGTTGTATGTATATTATATGTATATACATATGTAATTATCACACATTCCATATACAAGGGTGTCCCATCACTACCTATCATATAATCAATTTATATTAACCAGATAGAATACATTGGTTTTATTGTTTTTGAATATTTTTATTGTGCAAAGATTTTAGAATATATACATTTTTAAATAATTTATTCAAAAATATACATACTATACAGTATTTATTTTTACATATGTATTATTAATTCTATTTATTGTATTTTTAAGATTTTTATTTATTACATCTTCAAAGGAGTTTTTCTGGGGATGTGTACATTTGGTTACTTCACAAACTTGTATTTTACAAGGCCAGCCTACTAGATCAAGATTTTGAACGGATTCTTGAATTAATTGTTTTATTGTTTTATTGGTTTTAATGGGCTTCCATGTAAATGTAGGGTTGGAAGCATTCATGAATGGATTCTGAAGAGGTCTCCGGTGCGCAGACGAAAGTGCTAAATCTTGTTGTTTTTATTCTAATAAAAGGTTATCCAGTACTTTTGGAATTGGGACTTGGATTTATTGGTTGACACCACTGTTTAGGAAGACTGCCTTTATTGACACCGTTCTGCTGCATTTTTCGGTACGTTATAGTCTGGGCAGGAGGAGGCATAGCTAGTAAATCTGTGCCAACATTTCCCAGGTGTATGTGTGTGTGCATGCTTGTGAATCTAATCTGAGTATGTGTCAGCTGCTTGGAGCAGGGACACGAAGCACTGGTTTCACAGATGGAGTGCTGGGGGACTTGACTTAAGCATTTGGTGGAGGACTCGACTCTATAACTGTGCCAGTGGAGAGTCATAATGGGGCTCTAGAGAAAGGGGTGGAAATCCAGGTCCCAGACTGTATATGTTCCCTGTGTGCTGTTAAGGGAAATTTGTGCTTGATGGAAATACTGGGTGTATCTGTCTTTTTTTCCAAATTAAAGTGCCTCTCCAGTGTCAGTGGTGAGGATTCAGGCTCCTAGATTACTGGCCCCCAGAGGTGGGGACATCACAGGAGATATTACTGTTAATTGGAATTCTTCACAGGAAACAAAGCTTGTCTCCACTGCTGCCACATTCAGCTTATCCCCCTGTATACAGCACTCCACCAGACCTAATCATTCCTCAAATCATCCTTTATTGATCGCCTCCTTACAGATGTACCCACAAAACTTAACAATAACCTCTTACCTAATGACCTTTGTGAACATTGCTCAGTTTTTCATGTCCAGTAGGATACAATTATCTGTCCAAATTAATTTTAATGTTTGACTTGTAACATATCAGCTGGTCAGACCCATATGCCTGTAATGACTTAACTAAATTCTACAACTTCCTGATAGCTATGCAAAACATATTACTTCCTACAGTAAAAAGGATAAAGGTCGTAGTGTATTCTGTATCACTGAAGTCTTAAGGAAAACCATGCAGAAGAGAGAGAGAGAGACAGGAAAGAGTGGAAATCAGACCCACAAACTATTAAGTTCTAATACTTTCAGCAACTTGAGCAGTAAATACTTAAATCAGCAAATATTGCCAAGGCTATATATTAAAGGAAACTTAAAAACCATGTACCTTTGCAACCCCAAAACTTTTTGGGTGTCCATTAAAAGACGAAATACCAACAAAGTCTTCCCCAGATTAGAGTCCATCTTATACCTTTCTGATAACATAATTACAGGCATTTAAGCCAATCTAAGTTGACCTACTACTGTGTTCACAAATTATTATATTCTCTGTAATCCATCTGACCTCACTTGACATCTGCTCTTAGTTCTTAACTGTCCTGCATTTTTCCAAAAGCTATCCTCTCAGACAATTGAAGCACATTTTCAGAGTGTAGACCATAAATGTAGTCCTTACTTTCATTCCCGGCACCCAAAGACACTAATTCAGAGCATTTTTTTTCTTCTCAAAGTCACTTGCACACATTTTTTTAATCTTTTTTACTATAGTGATGTTTCTTCCAAGTTTCAAGCATGCCTCACAATTCTAGAAGTGCCCACCCACAAAGTTACAGATTTTACCCACGAGATTACAGAACTATCTCAAATTTGTGCCCACTCACAAAAATTTGAGACTCGTGCATCCAACTGTTTGATGTACAAAAATGTTTCCTTTGAGAGAGAGAGAGAGTTCATCCCAACTATAGCATGTAAATAGCCATTTTTGGCTAAAGATACATACATAGAAACATACATATATAGATGGATATGGTGAAAGGATTGCTCACTGGAGCCATTCTTCATCTAAAGAAGGCCTTTGATGTTGTGGCCCACAGCTTATTAATTGGTAGAATGTGTCTATGGCTCCTCCACAAAAGTGATTTCTTGGTTTTCTAATTAATTGCACAAGAGACCATTAAACCTTGCTGAACAGAATTACACTCCTGAAACTATCGCATTTAAATTCTCCAGAAGGCTCTGTTCATAGTTCTTTTCTCTTTTCCTTGCATATAAATAGCTTGCCTTAGAACTTGCCTAACCTAAATGTCATTTATGTAGAACGTAATTTATGTTTTAACTCTATCCATAAGAACATAAATTTATTTCTCAGTGATCTGGAACTGAATGCATTCTAATAAATAGCACCACCAAGTTCAGTACCTTGTTCTTTGGCACCTGTGACCCTACAAGTCATATCTGATGACAGTTATCAGTCTGTGGGTCTATGTTAAAAGACAGATTTTTGAAATAGTTGAATTTCATGTGATCCAGCTCATATGATCGACGCTTTAAAAAGTTGAACATATCCCTATTCACTTAAGGAGAGAATTTTCCTGAGGTCGCAGTGCTGTGGGGATCAGGAAATAAACCCATTACCCTCACTGTAGGGCACTCTCAGAGGTGGGATATATAACCAGCAGGGTGTGGGGGGTGTAGTGGAGCTTGCCCCCCTGAATAATTGCTGTTTGAGTTTTTATTTATGTTCAATGTCTTAGATGGTCGATTGTATAAGTTTGATCATGTGAAATTCTACTATTTAACAAGTTGATCGTACAACATAGATCCATCAGTCTGTAACCGTATTGAAAAAAGTATTATGAAATTCACACAGTTTAAAGCTGCTTGTTGAATATCAAAAACGTATTCACCCCTTAAACCATAAAATCTATATATATATTAATGTGTTGATCCCCAAAATTGAATACGGTCTCCCCATCATAGCCCTACAGTCAGGGCAACATATCTCCTTGCTATGCACCACTGAAAACAAGCTCCATAGGTTCATAATACTTGCCAAACATTCTGAACACCATTGCCACACTATCAAAAATACCAAATCACTTCCAGTGGCTTTAACTCAACATTCAAACCTCTCGGAGAACATCATTAACCTCCCTTTGCTAACACACAAATAGGATGTGCTGGAGGGATAGATTCCTGTCCCAGAGACTCCCCATGCTTTGGAACAGGATTCCAATCTACATTAGGCAGAGCCCATCACTAACACTCTGAAGAAGAAACCTTGACGAGTGGATGGGAAACAGAAAATTTACCCCGGGGATCACTGCAGTGGCTCTGCTGGACTCTGAGGCACAGGGAACTAATCTAAGGGGGCGGCGAAAGCCAACACATTCTGGCTAGGCTTATAGATGCCCTCGGGCGGATAGCCTAGTACTTACCTATGAACCTATTAACTCTTCATTAGACAGATTATTCTCTTTGTACCAGCAGCAATCTCAAACGCGTCAGTTCACAATTTCTTAGCCCCTTATGAAAGATCCTTTTAGAAACTCAGCACAGCAACATTGAGTACTCTGACAGATATGACTGAAGCAAAAAATCCAGTGGTGCTTTTAAAAAAAGTACTGCAGGAGTATAAATGCAGCTACTTCAAGACCGGTTAGTTTTTTTTCAGCCTTTCATCTCATCTTTGCATATTACTTATTTGGTTGACCCTGTGGAGTGACGCATATTGATGTTGGACATTTTGTTAATTCCAACTTTAAATTGCAACTGTCTCAGCCTTGTGACCCAGGAATTGGCTGAAAATGTTTTTTGTACTAGCCCATTCACCTGGATAACAAACGGTGCATACATAAAGAAATATGCAACTTTACTCCTAAGTAAGAAAAGTAACTTGCAAAACAACATACATACTTTAAACATACACAAAATTAAAAAAAAAATAATAATTTTCAGATTTATCCAACAGTCTGTACTAATATTGAAATTTGCAAGTATGTGATAGGCCACAAAATAACAGCTTTGAGGACATCTGTAAAACAGCAGAAACTAAAGGTCCACAAAAAGCTTGACAGTTGCAGTAAAACAGTAGTCCTTGGTCTATTAAACAAAACCAAAAACAGTTAAAAATAACCAGCTTGTAGCATCAGATCAGGTGGAATACTAGGCCAGGTGTACTCCATATGTACTAAAGACAGATCCACTGCGGATCTGTTTACAAGCTCTCCAAACGTCTCCCGAATGAAGGATAACCATTAGAACCAGCTTTAACAGATGTTCTCTGTTAGTATCTTCAACTGGACTGCAAAACCATGTGCCCACAAGAAAGCTAAAGTTAACTAAAATGATAAAAAAAAAAAATGTTCACGGCCTGAAACTAGAATTTTAGCTGCTTAATATTTTAGGATTCTTAGTTCAGCATTGCAACAAAACATCTTCCCAGCAGAAATAATGGAATTCTTCAGTTCCATGCCATCAAATTTCAGAATAACACACAGACTAAGGCTAAAGCAAGTCTCTGGAATGGGTCTATATTATAAACTCAAATGCTGGCAATGTCGAATCTGACATTGTCAACACGAGAATAGCGAACGCTCAGAATCTCGAGCATGTAAACGGAAATCTCCATGGGGGGTGATTTCCATTTACTGCAATGTAGTGCGGTCTCGGAGTTGGTATATTTAAGTAGCAGGGGAGGTGTGGGGGGTGCATGGCTTGCCCTCCCCCCTGCTTAAACCCATTAGGGTACTTTTTTCTTTGTCTTTTTATAAGGTTGACGTTTGAAGGCCAATCATATGGTGTAGACCATAAGTTGTTCAATGTTTTCAACCATCTATCTTATAATATAGACCCTCTGGAACAGTAGTATGGTTGCAAAGTCAGTAATAGGAATAGCAATCACAGTGGCCTGATGAGGGAACAGTAACAGCAGAGTTTGTCTGCAAACTGTAAAACTGAAACACCATACAAGATGGGAGTAGAGTATGCAAAATGTGGAAGTACAGTCAGGCATATTAGAACTGCTACACAAACTGATAAAACATGGAGCTTGTGTGTACCACCTTCACAAAGAAAAACATAAAAAAATAAACACCTTGAAACCTTTGAAAAGATGAATCTGTAATGTACTCTGAGTGCAAAAACATAAAAAATAATTTACAGACTGTCCTAACTGTGCAAACTGCCACCACCGCGTATCTGTTTGCCACGTGCAGGACTACATGCCTCCCTTTTTTTCATCACACTTTATTGAAGAAAAGTAGACCTTGTCTGTCTCCCCTAGCTGCTTTTCTTCTACTGCTTGCATTATTTGGATCCTGATCAGTTATTAGAAGACTTGCTGTGTTTGATGCCTTGAAAAAAATGAAAGCTTCAAAGCTCGTCTTCACTCATCGTATATTTATTTATTTATATTTGTTGACCGGGAGTGTCCGACTGGACGTAGGTCCATTTTCAGCGGAGGCCCGGGGAGAAAAGCTCCACAGTTAAAATAAACAGACAGTAGTTACATTGGATTACATAGTGATTAGCAATTTACATAGAAATTACTCTCAACATATTTACAGATGAAGAACATAGTACATCAGTAGACAACTAGAATCTTTATCTGTGAAGTACATAACTGACATTAACAAATGTTACAATAAGAAGTTCCTGCTGTATAATAAGTACTAGGCTTATGAGCATCTGAGCTTGCTATAATCAAGGTAGTTACTGGAGTGGAAAGAAAGGTAGTGGTTGGATGGGGTGGGTGATATTAGAGTGGGAGTTGCAAGGGCATAGCCAGCATGTTTTTAGGTGCACTTTTAGTAAAGTTTTGAAGTGGGTGTATGATGGTATGGAGGTAATTGTGGGTGGGAGGGAGTTCCATAATTTGGCTATGGTGCAAGAGAATAGTGCTTCACCAGCAGAGTTATTGGCTTTAGTGATCTGCAAGTGATTTTTGTTGCTGGATCTTTGTTAATAACAGAAAGATATAAGCATGTTAAAGAAATGGTGTAAAATATGCAGACTTTAATGAACTGTATTGCAAGATTCTGCCTTATAAAGTCATTTATTTTTTCCCTTCTGAAAAGAAAAGTTTTAAGATTTGTATTCTCTTTATTTATATTAATGGTGCCACTAGCATATTGGTTATGTAGTGTGCTTTTCTGTGTACTAGACAGCTTCAAAAATCACAAGTGATTAGGAGGATTCATAGAATTGTTTGAATGGGCAACTTAAGCCTGAGAATATGGACATACATCCAAAAACAGGAACTCCGTGCATAGGGGTAAGTGAAGCTTGAATATAGAAATGTTCTTCCAAAACAGGGATAGTCGAGAGGTCTACTAGCACCTAGGTAGCCCCAACGTTAATTTTGTAGCGAAAACTCAGGGTGCAAATAGAAAGAGAAGGAAAAAAACATAAATCAGTCATAAAGAACATCAACATGATAGGCCAACTTAAATACCAGAAGCTATCATGTAGCAATGTTTAACAGTACAAACTTCTGAGAAATACTTAACTATGGCAAAAGATACCAGAGGTCTAGTATTCATAATTATCAATAGTCAGACTTAAAAGACAAAGCCACAATGCAGAGGAAGGGAACTACAAGGGGAAAAGGTAACACAAATGCTGACCCCCCCCCCCAGAAAAATATATGGAAGCCAGGATGTGTACATGTTTGATTTTAACAGTGATATAAAATACTGTAGTTCCATTTTATAGGTGGAAGATTATGCAGCAAAAAGATTGCACTTTAGAAGGTGGCGTTTGTACAAGGAAGAAGTGTTGGCAAATGAACTGCATCTTCAGTGTTGAGCTTACAAGGTGCAAAAGATACATTAAGATCAGATTCCAAGTTATTAATAATACAATATACTCTGTAGTTAAAACATTAAACAATTATAACAAATCAAATTTAAGGTCCACCTAGCTGTTAATTTACTGTACACACACACACACACACACACACACACACACACACACACACACACACACACACACACACACACGTACAGTTGAAACTAGTCAGTTCAAACAGCATTTTTAGGAAGGTAGGAAAAAACTCACACACATGGAGAAATCATAGGGAGACCATGCAAACTCTACACTGTCAGAATTTATCACAGAGGAACCCACATAGCGATATGTTATAAGAACTGAACCAAAGAGATTGGAGCTTTACTACAGAAACATTAACCAATATGCAACCTGAAAGTTTGTGATGCTTGACCCTTAGGTTCATTTATGTGGCTTTGCAGTTTGGTATGAGATTATAACATATAGTATAAGAAGTCTTGACCACATACTACTGTAACTGGGTCCCTTATGTTTTGGATAAGGTGTGCAGTATGTGAAAAACTACCATATGATTAAGTTGTTGTGTCTTTCGGCTTTTCCTGGTTAGGGGTCGCTGCAGCAGAATTCTGGTCTGCTAATGATTGGCAGTAGATTTTTACTTGCCAAGTTGCCGGCCCTGACGCACAACCTTCAATGAAGGCGTTAAGCTAAAATACTATATGATTAAGTATTTTAGCTTAACCACCCACACACAAGATACGAAGGTCAAGCCAACCTCAGTTCTCTAAATGTGGCAGTAGTGAAGGGTGGACAGCTTCATGATGATGCCACAGCAGTGCAGGAAGGTAAGGTAGCAGGGAGAAATGCATTATAGTCATCCCTTCCTCCTGTGAAGTTTGACTGCAATATGGCTTCATGTTGCTGCCAGTTTCTGTTGAGTTAGTAAGGACTCTGCTTCAGACCTTTTGTTTGCCAGTGGTTCATCCTCGAATGTCCACACCTAATCTCTCGCATTTGAGCATCTGAAACATGCTAGCACCTAGTCTATTCAAGTTTTCTTGCCCTGGCAAAGTGCCACAATTAAATCCCAAGACATTTTCTCCCCAAGGCCTAGATGATTTGCCAGCAAGTGTGCAGGAATCAAGGTAAGGCTCCAGATTTCTTCCCAAATAATCAACATTTGGCATTTATTTCACTTGTTGTAGGACTTGGCCCTCCTGGGTGCATGAATGCACCCTAAGAGAAAACAGGATGATACTATTAGCAGGCTTCGCTAAAACCTCAGGCACACTTTGTATATTCATCCCCTTGCATGTCGACATAGGCTGTCACATTTTGGAGCTAGGATAAAGGGATGACCTCTTTGTGTCTGGGAATCTGGATTCAGACCACCAAGGCAACCTCATCTTTCAGGTTAGATCAGTGAGTCATCCCCTCATTGTAGCTGACCATCAAATGAAACTGGAAGTAATGTCATCATCTGTTGGTTTCTTATCTCCTCTGTTTCACTAGCGATCCCTCTCCAGAAATTCTCAGGTGGTGTTCTGGCTAGAATGTGGGTTATTGGCTGTCTCACCTTTGTAATTTGAGTTAAAGGATGCCATTTCTGCAGCCTAAAAGTAACCAAATTCTGCCTCTTCTGCTGCAAAGAAGGCTGGCAAATTTTTCCTCCCTCCCTTTCCATCTAAAGTGAAATCCCTGCCTATGCATCCTATGGCATTGTCATACACAGTCTTTTCAGCCTGGTGTACATCCCAGAGGCTACATCACTGCCCTATAAGCAGTCTTATGGCTTTGGGCAGGATTAAAAAAAGGGCAAATTCATTTACCACATTGAGGCTTAGGTCCTTCTGCTATGTATTGCACCTTCTCAGGTTTTAGTCCTCCTTAGTGAATTAGACGCAAGTTGCTGGTGGAACTTCCTGACATTGTGGTCACTGCGGATTTGGCAAAGACTATTACTTCAATAACTGCAGTGAGTGGCCATATGACTAATTATTGTACTGATGCTATTACTAGAGAAGCATCCTTAGGCTTGTGCTTGTACAAGAATGTCTTTTTAATATGCGCTTATGCTGGCCATAGTGAATTCTCTTGCCGTGATGAGCTCTTTTCTTTTCAGTCTTGATTTGGGTGGGAACCTTCAGTAGAGGTTACAGTTGTTGACCCATATTTGATGGACTTTACAGTATCATTCTAGCTCCATTTTCCTGTTCCACCCACATCTTTAGGAAGAGAAATCCCCCTTGTGGAATGAGGAAGGCTTCCAAGCATTGAGCAGTGTCATCCTATGCTTTGCCGGCAGGTTATCAGGGAGAACAGTACTATCAGCTCAACACTAGGCCAGGGCACTTCTATGGGCTAGGCTTGTAAAGGCTCTAGGGCCATTAGCCTAGTACACACCTATGAACTAACTATCCTGACTATGATCTAGGACTGCCATGAAGGAATGGTTTGCTCTATCTAGAAGGGCCATTCTAGAGGACTGTTATCTAGATATAGGTTCATACTAGGCTATCTGCCCTAGGGCATTTATAAGCCTAGCCAGAATGTGTTTGGCTTTCGCCACCCATTTTAAATTAATTTTGCTATGCCCTTTTTTGAGGTTAGTATACTGTGCCTCTGTCTAACAGTGACACAGAAGTGATACCCGGGGTAAACCTACGATCTCCCATCCACTCATCAAGATTCCTCTTGAAGAGAGTCAATGAGGGACTCTGCCTAACCTGGACTGGGATTTTATTCCAGAGTGAAGGGAGCCTCTGGGTTATGAATCTGTCCCTCCAGCATGTCCTATTTATTTCGGTGCTGAGGTTCAAGTCTCTCGAGCATGTAGCTCGATGGGATTTGGATTTTCTGAGGTGCAGCATGTCCATTAATTCCGGGTTGGACATGGCTTTATATGCCAGGCACAGATCGCCTCTGAACAGGTGGTATGCCACTGAGTAGAACTGGAGTTTCTTTAACCGGGCAGCATATGGCATCTGTTTGAGCCCTTTGATCCTCTTGGTAAGGTACTTTTGGGGTCTTTACATTTGCTGCAGGTGTCTGGTAAGGTACATCCCAAAAGGGGCATTGTACTCAATTATGGGCCTGATGAGGGATGAGTAAAGAGGCACGATGACCTCCCCTGATCTAGATGTGAATCCCTTCATGATTAGGTGGGCTATATAAAATGTTTTTCTAACTACTTTGTACGTGGTTGTCAAATGAGAGATTGCTATCAACTTGGGTCCCCAGGTCCCTAATTACTTCTTCTGTACTTAATGGATTACCACCTATGTGGTAATTTGTGGGCACTTTGTTTTTGCCAAAGGGATGACTATACACTTTTGGCGTTTAGCTTGAGGCCATGGCTCTGGCACCAGTTGTCTGTTTCTATGAGGCCCTTTTGGAGGATGCTTGTGTCGGCTGGAGAGTCGATTATGGCGCCCAGTTTGCAGTCATCTGCGAACTTGGTCAGCCACAGTCCTTCCGTGTTGGCCTGTACCTCCAAGAAATATATACCGAACAAGAGAGGTCCCAGGACTGAGCCTTGTGGGATGCCACTTGTAACTGGTTTGGAGTCTGACATGGCTCCAGCAATTCTAACCATGTGGGTTCTGTCCTTGAGCCAGTTTGCAACCCATCTAGTGACATAGGGGCTTATATTTAAGCGGGTGAGCTTATCTATAATGCCCGAGTGGGGTATTGTATCGAAGGCTTTTGCGAGGTCCAGGTAGGCTGTGTGGACTACCTTCCCCTCGTCAATGGCCTTGGTGACTGTTTCAAAGAAATCAACCAGGTTTAAGAGGCAGGATCTGCCCTTAACAAAGCCAAACTGGGTAGGATCCAGTGTCTGTAGGTCCCCAATATCTTTATTTATGAGGTCCATGATGATCCTTTCCATAGCTTTGCAGACCAAGCTAGTCAGGCTTATGAGGCGATAGTTTCCAGGATCCGTTGAGGCACCACCTTTGTGGAGAGGGACCACAGTTGCTGTACGCCACTCTTTGGGTACATATCCTGTAGTAAGGCTGAGATTGAACAGTAGTTTTATGTTTGGGTTTAGCTCTTCTTGGAGTTAATGTAGGATGCAGCTCGGGACACCGTCTGGTCCCATTGTTGCTGTGTTTTTTGCTTTGGAGAGGGCGGCTTTTACCTGAGCATCTGAGATGTCAGGGGGGCAGCACTCTGCTGGGATAGATATTTGCCCTTTTGGTGGGGACCGCGGGAGAAGTTTGCGCTGAACCTGTCAGCTAGGATGTTGGCAATGTCTGTGGGTTCGGTATATTTTTTGTCATTTTGGACTAATTCTGACCATATCTGGGAATTACCACCCAGGTTCCTAACATAACTAAAGAAAGCCTTGTGATTATCCTTAGTGTCCTGTGCAATTTTTCTCTCGAAGCTGGCCTTAGGCGATTTTATGAGTGCCCGTAGTTTTTGCTAATACTGATCAGAGATGCCTTCCCTTTTGGAATTTTGCTCTATCATTTAGTAGCTTCCTCCTTCTATTGTATAGTTTGTTTATGGCTGGGGTCCACCAGACAGGGCGTCTGCCTTTGGAGGATTGGGTCTTGGTTTTATTTGGGATCGCATGATCCATGCATTCCTGAAGGTGTTCATAGAATGCGTTTATAAAGGATTCTCGGTCTGGGCCGTATTTTCCACAGGCCCGGGGCTTTGAAGGTTCCACCTCAGTTTTAAGGAGTGTGAAATTTGCTTTAGAAGTTTTTCACTGTGGTTTTCTGGGCAGGGGTGGTGTGGGATGTGAATATCCAGTGAGATTAGTTTATGGTCTGATCTTACCAGTGAGGATACACTTCTGGTCTGGAGCATAGAGTCCCATGTTGGTGATGATCAGGTCCAGTATGTTTTCCCCTCTTGTGGGAGTGGTAACAAGTTGTTCCATAGCATTTGAGTTTATAAATTCTAGGAACCTTTGGGCTAGGGTGTTGGAGCTAGAGTAATGCTCCCAGTCTATGTTTGGGTAGTTGAAGTCGCCCAATATAATGGTGTTTGGAGAGACCTTCATATTTTACAGTGTTTTCAGGAAGGCCGAGTGGGGTTCCTGGGTTAGGGAGGGTGGTCTGTAGCAGGCTATAAACTGGAAGGCAGTTTTACCCACTGTTAGTTGCACATGGATAGTCTCTGATGCTTCGTGCTGTGCCACCAACCTGGAGGTGTGGGTATCTTTGATGAATATTGATACCCCCCCTCCTTTTGTGGGTCGGTCCAAGTTTGAGGGCCGAAAAGCATGGTATGAGGTATAACCTGGTAGTGCTGGGGTGCTCTCTGGAGCCTTGAACCAGGTTTCTGTTACTGCACAGATATCGATGTTCTCCATGCTAAGGAGAGTTTCGAGTGCGTGCATCTTGAGGTTTAGACTTCTGGCATTGAGTCGCATTACTCTTAGTTTCTTATCCCTTGTGATACCTATGGAGGTGGGTTTGTCTTTTGAGCCTTGCCTAAAAAAGGCACTATGGGGGTAGCAAGAGCCTTAGCCAATATCCGAAAGCCCAGGGGTAACAGGTGCAAGCCGTCCCTAGTGAAGCATCGTGGCTTGTCGAGCATGTCATCCCAGGCTGACAGGCATTGGATCCCCTTTGAATGACACCAATACTTAAGCCAATTGTTGAATTTAATCATCTTGTCTTCATATTGTGGCATCATTCTTGGTGGGGGTAAGATGCTACTCAAGGTCAGGGTCATACCGGCCTGGGCCACATGCTCAGAGAGCTACTCTGTCTCTTTTCATGTAGTCCAGGGAGGTACATCTCAGGTCATTCACACCAGCATGGACAATGACCGAGTCATACTTGTACTTGCCTTGGAGTGACCTGAGTGCTTGTGTTATGTGGCGGATCCTAGCGCCCGACAGGCAGCTCACCATGACCTTCTCCTTGTTCAGCCTGGTGAGCGGGACGTCAGTGTGCCTGATGATAGTCACCTATTACAAGTGTATCAGATGTGTTGTTAAGCCTTAAGGGCTGTGACTGTTCGGCACACTGGCTTTGTGAGCTATGTGTTGCACGTGTTTCGTTTTGGGGTAGCGGTTGCTTGGGTGACTGCTTTGGAGGTCTCTGCTGCTTAGGCAGATTTTTATTTAGAGCCTCAGAGTATGTTTTTGTGTGTTTATGTGTTTGGTTTGCTGTCGTGGTAGGTCTGTGTGAGACTGGAATTGTACTGAGTGTGGTTTCCTTCTCCTCCTGACTGGTTACGCCAGTACTGAGTTGAGAGAGCTTAGCCTCCAGTTTGGCTATATGGATGCATCTCTCACATGTGTTGGAATTTGTTGGGAGGAGGAGATCTGAGCAGACTGCATTTGAAAGCTATAATGTTTTTCACCCCACTCAGTACAGAGCTATACTCTAGGATTGAGCTGACATTGTATATTTATTCTGCAGAATTGAAATAGAGGCTATCTTACCTTTGGAGAGATGATTTTTCTCTCTTGCATATTCATGGTTATAAGGCGAATGGCACACTCCTGTTTCATCCTGGTACCCAGTAATTTTAATGAGCACATCTTGCATGTGAAGTTCTATATGGTGACATTCTAGGGTGTCTTGCCTATAGACATGACTGGCATTATTTTTCTGTATCACTATCTGAGGTCTGCATAAGAGGATCTTTGGGTGAGCTTTATTTAAAAAGTGCTGTTAGGACTCCCCTCTACTTTCAGGAAAGTTTACTAAACCATTGTAGTAGAGGTGTTACTGGAAAAATATCAAAGTATTTCCCTACACGACAGTTGTCTTCTGTGGACCTCCTTGATGAAAAAAATCCTGAAATCATCCTTGGCAGTTTTGTGGATGCAGATTTGAAGAGTAGTATTAATTGGGTGAAAATGTCTTGTTTATCTTGAGAATATAATCACACTATTTAAGAAACACTCGCATCAGATGCAAGTAACTGTCTTGCTGTTATAGCTACACTCTTCAAAGAATTGTAGCATCCACGCCTGTGTAAAAAAAAAAACTGTACTAAATTGTTTCATCTTACTGCACTATTTTATTTCTGTTGCACTGTTGAAGAAATTGTGACATTTGTGCCTCCCGTGCACTGCTGTTGGGCATCAACTCCTTAATCGCAGTATAGTGTTGTACACTTTCTACTGATTATATCAGTGTTTACTTTATAAATTGTACTAGACTAATACTGATTAACTGTCTGTATATACCAAAAGGCACTGTTTCTGGATATTTTAGCTGACAAAAATATCCCCACATCTGCCACTAACAAACGTTATTTAGCTTTATTATTTGCTAGTAAGCCCTGTTGAGCAACTCATTGCAATTTTACTGACTGCAGTGCTCGATATGCTGGTGTAAGGCATATAACAATTAAACACTAAGTGACATAATTCATCCACGTATTTTATAAAGCATATTCACCATATGGCCATTTGGAATTGCAGCCAGCTCAAACCCCTTATGTGGCCAGTCTCATGACATTTTATATTTTGCAGTTGTCTAGAAACTGCCTTATTCTTACCTAAAATGCATTATTGCTGCCATGAACTGACTCATTTTCTGAGAGGTGCGAGTACCTAATATGTTTGGAGGCATTATGAACACATTTGGTAAGCACTGCATGCACAGCAGAAAGCCTTCCCTCACAGCACTACACCCACGCTGAGGTTAAGTAGAAACACTCCAATCCTTCTCTAATTAAAACAGAGAAAATCTCAACTCACCAGGTCACACTTCTGCTTCAGCATGCATTTCAGTAGCCATTACATGTACTTAAGTCAGAAAGGTGGCTCAAGCCCTTGAGACCTACAGTGGATGCATTCAGTATAAGAATTGCTTGGGTAATTGGTGCATCTATTAAGTACACAGAAACTGTCCTGCTGAACAATAACAAGGTGACAAATGTCCTTCTAGAGCCAGGATACCAGAACATTGTGAGGGCTGTGAGATCATCTCACCTTGAAAGATAAAAATAACCACTGTAGCTTTGTGATGATCCCTATAGGAGAGAAATAACATCAGATACTCCACCCAAGGAGAAGTGCAGAAGAATATGATCAACCTTGCTCTGTATATGGCAGATGCAAGAAACACATAGGTTTTAAGTGTTATTTTATTATCAATTAAATTGATGCCAAAAATTCAATGACCAGATAATTGGCTTCAGCAATTAGCTTAGTAGCTGGTGTCATTTAGGATGAACTTGTAGGTGTCTTTTTATATCTCTTATGAGGGTTGCTAGTGTTAAAAAAAATTTGCTACACCCATAGTGCTTGTTTTAGTCAGTCTGCCTACCTGGAATTCCCACCCAGCAAATTCCAATTTGCAACATCATGAAGCTGGTTCTATTAAATTGCAGGGTCTCATCAAAAAGATTTCCAAGAGTAAAGCTTTCCTGCAGGTTGAACTCTGTATGCGTGTAAATGTAGTAACAGAATCATGGTTTTACTGCTTCCCTTTTATGGACTTGGCAACTATCATGCAGTCAGACCAACAGAAAACTGCAGACAATTTATTTTGAATCCTCATAAACTCAAAGCAGCTTCTTCATGATGTACTTTGGAAGTTGTGAAATCCAAGTCACCATAAATAAAACGCAGTGCCACTTAGGCCGTTGACCTCCCAGTCTTTAACTAGTGAATCATGGCAAATTGCAGGTGCTGATAAGAACACTATCGGCTAACATCAAATACTGAAATTGTACTAATTTCATTATCTCTAATCATAGCCTGACTTAGGAATGGGGTTCATTCCTGTCATGTATTAGAAACCCAAATGGCTTAGAGAAATTAAACTAGCAGAAATCATTATCAGTATCCCTATAAACCCAAACACATTTATTCTAAATGATGTCAGTTACCAAGCAATAAACTGACTCACTTATTCTAGAATGGGAAGGCATTTTTAATGCTTTCTTGACTATGTAAATGCAAAATCTATAAATCAAAATAATTGGTATTTAGTATCCTTAAGAGGTCTTGTTTGGATTACTGCTTGTACCCCCTGGTCTCTTGCTAGCTATTAGGCCTCTGTCCTGTCCTCCACTTGACAAGTTTATTCCTTTGGAAAGAGAGAGCCATGTGATGCTTTTGTTCCCAGGTAGGGTGGAGTTTGTGCAGTAGAAATAGTACTTTTATTCCTTTGAAGAATTGGAAGGGTTTGTGACATAATCCATTACCCACTGCATATAGGTTCATAGGT